>NC_090941.1:204974500-205280137 GCF_040938575.1 Ambystoma mexicanum | reverse complement strand
CTCAGGCTACCACTAGGATGTAATTTACAGCCTGCTCAGACTGCGACCCTCACGCACAGCCTATGCTTAACCACCCCCACAGATCTCTGGAAGCACAGGAGTTTCCACGCAGCTTCTAGGACAGGTCAGTTACTGGACTTCGAGGGCCCCCTGCCCTTCACTTATCTATAGTAGCAGCAGCAATACGATGCTTTTTATCCTTCCACTTGTACTTTTTATTCCTATAGAAACATTTGGTACTCTCTTCTGAGTGGACACTCTTGTCTTTGTTTATCTTTAGGGTGACCTGCATATATAAGGCCCCAGAAGAAGATTGTGAATTAGAACAATCGAAACGTCAGTGATGCTCGTGGGAAATTGATTACATACCACATCCAAGGACCACACTGAATTTCCTTCACTGTTTAATAGACGTCACTGAATACAATACTACACAGCATTGAAACTATGAGATTGTAGCCTCTATGAAGTAATATTGTGTATACCTCTAGTTCGATTATAACAATTACAAAGAATCATTGCATATTGTTTGTACAGACCTGAGAAGAATTGCACTCTTTCCGCATTGTTCATCTTTATCTTTGCCCATATACACACAGTTGTTGACCTGTTTTTGACCTAGCTATGTCAAGTTAAAATCATGGTGTTTCTCTGTGCTGTCTTGTTTTATCTGAACACTTGATCCTTTCTTTTTTAAGAAAAAAACTTATAAAGATTAGCCACCAAAATAATAAAGAGGCTACCATAAAACCAGTCATAGTTAATGGTTGTTTCTTCACCTCATGATTAGGATTTATCACTAATGTATGGGTCCCTTGGGAAGGTTTAAATCACAAACTGCTCAAAAGTGACTGCAGTACGGAATTAGAGGGGACAGGAACACCCAATGTACACATACCTTGATCTTCCAGCCCACTAGTTCCTGTCCGACTTTAGGGCTGTCCCTCCAGTTACAAGTATTCTAGATATAGCTTAGCTATAATAGGGACTGAACACACCCCGTGTTCTTTTCATTTCACTTTCTTTATAGACACATAGTATAGGATCCATTTTCCTTAGTGATTGATTGCTTGCTTACCCAGCACTTGGGCCTTTTTAGCCCAGTTTATCTGACCTGACCCCTAATATGGAGCACACCCTAAGCTTTTCAGTAGAACAAATAAATGACATTATCCAGGGCCCCAGCCTATTTAATATGGAGGGAGCACAAGCTCACCTCGACTCCACAGCCACGGGCGAAGACCTCCTTAACCTAAAAAAGAGATGTTTTAGAACTGAGGTCCACGGCCACTTTCTACGCGAATATTTGAGAGTTAACATAGTGCCAGCAGGACTACTTATTAGGAATGAACCGGCACTCTTTCTGGAAGACAAAATATACATGATGGATTTCAGCAAAATTGCCACCAAATGTAGCAGAGATCTAATGGCACTTACAATAACTACAGCTAAAAGAATCCATACCCAGATGCTTGCAGACCTCAAAACTGAAGAGACCAAATTTATCACTGATGACACGATAACAGATGCCAGAGAAAAACTTTAAGAAATTGACAAGACATTAGACACTTTTATGGCCTCTACTCTAGAGAAAAAACACAAAAAGTTGGCAAAAGATATAAAAAACTTTAAATTGGAAGTAGTGTACCCATATCTCTCAGACGACTATAAGGACAACAAGGAAAAGGAGAGAACAGCTAGGCAAGGAGGCATTAATAGGAGCAGACGGAAGGGAGTCTCGTTTTCAGGAACCTCAAGTTCCGATTCATCATCAGAAGACCAACCTCAGACCAGAGGCAGGAACCCAAGCATGGGCCAGTTTCAACCACCACCTCCCATGATGCCTTTTTTAGGGAAAGGGGGCCCCAGAGGAGGCTACTGGCTGGGGACCCCCACCACCTCAAATGCCATTTTTCAACTACCCACAGTGGAACCACCCCAGCCGGGGTCGGAGAGGCAACAGGAGACGCTGAACAGCATACCCATCTTCAATTTATCAGGCGCCCTCCTCACACAGGATGAAACCACACTACTCACCAAAGGCCTATCCTTTGTACCAACGAATTATACAGACTGGTTCAAGATTGATGAGGAATTTCAAAACTTCTTCCGGTCTATCCGCAGAAAAATCTTCTTCCTGAACCAAGAAGCTACACAGGCCGAAGAGGACACAGGGCTGAGACTCAAATCCAACTTCAACCCCAAAGACAACCAACTACCATCATCTATACTCACCTTTGAAAAATGCATCACATCAGAAATCAAGAAACTCCAAAAAAATCAGCAACATCAGAGACAAAACCTCACCAATGGCGAACGTCAAGCCCTCAAAAAACTTGCAAACAATGATAATTTGGTTATCAAATCGGCGGACAAAGAGGAGGAATAGTAATACAAAGCACAGAGCAATACAACACCATGGTAATGACCCTGCTGGATGATGAAAATAACCACAAAAAACTGAAAAAAGACCCAACCAATAACATCAGAGCCAAGATACAAGAAATAACCAAATTCGCTCAGGAGAGGAATTGGATTTCAGAGAAAGAGGAGGCTTTCCTTAATACCACAGAGGGACGAACCCCCGCTTTCTATGCATTACCAAAGATTCACAAGAACAGCATCACGCCTCCAGGAAGACCAATCGTCTCCGGATGCGGCTCCATCCTGGAACCGATCTGTCGATTGATTGACCACTTCCTCAAACCACTCTGCCAAAAAACAGCCTCATACTTAAAAGATACTAAGATGACCATCATCACCTTTGAACATCAACCCTTTGACAATACCAGAAATCAACTTGTCACAATGGACATAAAGAGCCTCTATACGAGCATTCCGCAAAACCAAGCAATCAAATGCATTCGACATCATCTTACTAGACACATGACACAAAGGAGAGTGCCCTCAACTTCATTGTTGAACTATTAGAACTAGCACTAACTAACAATTTTTTCAGCTTTAATGAGTCATTCTATCTACAAATCAGTGGAACCGCCATGGGCGCAGCATTCGCTCCGAGCATGGCAATTATCTACATGGCTGAATACGAGCAAAGCTTCATACTTAACGAGAATAACCCATTTAAAGACAACATTCATTCGTGGCGCAGGTACATTGATGATATTATTTTTGTCTGGGAAGGAGAGAACAGTAAGCTACTGAGCTTCTTCACATGGCTCAATGGCAGATCAGAAGACATACAATTCACCATGGAACATAGGAACATGAAAATCAATTTTCTGGATCGCAAAATCAGCGTTAACGATAACCGGCTGATTTGTTCCATCTTCAAAAAAGAAACAGACAGAAATACCATTCTACATTATAATAGCCACCACCCCAGGAACCTACGTGACAACCTGCCATACGGACAATTCCTCAGGATTCGCAGGAACTGCACCGAAACAGGAGAATTTAAGATCCATGCGAACCAGCTACAACAGAAACTGGAAACCAGGGGCTACCCTAAAAAATTGCTTAAAAACACCATGAAGAGGGCCCTTTACACACCAAGAGAAACATTGGTTACTACCAAAGCTCATGATCCCAACACAGACAACATACTGGCATGTATCTCAACGTTTGGTGCAAACACCTCGCAATTCAGGCACATGATCAAAAAATATTGGCCCATCGTCCAACTCAATCTACCAGACGAACCATTAACAAGGATGGCCTTGAAGAGGAACAAGAACTTGAAAGACCTACTGACTCATGCCAGGTCCCGAAGGAAATCCACAAGGTCCTCATTATGGAACATGCGGGAAATCCGAGGGCATCACCCATGTGGCGCATGCATGGCTTGCAAACAGACGCTGAAAATAAAATCCTTCTCTATAGGAGACAGGGAATGGGAACTCAGACAATTTACCAATTGCAAAACAACTAATGTGATCTATCTTATTGAGTGCACCTGCAGACTCAGATACGTGGGACAAACGTCCAGACCTGTGCACAAAAGAATAAGCAAACATAAATCAAGGATAAGGTGCAAAGTACACAATGCACCATTGGTCTCACACTTCATGGAACTACAACATGCCCATGACTCCTTCAAATGGTGGGTGATTGACCGAGTCCTAGGCACCACCAACATATCCAACTCCCTTAAATACAGGGAATCCTGCTGGATATTCAAATTACAGACCTTGACTAACGGTCTCAATGAAGCAGCCCCTATGGACTATCAAGCCACAACCTGAAATCACAACCATCGCATTCCATTGAGCTCTTTACCAACCAGCACTGGTCTCCCCTGGCAGGCCCAGTTTTTCACCCTGATGGACCAGCAGCCATCCACCTGGTCCTTGTATACATGTGAATCATCACATCCTCGAGTTAGGCATCACTCCCAGCTCCTAGCAACTAGGACTCATTCCTGTTCTTATTTAGCCTCACTCCACCCCCACCACCCTGGGGCGTACCCATCTTCAACATATGCAGGTCGTTTTAACCTCTCTCTGGCTTATCTGCCGCCCCACCCCTTTGCTGCACCCTACGTACCTACCTGGAAACATTCCAGGCCTCGGCTCGATGCCGTTTACACATGGCTCCCTGTGCCTGCGCATCCATTTGCAGGTTAGTAGCCACAGCTCAGCGTCACACAAGGAAGCCGTGCTCTTGTGCTTCATACCGCGCATGCGCGCGCTACAGACACTTGTCTGCCCTGCTCCACGCATGCGCGTCCGCCCTGTCACTGTCCATGCGCGCATGCGCGCATGCGCTTTTAAGTACATTACGAGCAGCTCCATTTCAGTCCATGACGGCACTTCGTCTGACTCTACGCGCACGGCGGAGCTGCCCCAACCTCATCCACATTAAGTCAGATACAGGTGAGCATATTCCAGACCCCCGGCTACTCCTTTTCAGGAAACTAACCATTTCCTCTCTCAGTGAGCCCTGGTCAGCAGCACTAGCTCCACACATGGCAGTGTCAGTCACTAATACAGCTCCACCTTGCCTTTCTTTTACATATTTTTACACAGGGCCCTTTAATCGACCCGAACACTCAGGCTACCACTGGGATGTATTTTACAGCCTGCTCAGACTGCGACTCTCACGCACAGCCTATGCTTAACCACCCCCACAGATCTCTGGAAGCACAGGAGTTTCCACGCAGCTTCTAGGACAGGTCAGTTACTGGACTTTGAGGGCCCCCAGCCCTTCACTTATCTATTGTAGCAGCAGCAATATGATGCTTTTTATCCTTCCACTTGTACTTTTTATTCCTATAGAAACATTTGGTACTCTCTTCTGAGTGGACACTCTTGTCTTTGTTTATCTTTAGGGAGACCTGCATATATAAGGCCCCAGAAGAAGATTGTGAATTAGAACAATCGAAACGTCAGTGATCCTCGTGGGAAATTGATTACATACCACATCCAAGGACCACACTGAATTTTCTTCACTGTTTAATAGACGTCACTGAATACAATACTACACAGCATTGAAACTATGAGATTGTAGCCTCTATGAAGTAATATTGTGTATACCTCTAGTTCGATTACAACAATTACAAAGAATCATTGCATATTGTTTGTACAGACCTGAGAAGAATTGCACTCTTTCCGCATTGTTCATCTTTATCTTTGCCCATATACACACAGTTGTTGACCTGTTTTTGACCTAGCTATGTCAAGTTAAAATCATGGTGTTTCTCTGTGCTGTCTTGTTTTATCTGAACACTTGATCCTTTCTTTTTTAAGAAAAAAACTTATAAAGATTAGCCACCAAAATAATAAAGAGGCTACCATAAAACCAGTCATAGTTAATGGTTGTTTCTTCACCTCATGATTAGGATTTATCACTAATGCATCGGTCCCTTGGGAAGGTTTAAATCACAAACTGCTCAAAAGTGACTGCAGTACAGAATTAGAGAGGACAGGAACACCCAATGTACACATACCTTGATCTTCCAGCTCACTAGTTCCTGTCCGACATTAGGGCTGTCCCTCCTGTTACAAGTACAGGAACAGAGACTGGCATGCTTTCAGTTGTGCATTCTGCATAGAGGTCCCCATGTTGCATTAAAACACATGCACCTACCATGTGGTTCACACATAACTGGTCCCACATGCATGACCATGATGTCCCTGCACACACACATCCATACATGGCCTATGTCACACATACAGGCAAGCATCAGACTACCAGCACACTGCAACATGCCCTGTCTCACACAGCAATTCTTGGCCACTTACCGCTCAACTCCAGACGGGTCTGCCTCCGAAGGATCTGGCCGTGGGGCGCTGGGCCTACACGTTCCAGGACCCTCATCTGGATGTTGCTCAGGCTGACCCGGCCCCCCTCCGTGAGGTGCCGGGCCTTGTTGAGGGTCCTGGACCTGAAGTCCTCCCAGCGCTTCTTGACATGATGGAATTCGCGGACTGCCACCCCCTCCACGTTGATGGCAGTCACGATGTCCGTCCAGATCCTGGTCCATCCTTCCTTGTTGGCGCGTCTTGTTCCGAAGAGGGCATCATAATGCCCCAGGACATGCTCCACCAGGACACCAACTTCGGTGGCAGTGAAGCTGGTGGCCCTCTGCCTCTCTGGCTGGGGGTTGCCAGCGGTGCCAAATGGAGATGTGCCCGACATGGCAACCCCAGAGGCAGGAGTGGGCGGGCCAACTGGGTCCTGGGGCTGGGCTGTGGAGTGATGGAATAGCAGTCGGGAGTCTTGGGTTCCAGCAGGGGTGGTCACAGCAACAGCACCCCTGGCTGACTTGCAGGCAGCAAATGGCAGGGCACGTGGGCAGCAGTCAATCAGGCAGCAGCAGATGGCAGGTGGGAGCGTGCTCGGGGCTCTGGGGGACAGTAATTCGGCCTTCTGGGCAGGAGTGTGGTCTTCCGTGTGTGAACGCGTGGCCAGCTTGATACGGAGTGATCTGGCACGTGAAAATCTTGCACATCAGCGTGTAATTCGAGGAAAGACCCTTAGCGTGTGAGCACATCAGCGATTTCATTGGACCAAAGGCCCTTCACGTGTAAGCGCTTCTGTGACGTGAGGCGCGGGGGCGTGCGTGGGCGTTTCCCCCGTGACGTGAGCATACTGGATTAGCGCGCGTGCAAAGAAATGCACGTCCCTGTGTGAATGCGTGTAATCAGAGGAAAGGGCCTACGCGCGTAAGTGACATGACACGCGCGGGCGTTTCCCTCAGCATGGGTTAAAGGTGAGCAAGGCCAGCAGTTCGCTGTACGTGCCTTTCGTGGAGACGGAAGTGTGTTGCTGCTTCCTGTTGTTTCGCGCGCCATCACAACTTCACAGCTATCAAGGACGTATCTCTTCTTTTGGCAGGGGGATTGGCTACGCGTGTTTTTCTGCATCGCGCTAGTCAGACGGTGAGTCGCGCACGCTATTTTTCCCACTGCGGGTGCCCCTGTGTATCGCACCGTTTTTGATGTCATAGTAGCCTGCGTGTCCCACGCGTATGTGATTTTCGTGTTACTGGGTGCCACCGCGTACTGCGGGAAGTTGATTCCACGCACGTAGGCTGCAGGGTTGCGTGCATGGTTTTCCAGCAGTTTTGGGGTGCCTGAGTGTTGCGTGACCCGTCACTACATCACCGGGGTCACATACAGCCTTGCAGGTGCAGGGGAGCTGTTAACATCTTGCTTCCCACCCCCTTCACCCCAATTGCCCAGGTCAATTGTGGTGTACACGTCCCATTGGCACAACTCCATCTGTGCCGGCACTACTACATCTGTGCCATGGTTGGGAGGCCACCAAAGGTGAGGGGCGCCTCAGCTGGGCGTACTCCTCATGGTGGGCGTGGTCAGGGACGTGGCCGGGGTGACCAGGGAGTAGGGGGACTCCAGGGTGTCCAGGGCAGCCGCAGAGGGGGAAGAGGCAGGGGTGTTCCACTTGAGCACGATGTCGTGCCATGTGTCGGTGCAGTCATGCCACCACCCCCTGTGGTTCCGGGCGATGCAGCTTCTGCATCTGGCACTGGCGCCCGTTTGACCCGGCAGTCTGTTCCATCGACTGCCACGGGCCCAAGGGTAGTGGTAGCTGCAGGTGCAGCTGTGGACACCGCCACCCAGGCTCAGGGTCTGCCAGCACAGCCTGCGTTGGCACTGGAGGAGCCCTTGGAAGATTTCCAACAGGCCAGGAGGGAAACCGTAGGGGCACGCAGGGCTGCCCTGACCAAGATACGTGTCCCTGGGGCAGTTATGTCATCTGCTGTCCCAAACAGCCGGGTGTTGGCAAAGGCAGGGGCAGATGTACCCAACAACACCCCGGTTGTGAGTCTGCCAACCAGGATAGTTGCGGTCAATGACCCTGCCACAGCGGATGTTGCTGCGCAGGGTCCATTAGAGGACACCCAGCTGCCACTGACAGAAGTCAGGCCTTTGGCCGTCCCTCCACCTGCCACTCCCTTGGCTCAATCCACCGAAACCACTGGCCATACTGGTCAGGGCGGCATTAGCCTGCCAGGGTCTGAGCCACATTCCAAGAGGAGGAAGGTTGCACCTGCAGCACAGGCTGGGACCTAACACACAGCCACGACCTCCTGCACGTCGAGGAAGAAGCCTTTCTGCAACCAGGAACTGGACTTCCTCGTGGGCTACGTGCGGGGCCACAGCCGTGACATGCAAGTGGGTGCCAATAGTCAGACTACGGCTGCCCAACGTGATACCCACTGGAAGCATGTTGAGGAAAATGTCAGTGCATTTGGCCATGAGGTGCGCACGGTGCAAGAGTGCAAAAAGTGTTGGAATGACATCAAACGCAGCGCTAAGGCTAAGCGTGCCTCTAATTACAACTTGACTCTGGTGACTGGCGGTGGGCCTGCACCAGAGGAGGAAGTCCTCACTCTGCATGAGTCACTTGTTGCGGAGTTCATACCATCTGAATTGGTCGAAGGAGTGGGAGAGATGCCAGACTTTGATGCCCGGTCCAGTGAGTATTGATGCGTGTTTGTTGAGGACGTGTGTGTTTTACTTGTGGGATGTGTTGTGCATGATTGCCACTACAATGCAATGCTTCCGTGATGCATGTCTGCTCTGCCGGATGGTGGACATGTGGAGCAGACGGGGACTGTCGGCATCAACACTATTGCTGGTTACTCACATGCTGGTTACCAGGATGCCCCTCCGGTCCATGTCCCAGCTCACTGGCCCTTCTGCATGTAGCGTGGGGTGACCTTCCTCTCAGCCCAGGCACGATGTCATAGCATGACTGATGTGCATGTGTCCTCTGCCTGCATGCGGGTACTCCATGTAGGCATGCTCCCTTGCCCCTCCACCCCCCGCTCTGCACCCCAATTCCACCTTTGCACTGGTCTGCTTCAATATTGCCGTTGGGTACTTCCCTGTTAATGCTTCCTGTGTACATGCTAACTTCCCGCAACCAATCTGCCAGACATATGCTGTGTGGTACAGCCTTAGTTCTTGATGCAGGGTGTCTCACTTGTACTGTGCAGGTGCAGAGGTCAGATGCCCCGCAGGGACATGAGTGCCCATTCATGCTCCATATGCAGTGCACGCATGCCCCTATGTGTCCTTGACTGGATGATCACTGTAATACAAGTCCTGGGTGACATACATTGCATGGCATTTCATCAGCCTTCCCATGTCTACTGTGGCTCAGTACTGCGTTGCACACATGTTTAGGGTCTGACAATCTGGGTGGGTCACAGGCCTCAGCCTGTTTAATGGCCAATAACTCTGTCCAACTGGTGTAGTGTCCTCTTCACATGTGGGTGGCCTCCAGACGTTTCATCATGTGTCCTGCTTATTGTCACATCATCATTTGCAGTGTTGTCACTTGACTCACATGAAGCTGTTGATGCTAGTCAACACTGTCTGTTAATACACAGGTCTATGGTCAGCCTTTTGATACCATGCTAGGCATCCCTGCTTTTGCACTTCGGTGGAGGGGTGCTTTGCTTGTAGATATGCTACTCATTGAATGCACATTGCACGTGATGCCTGAAGTTGACCTTGCACTGCCTTCACATTTTCTGACACACACCATGGAGTCCTTGTACATGTAGGTAGTGAGTAACATACATATTTGCTGCACTGCATAAACCCACTTAAATGCAGACTGCCACCTTTCAACAGGTCTGATCACAGAAGCAATTCCAAGTTGACCCAGCATGCATGCCAGGTTCTATTTTGTGTGTCACATGTCTGCCTGATGTTGTCGGTGTGTGTGTGTGTTTTGTGTGCTTCTGACATGTGTAGTGACCTTTTTTTCCTCTATTTTTCAGATGATGACGCAATGGAGCCGGAGGATGGTGGTGTCATGCCAGGCACAGGGTTGGTATCACCATATCAACCCGGCACAAGTGGGGGTTGTGAGGTGGCAGGCCACGAAAACCCCCAAGTGCTACAGGCCATCTTGTCTCTGGCTGCCTATAAATCCAGCCCTGATTACGACTCTGACGTCCATGTTGAGTTGGATGAGCATCAGGTCCATGTGTCAGGGGTGAGTGATTCTGATGTGGGCACTCCTCTGTCCGCGACACCTGCACTGAGGGGTCAGACTGTCTTGGAACCTCTGCCCGTGGTGGATCGGGATGCAGGGTCACCCTCCACACCAGTACTGATGTGCCTGGGACATCACGTCGATGGGGGCATGTAGTTGTGCAGCCGTGGGCGGTGCCAACACAACGAGGTCAACCGGTCCTTGGGTCCCGCAGGGGTCAAGCCCAGCAACGCGGTCGCCGCGCGCAACCGCTGTATACTGAGTGGGAGCAAGACATGAATGCCAATTCAGAACGGCAGGGGGGCAGCAATGGAGAACATCGCTGAGAGCATGGAGCGTGTGGCCCGATCCGTGCTCCCTCCTGCTAGGCAGGTGGTTCTCCAGCAGCAGGCAGCAGGGTCCATGGCCCGCTCGCTCAGGCTGGGCATGGCGGCCTCAGACAGGGCACGCCAGGCTGAAATGTCGTCTCTGCGTCAAGCAATTGCTGCTCACGCAGAGGCACACATGGAGGCCCTGAGGGGGGTGTATGCTTCCCTCAGATCCACTCCGGGTGTCCTTCTGATGTCCGAGAGGGAGCGGTCAGAGGAGAGGTTTGCACAGCTTGAGCGTACCATCTCGGCTGAGCTACAGGCTTGCCGGGAGGTGCAGCGGTTGTCAAGCCAGGCCTTGCAGGAGGAACTCCGTGTTACACGTGCTACCTTGCAAGAGGAAGCACGTGTATCACTGGAGGTTCTGCATGCAGACCTACGTGTCATCGCCACACAGAACCAGGCTCACCCGTCTGTTAGGGAGAATTCTCTATTTAGGCTGAATTTCCTAACCTAGTGAGTCCCCCAGCAGCTTTGCTGGATTTCGGGAGTTTGTTTTCTCCATCCTGCCAAGAGTGAGACTCTTTTTCTCCCACTCCTGGACATGTATGTGTGTAATTCCTTGAAATGTCAATGTGTTCTATGGGCTATGGGGTCTTTTACTCCATAGGGTCTCATATGTTTTGCTATGTGTGTTACACCGCACCCTACGTGCCGTAGCACTGGGGCGTCCTAGCGGACCCCCACCATAGACTCCATACCCGGGGACTGACTACTGTCTCCCCGGGCATGTAAAGTCACCATTGGCTTTACTAGACCTAAATTTACTAACAGAACTAGTACCAACCATCTTATTGTGGACGTACTAGTAGGGGTAATTCGATTACTCCTGGATCTGTTACTCGAGGGGGCACTGTCCCGTCCCCCCTCGTCGAGTTTTGGCTGGTGGCAGTGGAAACTACTTGTTATGTTCAACCCCGAACATAACCCTATGGTACCCGTCCCATTGTTGGAGATTGATACTTTTCCTCGTTAATCTCTAACGTACCTCCGGTCTACTTATCTTAAATAAGTTTATCAGATGGTATTTTCTGCCAGAACTCGGTTTTTAAAATGGCGTCTGTGTTCGTCTCTGTGACTCATAAACCAAAGGTTGAGCCCTTTGTTCCACTTTTGGCGGGCTCTGTACAGAGACCCTCCAAAGTGGTGCCATTCTGTCTGGGTTACCACAGGGGTGTGGAAGGGGGTTTAGGCACCCTGGACCGAGTTGCCTTGCCAACTCCGGTCGCACTCTGGAGTGATTGGCCCAGGTGGTGAGCCTTCCCGCTCACCACTTAGCATGTGTTGATTGACAGCTAGGCTGAATGAATGGGGGTTTTCTGCATAAAAGCAGGGCTTTTGGGACTGGATCTTCAGAAGTCGCCACAGGACCTAAGAATCCGACGAGGGTAACGCTGAGCCGACCTGCACGACGACACCTCCGGTGGAGCCCTGCGGAACCGACTCACCACTTCCCGACGACAGAGGAGATCTCCCTGCCGGAGAGTCTCTTCCCCTGACTGGTGGGAACAACCAGTCCCCTTTGCTTTTTATTCGCCTCAGGACGCAGTGGTCGAATTGCCCGTGCAAAGCACCTCAGCAACCGGATAGCCACTACCCCTGTACCGCGACCAAAAGGTGGTGCCTTGTGACTGAGCACTCCGCGGCTGGTCTCTTCCCTGGTGGTGCACCGGACTTCACTTTTCTTCGACGACGAGATCCTCTCTACTCTTGGCAAAGACCCGACGTGCATCCACCACCAGGAACAACTGCCCTCCACAACAAGGTACCATGTCCACCTGGCTTCCCTTTCGATCGGTTTGAGTGAGGTGTCTTAATCCTCTCCGTTCCGTTGGGTCGCCTCCAAGATTTTCTCATTCATTGTTCTGAACTGGTTCAATCTGCCGATAACAATTTGCTACAAAGACTTGAATGCATCTCCACTAGAGACTTTTTGGGACATCGCGCCTTGCCTCTCTCCGAGTGGGCCTGGCCTCTGAACTTTACGATCTATTGTGATTCTTGACTTCCTGCCTTGCATTTTATCCGCGTAGGATTGAACTGTGTTGATTTCATACTCTGCCTATCTTTTTCTCTCCCGTCCTAACAAATATTAGAGTGTCATCTAGGTTGAGGTATACACCTCTGTCTGAAAATAAGTGGTACCGGTAGAACCTAGACTTGTCGAAATATTGCTAGGGGGATTGATCGTTTCTTCTTCGTAGAGTAATTGTGTTTGATTTGTTTGCCGTGAATTTAGCATAGTGTTTTTCATAGATGTTTCGTTATAAATAAATGCCTTAATATCTTTACACTAAGCTTCGTTGCGTGTTTGCTTGTCTTGCTGGGAAGAATTGTCCTATCTTGTATACTCCACATACTGCTCAACTCTGCTTGAGGGAAGTCTGACTGCTCAGCCACAGCTACCAAGTGAATCTGTGAGGTACAGACTGCTACCAAGTGGGTTCACCACCAAACGCCTGTAGTCCTAAATCTTTTGCAGTGGTCCCAGAGGGAACTGCACAGGTTTCCGCCTAACACCGTCCGGCAGACTTGCTGCCGACGAGGGGCAAGCTGCGGCTAGGCGTGGCCAGGCTACTGGGCCACGTCCTCCTTTCCAGGATGAGCCAGACTCCGACGACCATCTATCTCCCACATAGGTCGGGCTGTGGAGGCGTTGAGCCCATAGAGGTTTTTTTTTGGCTCAGCATCATCGCATGTGGGTGTTGAGCAGCACCCTGTACCTCCTCCCTCCTGGCTGCCCCCCCCCGGGTCGTATGCAGCCATTTTTGATTTTTCTTTTAGTTTAGTTAGTTAAGTTTCAGTTTGATAGTTAGTTTAATTAGGTAAAGTAGGTTTTTCGTAGTTAGTGTAATTAGTTAATATAGTTTAAAATTGCTTGTCTATTGTGCTTTCATGTGACAGTGTGGTGCTTTGTGGCTTTTGAAATTATCCACTGTCTGTTCCAGCTGGGCCCTTCAGGCTTGTCTTGTGTATGTGTTTGCTGCTTGGGGTCCTTGACTCACATATGCCACTCCTGCTTCCCTTATCCATGGGCTTGCAAGGATGGTTTGGTGTAACAGCCTATTACACAAGGGCTTTGGACTGTCATATCTGTGGCATGTCTGATGCTGTGGAACTTGTGTTAACACCACTAGTGGGGATGATTGGGGTGTTATTGACCACTGTTCTGCTTTTGCTAGATGGGGTGCTTCATGATTCATGTGTACATTCATTGCCATGCATTGTATAGTATGTTTCTTATCTTTACTGTACATGTGCTTGTTGCAATTCATGCCGTAGATAGTGTGTTCCACACTTTGGCTGTGAAAGACGGACTGTGGTGTGATTTCTGATGTACATCGCTGACATGATCCAGTGATGTGATGCCTGAAGAGACCCACACAGATGAATCTAATGCATTAATCATGTGTTTCCTGCCCTTTCTGCAGGGGAATGAGCCTCCAGACCACCTTTGCCAGCAGAAATGGGCCATTGGACGTCTGGAATCTGGACACGTTTGGTTGTGCCCACATGCACATGTGTGCGCAAACAGAGGCACAGAGATTGCAATCATACATCTGAAAACTGCTGACGTGTTTCAAGGGATTCCAGGCAAGGTGAGCAGCACAGGGGGGCCACAACACAGCAAACCTTCCACCAGGCCAGTTGCACATGCATGCTTAGTAGCAGCACTGAGGGTGAGCTTGGATGAATATTGGTGTTGAAAAGCACAATACAGCTCAGATGTGTTAGTGGACTCATGGCTAGTTGATTGTAAGGATGTCTGGGGCATCTGCAGGGGCAGTGGCACATTCCCTCTGGTCCACCATGGTCCATTGAGGCACTTGTATCACCCAACTAGCGTTCCGAGACATGTAAAGAAGCAGCTGACAGGGACAGACGGCAAGGGACAGACTCGGGTGCAGTGCATTTCATTTCCATGTAGAATTTGAAACATGCACTGCCTACTTTATTTGGGTCGTGGTGGAACACGACTTGTTTGGAAGTCATACCTTGCTATATGCGTCTGTCTGCTTACCCAGGGAACATTGCATGTTGTGATTCGTGACACATTGGAGTTCCATTTGCCACGCACCCACCGGCGCCTGACTTACTGCATTGACTGTGTATGAACCATCACAGGGGTAATGTTACGTATGGGTACGAAGCATCCACACCAGATTGTCTGTTTGTAGAGTAGTTTGTTACTTTGGGGCATATTTGGTGGTGTGTTTGTGTGTTATGGGCACGCACAGATTTTTAACTCTGGCTCTCTTTGCAGCATTGAGGTGCTCCGGTTACCAGACCTGAGAGTGCGTAGGCAGGAGGCAGGCACTCACCCCAGAGATAAGTTTCTCTTTGACTTCCATTTCAGTGAATTGCTGCTATGTTTATGATGAACAAGTTTGGTATGCTTGTGTATGTGTTAATGTGAGTACTACATTCTTGGCCATTCCCTACTTTCCTGTGTCAATCCTACTCCCCTCTCCTGCCCCTCATTCCGGTTATTCAGTATGCCAACGCCTGTCCCGACTCCATATACCTGACCCTCCTTCCCCACCAGGGTCTCAGAGGCCTGTGTGAGTTTGACCTTGCAGCCACCCAGACCACGGTGGGGGTGGTTGGTTCGTGCCACTCCTGCACCTGTACACGGGAGCAGTGACAGTACACATCCGTTTGTGGTGCCTCATTCTATGTTATGTACCACACATGGTACACATCCTGTTGTGACATTGTTTTACTGTGCTACCTTGGTTGTTACGTCATTGTGGTAGTACTTGGCCTTTGTGAGGTACTGCTACTTCAAGTAATCTACTGGAGGCTGTTCTGGTTAGTTTTTCTGCCTGCAAGCTTTTTGCTTGGCTTCTGTGTTGGCCTGCTTTGAGTTCTCTTGGATGTAGTGTTTTTGCAAATCAAGGTGGACTCTGAGGGTGCAGGCAAATTTTTACACACAAGGTGGGAGATGGTGACAAAGGGGAAGGGTGATCCTGTGGCCAGGTGAAATTCAAGGATGGAGGCTCCATAACCCCGGTGCAGTTGTTCAGTGGGTCATGGTGATTTGTGAGGGAGGGGTGGTGCTTGGTTGGTGATAGTTGCCTTGCTGTCATGATGCCTACTCCCGGGAAGCCAGTTCAGGACCAGCCTCCCCGAAAGCAGACATGTCCCCAGGGAGGGACCCAGCAACCCCTTATAGGGGCTCTTTGGACATTGTCCTGGCGCCTTTGGCGCCAAGCTCATAGAAGGCATCAGTCCTGGCACCGTAGGCGCCAGGCTCATTATGGGAGTGCTTGGATGGACTTACCTGATGCAGACCATGCTGCCGGATCCAGACCTCCTTGAGGTCTGAAAGGGACTATTTTACCTATGGGACTATTTTACCACTCGGGCCTGGCTGAGGAAGAATACTTACCTGGAACTACTTTGGGGGCTATTTAAACCACGCCCAGACAGCAGCTCACGCTTCGCGTTGTTCTGCATCTAGCAGCTGGATGCTCACCATGTTTGCTCGTGCATCATGGCTCCAGCCACGCCCGCCTGCAACCTGGAACACCTGAAAAGGAAGGAAAGGAGAGAAAGGTGAATAATTGAATTTTACCTAGCTCCATCCGGAGTCCGGAACCATCACTCCGACGATCCTGAGAAAAGACATTATTTTTAGAAGCGCATTGCATCGCTCGCTGCAGCGCCGCGTTCCACTCACCTTCATGAGGCGCCCTCGGGCTCTTCAGCGACCATTGGCACCATCCGTCGCCTTTCAGCGCCTAAGGAGAAAAAGAGACAAAACCAAGGTGAGCGAAGGAACAGATGGAGGAAGGCCTGATTCTTCCACCTTAAGACTTACCTGATTATTGTTGGGACAATCTTTCCTCACCTTGGGTCGGTGCCGCTTCTTTGGCACTTCCGTACCCCGGCCCCTAAGGGGAAAAGACACACGCATTAGTGGGTGAAAGCAAGATCACTAAGGGAACCATCCATCAAAAAGACTCACCAGAGTTTACCTTCGGCAAATCCATTCCTCAATGCGGATTCTTCATCCTGCATCTGAAATAGAGAAAAGGACAACAGACAATTAAGGCTTGAACTTTTGCAACTGAATACTTACGGCCTCATATCGGAAAAGTCAAGCGGAGTTGAATACTCACCAAACCCGAGATCCAGTGAAGTAACTGGAAATCAACGCGCCCCTGCATCGGAAGCAGGATGGAGAGCTCGTCCTTTCAGACTCTAAGGTGAGACTCTACGGGGAATCGCGGAGGGGGTTCGAGGAGTGTGAGAGGGGGAAGGGGGGAATCCGACACATTATCCAGCAGACAGTTAATCCCCTTTTCCATCTACAGAAGGATTCTTCTACGGGCCAGACAGGCGAGGTTTGGGGGTCCGGTCCAGTCCGTCTTCCGAGTCCTTCGCATCACCTTAGAAGAGGTCACAGCAGTCCAGAACAGGTCGGCGCCTCCGTGGGAATCAGGTGAGCGTTACAGAACGCGAAGCCTACCTACAATTTCCCACCCGGGCGCTATGGATGACTTCCGAGACAGAACAGCTGGCCCAGCTATTGGGGGAATTATGGGCTGAAGTTCATTCCGCTCGCCAGGAGACGAATGCCCTCAGGAGAGAGTTAATTGTATCTAAAGAACGAACTGATGATCTTGCCAGACAGCTATTACAAGGTCAGGCTGGTCAAACTCCTTTACCAGGTTCTGGGGGTGATTCCGCCCCAGTGGTTTCAAATAACCCTTTGCAAATGAATCTACCTGGAAATATGCCACTGGCCCCACCGGAACGTTTTGCCGGGGACCCCAAAAGGTTTGCCGTATTCATGAATCAATGCCGATTGCACTTCCTCTGCAGACCTGGGGCCTTCCCTAACGACCAAACCAAGGTCGCTTTTGTACTATCATATCTCAGCGGCAGTGCTGCGGATTGGTCAGTTCCACTGGTTACTCAAGATGACCCAATTCTTCGGAACTTTCAAGCCTTCCAGACAAGCATGGAAAGAATTTTTGCGCTGCATTCTCAGGGACAGGCCCTGGACAACCAGCTTCTATCCATATGACAGGGTAACCTGGACCTCTTAGCCTATATCGCGACTTTCAATAGGTTAATTGTGAAGACTGGATGGCCGGAGGATAAAAGAATCACTTTATTCCATCGAGGTCTATGTGGAGAACTTAAGGATGTCCTGGCCCAGGTCGTAAATCCACCCCAAGACTGCTCTGAATATATAGACTTGGTGGTCCAATTAGATCACAGACTTCAAAACAGAAAGGCAGATCGGTCCAAGTTTGAGACCCGGGTTTTGGTCAAAACCCATGTTAACCCCAAGGGTGCCGATGTTACTGAACCTATGCAAATTGGAGGGGTTAAAGGACCTTTAACTCAAAAAGAGCGTGAACGAAGACGGCAAATGCAATTATGCCTTTATTGTGGGGCTTCTGGACACTTTTTACGAGATTGCCCTATAAAACCGTCTAAGAAGGCGGTAGGAGTCGCTGATAAGAACCTGATGGAATCTGAGTCGGGAAACGACCACGCCCGACAAGCATAGGGGTCCGCTTGCCGAGCTTAAAAACTAACTCTCTGACCTCGCATTTTATCATGCCAATGGTCCTCGTAAATCCGAAGCAGCCTGGGCGGTTATATGCCATTAAGGCATACATCGATAGTGGGGCTATAGGAAACTATGTGGATCGTGAATTGGCTTCCAGGATCAACTTCCCTCTTTGCCTTAAAACCAGTAAGGATTTCATCACCACAGTGGATGGAACCGAAATCGCCTCTGGGCCGGTAACACACTCCACTACTGAAGTGACATTGTTGGGTCAAGACGGACATCGGGAGGCAATTGTGTTTGATGTAATCAAGGCTCCGCAATTTCAAGTAATTCTAGGAATCCCTTGGTTGGAAACACATAATCCTCGAATTGACTGGCGAGCAAAGAGGATAACCTTTCCAGATTGTGCACAAACCTGTTATCCAAGAAATCCAAATATTGGCCTAGCTACAGTAACCCCTGTCATTTTGCAAATACCGCCAGAATACCAAGACTTTCAAGATGTCTTCCAAAAGGAACAGGCCAACACTCTACCGCCTCACAGGTCGTACGATTGCCAGATCGATATATTGCCCGGTGCACAACCCCCTTGCAGCAGGATCTATGCCCTTACCGAACCCGAGAATCTTCATTTACGACAATATCTAGATCAGTACCTAGCCAATGGTTTTATTCGCCCGTCTAAGTCTCCTGCATCCTCGGCTTTATTCTTCGTGCCTAAAAAAGAAGGCAACCTCAGAACTTGTATTGACTACCGCGCATTGAACCAGATAACTGTTAAAAACTGATACCCGGTGCCTCTGATCCCTGAACTCCTTGACCAGGTGAAGGATGCCTGCATATACACCAAGTTAGATAACCGGGGGGCCTACCATCTAGTGCGAATAAGGGAAGGCGATGAATGGAAAACTGCCTTCCGCACCAAATATGGGCTATTCGAGTACCAGGTGATGCCTTTCCGATTGTGCAATGCACCGGCTGCCTTCCAATACTTCATGAACAATGGCCCTCATTAGGACCCTGGCGCTAAGGGGTTTGCGCCAGCGTTAGCTGCGCCGACCCCTTACCGCCAACTACGAGTTCCCATAGCGCCATGGTCATTTTTCCGCCCGCTTTTTGCGGGCGTAAAAATCCATGGCGCTATGGGACCTCGGTGTTAATTACGCCACCGTAGTGTACGGTGGCGTAATTAACACCTTCCCCACTCCCATTGAGCCCTATGGGGCCGAAATGGGAATGGGGAAGGGTAAATGGGTCAATGGGGACTTACCGCCCCGCCGACCTCGGAATGGGGCGGTAAGTCCGCCATCCGCCATGGCGTAAAGGGACTTTGCGCCATGGCGGAAAAGTCCGCCGATGGCGGAAAAAATCCGCCAGGGTCGTAATGAGGGCCAATGTCTTTCGGGAACTCATCGACGTTTGTGTTGTCGTATATATCGATGACATTCTTGTGTACTCCTCTTAGGAATCTGATCATAGAAAACATGTCAGGGCAGTTCTCGAGAAATTGCGCCAACACAAACTATTTGCTAAACTTGAAAAATGTGTTTTCCATGCCACAGAAGTCGAGTTTCTTGGTTTCATCCTGACACCTAAAGGAGTCTGTATGGACTCACGAAAACTGGATGCTATCCTCAAATGTCCATCACCTGGCTCCGTGAAAGGTGTTCAAAGCATGCTTGGCTTTGCCAATTTTTATCGCAGGTTTATCTCGGAATTTTCTCGTGTGGTTCAACCCATCACTGCGCTCTTAAGGAAAAATAAACGTTTTGAATGGTCTGAAGAAGCCGAGCAGGCCTTTCAGGAACTAAAAGCTAAATTTACCTCCGCACCTGTATTGAAGCACCCGCGCCCAGATCTCCCTTATGTCGTCGAAACTGACGCATCCAGCCTAGCCATGGGAGCTGTCCTGTCTCAAAGAGATCCCGAAACTAACCAACTGCATCCCGTTGCATTTTGGTCCAGAAAATTCTCGGCACCCGAGGTTAACTACGCAATCACTGACAAAGAACTGTTAGCAATTAAATCCACCTTTAAAGCCTGGCGGCATTATCTACTTGGCGCTAGACATACCATCACTGTGATCACCGACCACCGGAACTTACAGTATTTAAAGACTGCCAAGGCTCAGTCATCTCGACAGCTCCGTTGGGCTTTGTTTTTTGCGGAATTCGATTTTGTAATCACCTACCGTCCTGGCTGTAAGAATGGCAAAGCGGACGCTCTATCCCGAATAGGAATGGGAGAAACTGATACTAACTCAGAACCTGTACCGATAATTCCCGAACAGAGAATTTTGGGCATGACTTCTTTACAAACGCTTGAAGACATTCAAGCTAGAGTTAAACAACTCCTGGACCCTACAGACTTACAGGATTGGGTACAAAAGGGATCTGACTTTACTATAAATAATAATTTACCTTATTTCCAAGGGCGCTTATTTCTGCCACACAAGGAATTACAAGAGCTCGTTATTTCTCGTTATCATGATACAATAATAGAGGGGCACCCCGGTATTGCCAAGACGGAAGAAAATGTGAAACGACAATTCTGGTGGCCTTCTTGGCGAAAAGATGTTAAATCATTTGTGATGTCCTGTGGTGTTTGCGCCCAAAATAAAGGCCAAAAGAAAAGACCAGCCGGTCTCCTTCAACCTTTAGACATTCCGCCAGCACCTTGGCACACCCTGTCATTGGATTTTATTACGGACTTGCCTCCTTGTTCAGGATATAACACTATTCTTGTTATTGTGGATTTATTTTCCAAATTGGCCCACTTCATTCTATTGAAAGGTTTACCTTCAGCTTCAGTTCTAGCCAAAGAATTCCTTGAAAATATTGTTTGTTTACATGGATTCCCGTCTGTACTAATCTCAGACCGGGGAAGCCAATTCATTTCAAACTTTTGGCGTAGATGTTGTCAATTGGCACAAATCGATGTAAGATTATCGACTAGTCACCACCCTCAGACCGATGGTCAAACAGAGAGGACGAATCAGACCCTTGAGCAATATTTACGGTGTATGTTGCAGCAATCTCAAAGTAACTGGAATGACATTCTTTGGATAGCCGAATATGCATATAATAATTCAGTACACTCTAGAACTGGGCAAAGTCCTTTTTATACTTTATATGGGCATCACCCTCGAACCTCAGACCTCGACTCACCTCAAGGCCTCGGAATGCCAGCAGTGGACCATCTGCATTCTACAATTACCCAAGCCTTCAAAGAAGCAACTACACATTTACAACAAGCCAAGAGAAAATACAAGAAGAATGCTGACCTGCATCGGCGTGAAGCACCTCAGTACCAGATTGGGGACCAAGTATGGCTGGCTACCAGGCACTTATCGCTCAAGGGACCTCGAACTTTTAATCCAAAATATCTGGGGCCTTACTCCATTACGGCCATAATCAATCCAGCGGCCGTTAAACTTGATTTACCAGCTAACATGCAAATTCACCCTGTTTTTCATGTGTCACTTTTGAAACCAGTGCAACCTGGAACCAGACTAATCAAGCCTCCAGAACCCATTCATATAGATGGAGAACCTGAATTCGAGGTGAAGAACATTTTAGATTCAAAGATGTTAAGGTCAAAACTTTTCTATCTAATCGATTGGAAGGGATACGGGCCTCAGGAGAGGTCGTGGGAAGCCAGTGACCATGTACATGCACCTCGATTAATTAAGAAATTCCACCGGATCTTCCCAAACAAACCAAAACCTCCGGAGGGAACAATCTTGGGAGGGGCCTTGGGGGAGAGTGCTGTCATGATGCCTACTCCCGGGAAGCCAGTTCAGGACAGCGTCTCCGAAAGCAGACATCATGTCCCCAGGGAGGGACCCAGCAACCCCTTATAGGGGCTCTTTGGACATTGTCCTGGCGCCTTTGGCGCCAGGCTCATAGAAGGCATCAGTCCTGGCACCATAGACGCCAGGCTCATTATGGGAGTGCTTGGATGGACTTACCTGATGCAGACCATGCTGCCGGATCCAGACCTCCTTGAGGTCTGAAAGGGACTATTTTACCTATGGGACTATTTTACCACTCTGGCGTGGCTGAGGAAGAATAGTTACCTGGAACTACTGTGGGGGCTATTTAAACCACGCCCAGACAGCAGCTCACGCTTCACGTTGTTCTGCATCTAGCAGCTGGACGCTCACTGTGTCTGCTCCTGCATCCTGGCTCCAGCCTCGCCCGCCTGCAACCTGGAACACCTGAAAAGGAAGGAAAGGAGAGAAAGGTGAATAATTGAATTTTACCTACCTCCATCTGGAGTCCGGAACCATCACTCCGATGATCCTGAGAAAAGACATTATTTTTAGAAGCGCATCGCATCGCTCGCTGCAGCGCCGCGTTCCACTCACCTTCACGAGGCGCCCTCGGGCTCTTCAGCGACCATTGGCACCATCCGTCGCCTTTAAGCGCCTAAGGAGAAAAAGAGACAAAACCAAGGTGAGCGAAGGAACAGATTAAGGAAGGCCTGATTCTTCCACCTTAAGACTTACCTGATTATTGTTGGGACAATCTTTCCTCACCTCGGGTCGGCGCCGCTTCTTTGGCACTTCCGTACCCTAACCCCTAAGGAGAAAAAGACACACGCATTAGTGGGTGAAAGCAAGATCACTAAGGGAACCATCTATCAAAAAGACTCACCAGAGTTTACCTTCGGAGAATCCATTCCTCAACGCGGATTCTTCATCCTGCATCTGAAATAGAGAAAAGGACAACGGACAATTAAGGCTTGAACTTTTGCAACTGAATACTTACGGCCTCATATCGGAAAAGTCAAGCGGAGTTGAATACTCACCAAACCCGAGATCCAGTGAAGTAACTGGAAATCAACGCGCCCCTGCATCGGAAGCAGGATGGAGAGCTCGTCCTTTCAGACTCTAAGGTGAGACTCTACGGGGAATCGCGGAGGGGGTTCGAGGAGTGTGAGAGGGGGAAGGGGGGGAATCCGACACATTATCCAGCAGACAGTTAATCCCCTTTTCCATCTACAGAAGGATTCTTCTACGGGCCAGACAGGCGAGGTTTGGGGGTCCGGTCCAGTCCCGCTTCCGAATCCTGCGCATCACCTTAGAAGAGGTCACAGCAGTCCAGAACAGGTCGGCACCTCCGTGGGAATCAGGTGAGCGTTACACTTGCCCTGCAGTGTGATGGGCGCCCTGACATTGTAATTGTGGTATCCTATGTACATGATGTGTTCTGCTGATCAATGCCTGTTCATGTGTTGTGTTTACCTTTCAGGTGTGAGGGGATAGTTGTGGTTTGACATGCTGGGGTGTACACATGGTGAATGTTCACATGTGATGTGTAGAGGACACTGATGGTCACTTGATTGCACATGCATATTTTGAGTGCATGTCTCTACTGACCCACACACTCGCACTATAATGCACTACATGTGCAATCACCCTTCCATGTCCACGTGTACACTCTGTTTTCCTTCTGGTGCCCACTGTGTCCCTGCAGCTGAAATGACCCAGTGGCCCAAAAATGCAGGACATTGAGCACCTTCTCCAAGGGGCTCAATGCTTGGGAGCAAAGGGTGTGGGATGTAAGGTCATCTTCCCGCTCCCTGACCAGGTCTAGGATGATACGGGGTGGAAACCTATACCTGCCGTAGACCTGGTCGTCAGGCATCCCAAAAAGGCTTGTCCGTGGTGAAAAAATGTGTGCCCTGACAAATGAGGCATTCATCGTAGCTGTATATACGTGTTTGTTGTTTGCGTGCACTTTTACACTGTGCGCGTGGACGCTTCCGCCTGCCTTCGTGTGGCGGACGCATTCACGCCTGTGTGCATCTTTTGCTGTGCGCGGGTTTCCCGTATTCGTATCAATGAATACGGGTTGTTCGCGTGCGTGTGGGCGTTCCGTGTAGTTCCCTGCAGTACTTCCCCAATTACGCCTTCTTTTTCCCGTGTTATTCCCCATTCTGCGTGTTACGCCCACTGTTCCGCCTACTTTTGTTGTGTGCGCTGCTCTATGTGTGCTTTTGCTGTGCACGTAGTGCACGCTGTTTGACGTGTGTGCCCGCGTGCGACATGCACCGATTTGGCGCACAACCAGTGGGAAACAAGCACAGCGCCTTCCTTGAATTGCACGCGTGCGCTTGCTTTCTCACGCTTGCGCCACCTTGCGCCTGCTTGTGTTGGGATTTTCTCTGCACGTTTGTTCCATGAATCAGCCCCATAATCACTACCATGTTTTCACAGATTAACTGTATTTTAAAAGTGGAGGTTGAAGATCATCTGATACTTGCTAAGTGTGATGACCTTTGGATTGATATTTCAAATGCATTTCATGGTATTTACTCTAATTCAAAGAATGCTGTAGCAAGCTGATGGTTCAATAAGGATTCTGCTAAACCCAGACTGCTCTTGCTGTTGAAGAACCCAAATACACAAAGGCAAACTGTAAACTATGGATCAACACTCGAAATATTGAATTGGACCACATTACCTGGGAAGACCTTTTTGAAACAACGGCCGAAAAGGACACTAAGACATTTTCGAAATTGGTGATTTGTGCCTGCATTATAGATGTAAGGGAACTGGCTGTGAAATTACTGCCCCAGATCAATTATGGGTTAAGCACTTTGCATTATTATACAGTGAAATAATTAGTACAAATGAACAGGATACCTCCATAAATGATGCCGTCAAAGCACATTATAGCAGGTCTCAGCAGGCAGACTTAACAAACCTTGAATTTTCCCTTAAGAAAGTAATGAATAAACAAAAGCCTTACTGTTGTTCGGAGCCAGGTGGAATTCCAGAAGATCCATGTTGTGCAATTATGTATTTGTGGTCCCCTATCCAGACTAGCATGGGTACGTGCAAGCAAGCTTTGAACTTTTATCTGAATGCGGAAACCTCATTGTACCTAAAGTGAGAACCGATTTATCTGGCCTTCATGAACCTGAGCATGGCCTTTGAGAAGGTCAATCAACAAAGTTGTGGCTAGTGCTAAGGTCACTAAATTGCCCCTCCAAATTTTTGAATTTACTTAAAATCATCCACCAAGATACTAAAGTTTGTGTGTATAGAGTGGGGACAAAGGCCATTGCACTCAGTCTTTTGCTGGTACTTCAGGTGTACATCAGGGATGTGTTAAACCTCCCTCCCCCACTGTTCTCTCTTTAAATAAAAGTGCTAGATGACACTGCAGTACACATTGGTGCAGACATACTCAAACTAGGGAATAACTTTTTGCCGTAGTGCCCTATGTTGTTGGCACAGTATTAATTGCCCACACACCACGTACTTCCAAAACATGAATCAATGCATATACCATCTTTAGGAAGAATCTTGATCTACAAGTCAATGCTGGTAAGTCTGTTGTTTGTCATTTAGGCAACCGCCGAATCAAGGTCCCAGCGATGTGCAGTAACAACAATGTAATTTCACGTGTTTGGGAGTTTCACTATCTAGGCATACATGTTTCCACAAGATTAACAGGGATGTCATATTACATATTAGTAAGTAAGTCAATAGGTTGAACCAAGCACTGGGTGATGTTTGGGGTTGCCCGATTTACAAAGATGTGCAAAACTCAATCTCTGAGGTACATTATAAAAGTCTATAATAGCGAAAACCAATACAGTTGCCAAATACAGGGACTTGTTGTGTTTTTTTTGGAAGTAGCAGACTTACAAGTTTTATGAGAATTACTTTATTAGGAAATTGCTTGGACTGAAGGGGTCTGACTCAAATCAGGGTGCACATGTGAAGCTGGGCTTTACCTTCTTAGAAAATGACCTGACCCTGCAACCCACTACATATTGATTTTGTATGTGGCACAATCAAAAGGCTGGGCTAACTCAATCTATTATACAGGCCATTTTAGATAACAGGAGAACTTTGCATTACCTGACTATGGCAAGTAGAAACATATTTGGAAAACATAAAACACATTTTTACCATGGCAAATCATTTAAAGGTACAAATACCTGTTTATATGCAGGAATTGTTTGAGTCTGCTTAATTAGTAAAACCGTGTAATCTTTTAATCTGAGAGATGTAGTTTTATGCAAAAGTATTTGATATCGGCAAACGACCCCAAAGCAAGACATGCCATTACTGGAGCTAGATTGACCTGTCTCCCCCTTAGTTCTGAGATGGTGCTATGGTCAGGCAGGATATCTGAAAAACACTGCCTACTGTGCCATGCCAAGCACTGGACAAGGACCACATGCATTTTATATTCTTCTGTCCAGCCTATTCAAGAATCAGAACAAGAACCATGAAGCCCATTTTAAGGTATGTCAATCTCATCTGGCATTATTGCATTTATTGTGGCCAGACACTCCTCAGATACGATGGTGCCCCTTCCTATATCTAACACAAGATTTGTAAAAAGGAAATGTTTACTTGCAATTTAATTATGTTTACATGTTATTAATGTTCTGATGAAGTTTCTGCTTCTGTATTGTTTTTACCAATTTTATTTCCAAAATAAAACAAAATTGATTGACTATATTGCTGATCTTTTTGTTTTGGGTCCAGGACTTGAATTGACTTCTGGCATGACAGCAGCTGCGACTGATTCAGGGTCTGTGATTAGCTCTGGATATAGCGGTCTCACAGGATTACTGCATGGACTTGCGGCGGTTGGGTAATGAGTCCACCCTGTGTCGTTCCCTCTGATTAGTCATCTAAGTTTACATCATTTTGGAGCCTCCCGCTAAAAACTCTGCCTAAGTTTGCACTTCATTCACTTTATGTGACTATTCACATTATGCACTTACTGCACTGTATGCCCTCTATCTGGCGACTGAAACAATGCATTTGATCTGGCGTTAGACTCTTTATCCAGGATATTGTACATTGAAACAGTGCCTGTGGGTTTGGACTTTGACCTGAATCTTTCTTCAAATATGTTAATACATGAAGTGTTGTTAAAGTGCTCTGGAGCCACTTCGAATGTCCTGTGGATCCAAGATTAAATAAGATCCTAACCAGTCAATGAGTATGAAAACTGGATGGAACTGTGGGACTCTGTTCACTCTGAGCACTTAAATTGCTCAAACAATGTCAATCAATGCGTTCCCAACGGCACTGTTCTTTTAAAGATGTGTAAGGGCTGTTGATACATTATTTTATTTTCTAATCCTCAGCATATACTTAATTCAGGTAGAATCAACATTTCGGTATTTTAACATGCTCCACACACAGCTGTTCTGTCTCAGTTGTTTTCTGGCTGTTGGCTTTATTGTGCATGGATGTCTATTCAGTAGTTTGCTTTTGTGATATGTTATGTTATGTTAATTGGCATTTATATAGCGACTTATATATCATTGGTATGACCTCAAAGCGCTGTTAGGTTGAATGCCCTCGGGAACCGCAGTTCAAGTCAATAGAGACAGAGAATGTCATATGGTGCGTGGGCGCACTGGATATGTTTGCAGCTGTTGTGGTTGTTGCATGATAGCTGCTTCTTAGCGGTAGGTATGGTGCTGAGGAAATCAGTTGGATGTGTTCAGTCTGGAGGGTGGACGCCCAGACTGAGTTTTGGCTGCGTTAGGCCTGAGGAGATGCCTAAGATAGCCGGAATGCGCTCAGCTGACTGTGTTTAAATTAAGATGATGAGGTGTTCGTGGGGCCATGTTAGTATGAGAACAGCTATGCCGAATGTGTCATAGCATAGCTGTGTTATAGTTGAATGATGGTGTTTTGGAGAGAGTAAGCGTAGTAGTGTGATATGGTGGTCATCAGTGAAGCGCCTGCAACCAAGCACGAGAGCAGGACAGGGGCCGTACATAGCAGCATACATATATAAAGCAACAGGATGGATAGGGTAAACATGTGATACATCCTGTCCATCCTTTCCATCCTTCCCTTTCCTTTTCCATCTTTTCCATGTTTTCCATCCATTCCATCTACTCCATCCACACTATCCTTCATCTATTCCATCCACTTCATCCGTTCCATCCACTTCACCCGTTCTGTCCACTTCGTCCGTTCCATCCACTTTATCCATTCCATCCACTTCATCCGTTCCATCTACTCCATCCACTCCATCCACTCTATCCACTCTATCCCTCCATTCACTCCATCCACTCCATCCACTCCATCTACTCCATCCACCCACTCCATCCTTCCCATCCTTTCCATTGTTCTCATCCGTTCGATCCACTTCATCAGTTCCATCCACTTCATCCATATATTCTGGTTCATCCATTCCATCCTCTTAATCCGTTACGTCCACTTCATCTGTTCTATCCACTCTGTCCGTTCCATCCACTCTATTGGTTCCATCCACTCTATCCGTTCCATCCACTTTATCCGTTCCATCCATTTCATCTGTTCCATCCACTTCATCCATTTCATCCACTTCACTCACTTCATCCGGTCCATCTACTTCATCCGTTCCATCCACTCCATCCATTCCATCCATTCTATCTAATCCATCCTTTCCATCCATCCCATCTATTCCATCCACTCCATCCGTTCCATCCATTCCATCCACTCCATCTACCCACTCCATCCACTCCATCCACCCACTCCATCCTTCCCATCCGTTCCATCCTTCCCATCCATTCGATGCACTTCTGAAAGGGGCGCCTAGGGGTCCCTCGCGATCTGGAAACAAGGCAATAACCATACACGAAAAGATGCGCCAGACACGAGGTTCAAATTCCCAATGCTAGGTTTTATTGCAAGCGAAATAGTCCCAATTGGCCAACTGTGGTCTCACGCCCCTCAATGTGTATTTTCTAGTCCTCGAGGGACGCAAGAGAGAGAATTACATACATCAGTTACATATATACAAAATGCATATCATACAATCAGCTATGTCATGTTTAACACCCCCCCTTTTATTGAGTTTCTTTGAACTCGGGATGATGATGGACATTTCCGACGAGCATGACAATTATGACACTTTCAATGTCTATTCTAGTAACAATGTGCAATTTAGAAAGTGCGGAGGCATCTTCTAGTTGTTGAACAGAACACGGTGCTTCTGTTCTTGGAAGCAAGCTGCACACGGGGGAAGAGTCACATTCCAAACCTTGATATCTATGAGGTGCTATTCCTGTCCTGGGAGCCGACACGCTGTAATGGGTTTTGTGAAGGGGGGGCCGTAAGAGGAGCATAATTCAAGCCTTTAGCTGCTTTATTCTAACATATTCTACCATAGTACGAGACTGGTTGGCAGCTGTGAAATGATTAAATGCCCTGCAGCTCTCCCTCAAGGCTACAGAGAGGAAGCGTGGGCATTCCTTTCTGGGCTGCTCATGAGGAGTTTCAACGAACTCCTCAGTCCCGCGGCCTTGCCCTTTTCATATTCAGACAATAATGTTAACAGTTGAGCAGAGTAAGCAGAATTCGCAAGAATTGCAAGCTGCAAAGCAGTTTAGACAGAAAGCAATGAGCAATGGTTAACAAGCAAAATGGCGATTCTTGCTACGTTTAAAATGGCCGCTTGTTGGTCAAGCATAGCAGTCTGTATTTCTATAATTCTGTGCATAAAACGGTTGGCCTTCGGCCATCAAGATACGTCTGTCATCCAAATGAAGGGTATTCACTTTTCCAGATTGACAAACCCTCCTTTTGGCCGTATGCCAAACATCTTATTCATTTATTGTATCGTCCTCTGATGAGGATAAGTCTGGGGTATCTATGTCTAAACCTTTCATGTTATCATAAGCATCATCTTCATCATAAATGTCTATAGCCATGAATTGTTTTACTGTTTTTGTTTCATCAGTGTCTGTGTTATTTCGGCCATGCGTTCGTTTTCCTCTCAACACCATGTGCATACATCCCTTAGTACATCCCTCAGTTATTTCAGTGCAAACTATTAGTAAGCATTGTATGCAACAGCAACATGTTATGAATATACCAATTACCACCACTAGTATCGAAATTAGCTTCCATCCCCAGGACCGCAATAGTCCCCAAAACCAGGATTCTATCCCCCAACCCCCTTCTTCAGTAGAGAGTGTGGAACTAAGGACATGTAGTTTCCTGATGGCTTTGAATATGGTAGGGGAGTAGTCATCTATGAATACACAGCATGCAGTTTTTACGAGTTTGCAAACTCCCCCACGATCAACTAATATTATATCAAGAGCCATTCTGTTTTGTAGTGCCATTAGCCTAATTCCTTTTTCTTCCAACGTCATGTTGTATAAGATATCTGTTGTTGTATCTATTGTATCTTTTAGTATTCTGGACAGTTTCCTTATGTTATAGGAGTTTTCTATTTGGGCCAAGAATGGTATAAAAGATTTGGCTACATCTAATGCTATCATTCCGTCCTCGATACTCCTTCGGGTTCTACCTATTAACCGCCTCACTACTTCTGCAGTTTCTAAGAGGAACGCTCCTGGACATAGTAGACCCAAGTAACACGTACCTCCCCAGTTCCTAGGTAACCATGGATATGCTTTTTCCCCACATATAAAGTAAACAGGGTCCCTTACGTACACCGGTTCTATTTTGTGCTTTAAAACCACCGTGTTCAGGCAGCTGCTAAACTTTCCTACTTTATAGGAACCTTTTTTCTTTAAACATAGTGGAGTAGTTTTGGGGCTGTAATCCACTGTATAGGCAGGGGGCACAGCATCTTTATTCCATTCATCCTTCATTCGAAATGTCATTACTGATGTTTCTTCTGCTGGCGGGGTCGGTCTATTCTGCCTATGTAATCTATCTAGTCTTGTTGTCTTTTGTGTATTTTCCCTCATGGGATCTGGTGAAAACACGCGAGCTTTGTGGAATATGGAACAACCCAAAGGTCTCATGATCACTTCCTCAAATTCATTCATATTGGTCTCATCTAGCTGACCCGTATTACTCTTCTTCCATTTCCCAAAGAACATTGCACTCAATGATACTTCACATGAATAAAGCAATGATAACAGTCGTACATACCAGCCTATCCCTTTCCCACAGTGCTGTGGTAAATGGGCACAAACCCAGCAATCTTTTTTCTTTAAAACCGCATGGGTCGTGTTCATGATGAGCAACAATGTATTGTTACCATATCCTTCTCTATGTCTTTCTTCCATTGGGGACAAAGTACCAGTGATTACATGAACCAGGCTTTCAGTAGCTTTTTTTAGCAAAAGTGTTTCTAATGGGTGCGCGGACACCAGGAACCATAGTGTAATAGCTATTATTGTTGGTACTACCATACTTAGAGAACACAGGACCAATATCCAAATCAGTACCTTATTCCTTTTACCATGCTTTTTCCCTAAATTTACAGTCTTTAAAACTATCATCTTTTCAGCACGGGTGCAGGAGGAGGCTGAAACCGGTCTTAATTTGTTCTTCATCGTCCTTCATCGTCGAAAATGTCTCTCATTCTTGATGCCAAAAGTTCAATGAAAATGTCACAGTTCAATTCTGCCAGCCCTTTCACATCCTAGATCACTTATCCACTCCGAACAAGATTAGTTGTTCTTTCTCCCACTGCTCAGACGATTTCTGTACAGTTCTTTATTGACAGTACTATGTGCATCCAGCTTGTCCCGCTCTGGCTTAGGACACATATACTCTATCAGCCTTAGTACTTATGTGCGTCCAGCTTGTCCTGCTCTGGCTCCTGACACATGTACTTTATTATAAGCGCACCGAGGAGCCGTGAGTCTTGAATTGTCCGACTTGCACAACTCTCACACTTCTCTCCTCTACGCCCCTGGTTCCTACTCCGTCCGTGAGTGGAACCAAAGGCAAAAGAAAAGCACCAACGATCTGTGGATCACTTTGCCTGTAGAGGCCGCAGATCATATCATTTTACTCCTGGTATTGTGTGATCTGTAAATAGTGCCGATGCACTTCCAGTATCAGGCTCAGTGTCAGCCTGCGGCGCAATGATGGGTAGCGATGAGCGCTGTGGCAATGATGTAGTTTCTTTCTTTGGCTCTGGTGCGTTTGCAGAAACTGGCGGGCGCCAAAGGGGTACACAAGTTATTTCTGCTCGTGTTTGCAATGCAGAGTTTGTGTCGCTCGGCAGTGATGTTTTTTCTGCTGAGCAACGTTGGGGCACTTTTCGCCCTTTCCCCTTCCTGGCCCTCAGGCTCTGTTTCGAGTTTCACTTCTCGCTTAGGCTTTGTTTCAACTTTCACTTCTCGCTCAGGCTGATGCTGTGGCAGTGGACTGGCAACCGTTTCTTTCTTTTACGAGACCGTTTCCTTTCTCTGGTCGTTGGAAGTTGTCAGCTGTCCTGGGAATCTTTTGGCATGTGTCGCATGGATCCATGCCTGCAGACCGTCCACTCAAATGGCCGTCTGTGTCGCCAGCAACACTTGATAGGGGCCGCGCCACCTTGGTGCTACTGCTGTCTTCCGCTCAAAGTTCTTAATCAGGACCCAGCTTCCAGGCTCCAGCGCGTGCCCCGGTCCGGTGTATTGCACTGGTAACGCCTCCTGCACCTGCTGATTAATCAAACGCAATTTCTGCATTAAAAGGCCACAGTATGTGCTTAACACAGGATGCTCGATCTCACATAATCTTTTGGGCTGCGGTGCGCACCATACATTTGCTGGTCTCCCCATTATAATTTCATAGGGGGAGAGCCCAGTTTTAGCCTGCACAGACGTGCACATGCACAATAGCGCTAGGGGTAATGCATCCACCCAACTCAACTTGCTCCCAGCACAGATTTTAGCTATCTTTGACTTTAAGATACCGTTATGTCTCTCAACAAGCCCGGCAGAACGGGGATGCCTGGAACTGTGGAATCGTTTCTCTATCTGTAGACCTGCACAGATCTGTAGTACTATTGCGCCCACAAAATGTTGCCCGTTATCTGACCACAGGACACGGGGCAGCCCGAACCGGGAGAAATACTCCTTCAACATTACTTTTGCCGTTGACATGGCAGTACAGTCTTTTAAAGGATATGCCTCCACCCACTTGCTAAATGCACAAATCACCACTAACACATATTTGTAGTTCAGGCACCTTTCCATTTCTATGAAATCAAAATGGATCACCTCGAATGGCATAGAGGGTGGGCCAAAACTACCTACTGGAGTCACGGTTCCCTTCCCTACATTGTGTTGCAGGCACGTAATACAATTCTGCACTAGCCTTTCTGCATTCTTTTTTATGTGCTCATTTTTCCATACTGTGGATAAATGCTGTACCATCTTCTTCCCGCAAATGTGGGTAGGGCTATGCGCCATTGTAACTATTGCAGTCACGTAACAGTTTGGCAACATCCAGTTCTTTGTTTCCTTGTCCACCCAACATCCTTCCAAATCTAACTCAGCAGAGCCCTCAGCCCACCCCTGAATCTCTTCGGTCGTGGCCTCAGCCTGCATTTCTTTAACTGTGGCAACTCCGTTCTCTATCATACAAGGTACTTCCTCTGTTTGTACTGTCATCATTCTAGTACTCAAATCAGTGGCTATTTGTTTCGCAATCCTGTCTGCAAATGCGTTTCCCTCTCCCACTTTACATGTTACTTTTTTATGCGCCTCGCACTTTACTATAGCTAGACGCTTTGGAAACATGAGTGCAGACAACAATCGTACAATCAAAGGGCCATGCTGAATCCTGGCCCCATGTGATGTCAAGAAGCTCCTCTCAGCCCAGAGTTGGCCAAAGTTATGAACCACGCCAAAGGCGTACTGGCTGTCACTATAAATATTCACATTCAAATTCTCAGAGAGTTCACAGGCTCTAGTCAAGGCTATAATTTCTGCGGCTTGTGCTGAATTATATGGAATTCTTCTACTTTCCACAACACTCTCTAGGGTAGTAATTGTATATGCGGCAGTTGACGTGCCATCTGGTAATTTAAAACAAGAGCCGTCACAAAACAACTCCCCATCCAGCTCTTTATGTGGGATGTCGCTCAAGTTAACTCTTCCCTTTGTTTTTTCTTCAGTGACCATTAAACAATCATGGGGTGGTGATTCGTTGTCACCAATTTCTGCTATGGGCAGTGGCATTAATTCTGCAGGATTCAATGCGCTACACCTCATAATTTGGATGTGGGGTACAAACAAGATGAGCTCATATCTTGTTAGTCTAGCAGAGGTGAGGTGTTGCGTCAGTGTTCTGTTTAATAGAACGTTTATGGCATGTGGCACCATCAGAATTAAAGTATGCCCCAATACCATTCCTTCCGTTTGTTTCACTGACGCAGCAGCCGCTGCAAAAGATCGCAAACATCGTGGTAGTGCGCGCGCTACAGGGTCCAGCGCAGAAGAATAATAACCGCACGTCCTATTTCTTCCACCTTGTTCCTGTGTCAAAACCGCAAATGCACATCCTTCACTCTCGCTCACAAATAGTCTAAAGATCTTTTTATAGTTAGGAGTGCCTAAAACTGGCGCAGCACACAATGCAGCTTTCAATTGCTCAAACACTTTCTGACATTTCTCATCCCACTGTAAAGGCATCACTGCATCCTTTTTAGTAAATTTTATCATCGGCTTCACAATCAACACAAAATTACTGATCCACTGCCGACAATAAGAGGCCATGCCTATTACAGCTCTCACTCCTTTTTGAGTTTTTGGAATAGGCATACTAGAAATACTTTCTATGCGTTCTGGTGTTAATCTTCTCCCTTCTTTTGAAAGTAGGTAACCCAAATAAGACACCTCCTTTTGATTATACTGGAACTTCTTCAAACTTGCCCTGTGACCATGGGTCGCTAGGTGTGTCAATAGTAATATAGTACTTTCTTTGCAGATCTCTTTTGTGTCAGCAGCTAGTAACAAGTCATCTATGTACTGCAAGAGTACGCAACCTTTGGGTAATTCTAACATGTCTAGCTGCTCTTTTAGCGCTCTGCTGTAAATACTCGGGCTTTCTGTGTATCCTTGTGGAATGCGTGTGAATGTGAATGATCGACCTCCTAGAGTGAACGCGAACAGATATCTACTGCTTTTATCCACTGGAATGCTAAAGAACGCGTTCTTCAAATCAACTACACTAAAGTATTCTGCAGTGGCCGGTATCATTGTCAGTATTGTTGTGACATCTGGGACCAAAGGGAATTGTGGGTCTACCACTTTGTTTAATGCGCGCAGATCAATTATGAAACAATATGGTACTTCATTGCCTCCTTTCTTGTAACCTGGAAGAATTGGGCAATTGCACGTGCTACCTGCAATTTCTTCAACCACCCCCAATCTCACCAGGTCAGTAACAATACTCTTTAATCCCTTCTCACCTTCAACAGAAATTTTATACTGGGGAATTTGTGGTAATGTTACACCTTCTTTCAAAGTTATTTTTGCTGGCTCTATTTTCAAGCATCCTACATCGTTATCATGCATTGCCCACAGACAGGTTGGTACTCTACTTAGCTCTTCTGGTAACGCTTCTGACATAAATTCTGTCACCGGTGCATCGTGAGGACAAATCGTGAGGAACACCCCATCTGCCGTACAATGTATAACTGCCCCCAATTTTCTCAACAAGTTTAATCCTAGCAAGTTCTCCCCACAAATTTCTGTCAGAAGAAATGGACACTGCTCCGTAAATGGTCCTATTGTAATTGGGACAGCTTCGGACATGGGGTTAATTACTGGTGTACCTGCGAACCCTACAGAAATATTCTTTTGCCCTGACAGTGGGATCTCCGGAACCAAGTGGTGGTCTATCGAACACTTCTGTGCCCCTGTATCTATAAGGAAACGGTGCTCCTTATTCCCGACTCTCATTTCTACGTAGGGTCCTCTCTGATTCACGGGAATAGACATTGGTTCCGACCCCTGCCGTGGGCTGTCCTATTGCGAAAATAACACATCGTCCGATGTGTAGTCACCGCTGCTGCTATAATACGTGTTTGGCTGTGTATCAAAAATATTCCCATTTCCCCCTCGGTGTCCTCCACTCTGATCATTTCTCTGTTGGCCCTGCCCGCCCTGATTTTGGTTCGGAACACTTTGGTTCAATGCCTGGTTCTGTTGAGCTTGGTTTTGACCATAGGATTGGTTTTGATTACCTCCATTGGTATATCCATGTTGCTGCTGCATGCTATTTCTGCTTGGGCCATTCGACCCCTGATGTCCTCTATGAGGCCTTCTCTGGCCAAACCCACCTCTATTCTGTAGGTGCGGGCATTGCGCTCACCAGTGTCCTTCCTCTTTACGGTACGCACATTGATTTAATCCCAATGACACCCCGTGCATATTATTCAAATTTCCCCTGCCTTGTGCATTTCCTCTACCTCTATTGTATCCAAATACCTGCTGCAGTAACACTCCTACTATCGTTCGCATCGCTTCTTTTCTCATCTCCAATGGGTACCCATTACACATCTCACTTCCTTCACTGACGTTCTTTTGTTCGACATCCATCGCATTGTTTCCCCCACCCATACCTGCAATCTTTGTTTATCACTTATTTGTCCCAGTGCCGGCAAATGCTTTGCACCACCTGGAAAAACTGTCGGCCATGATTTTTGCATATACAACCTCAACGCCTCCTTCCTACCTTTCTTAATACACTCATAACTATATTCAGGTGTAGCAAACATTTCAGCATATTTATCTTCCATTTCATTTTTCAATTCAATGAGTTTGTACACATGTTCTCTTACATCTTCATCTCTTTGCTTACTGCGTGCTTACTTATTCAAATCTAACAATCGTTGTGGCGGTAAATTCCCAAGTATCTTTTTCCATTCTCCCACCAAAAATTCCCCCATGCATTCCAACACTACCAGTCTCTCGTTGCTTCTTCGGTACCCATATAATGAGGCCAATGCTGCCGTCCCATCATTTCCTTCTATGTATCTTTCTGCCTCTTGCTGTAATTCAATCTTTCTTTCTTTGCTGATCGCGCTTCGAGTTACCCGTCCAAATCCTATTCCTTCAGCCCCGCCTCTCGCCTCCCCGGTCTCAATTTCGACTTCGGGAAGGGCGGATGGTGCTGAATCTGTCTCTGGAGCGGGAGGTGCGGATGGGGCAAGTGACACATGTGGCATCTGTGAAGGGCCTTCCTGGGTGCTGGCAAATTGCGCTTGTGGGAGGGCTCGAGCTGTGGGTGGGGCTCGGGTTAATGGTTGCGTGAGGGGAAGTGCTTGGGCTGTGGGAGGGGGTATGAGAGCTACTGGTTGGGCCTGCGCAGTGACTACTGGCGTGTTTGGTTTCGATCCTGGTTTTGGGCCTCGACCTGTATGGGTTAACAAATGTTCCATTAATTCGTCTGCTATGTGTAGTTCCCGCTGCGGGTATATTCCTTCTATGTTCATTTGCTCACGTCTCCCTTCCCGTCTTAGACTTGCCGTCCACTCCTCCTCCTCCTTTTCTTATGCTACCTCAAGCTTCGATTTGTGCCTAAGCGCATGCTTCTCTCTACTCCTAAGTCGGAGCATTGCTTCCCTCCTCCAATCTTTGATAGTCTCAAAAGCTGCGGGTGGCGCTTTTTCCCTTATCAACACCCTTTCTAGGTTATCTATCCTCGCAATCTCAAAGCTACCATTAATCGGCCACTGATGGTCCTGTTGCTTTCTAGTTTGCCTATGCCAAATTTCACAACACATTATCGCACCCACACCATATTTTGCATACATGTCATAAGCCGGCGTTCCCCCAGGCGGTGCACTTTGGCTATTTTCAAAGGACTGTCTACCGCAGCGGAAAAGCCCCGCTAAAGTGGGCAGTACTCCAGGCATGTTTTTAACCTTCCCCTTGGTTATCCAAACTTACTCTGGATGTTTGAATTTGCAAAATCAACACTCTACAAATAATCAGGGTTTCGTTTGAATCGGGGAATGACTCACCTGATAAAACAAGTCGCCTGTTTCCTGACGCAACCTCTCCCAACGTCGTGTCTGCGCTTCTGTGGCTTCTGCCTCGTTTCGGGACCCTCGCCTCCTTTGCCCTCTGGCCCGGTACGTCGATCAGGGATCAGATGTGTGCGATCTGTGGAAGGAATCTCTCCTCACTTCTACAGGGCGCCCCGTACACCTCTTGATCCCGGCTCGATCGTCCCGTCCTCGCCGTTCTTCTGCCTTTACTCCGTTACAACGTATATGATGGGGCAAGTGGGGGAGGGTCCCTATTCGGGCGCCATCTTGAAAGGGGCCCCTAGGGGTCCCTCGCGATATGGAACCAAGGCAATAACCATACACGAAAAGATGCGCCAGACACGAGGTTCAAATTCCCAATGCTAGGGTTTATTGCAAGCAAAATAGTCCCAATTGGCCAACTGTGGTCTCACCCCCCACGACGTGTATTTTCTAGACCTCGAGGGACGCAAGAGAGTGAATTACGTACATCAGTTACATATATACAAAATGCATATCATACAATCAGCTATGTCATGTTTAACACCCCCCCTTTTATTGAGTTTCTTTGAACTCGGGATGATGATGGACATTTCCGATGAGCATGACAATTATGACACTTTCGATGTCTATTCTAGTAACAATGTGCAATTTAGAAAGTGCGGAGGCATCTTCTAGTTGTTGAACAGAACACGGTGCTTCTGTTCTTGGAAGCAAGCTGCACACGGGGGAAGAGTCACATTCCAAACCTTGCTATCTATGAGGTGCTATTCGTGTCCTGGGAGCTGACACGCTCTAAAGGGTTTTGTGAAGGGGGGCCGTAAGAGGAGCATAATTCAAGCCTTTAGCTGCTTTATTCTAACATATTCTACCATAGTACGAGACTGGCTGGCAGCTGTGAAATGATTAAATGCCCTGCAGCTCTCCCTCAAGGCTACAGAGAGGGAGCGTGGGCATTCCTTTCTGGGCTGCTCATGAGGAGTTTCAACGAACTCCTCAGTCCCGCGGCCTTGCCCTTTTCATATTCAGACAACAATGTTAAAATTTGAGCAGAGTAAGCAGAATTCGCAAGAATTGCAAGCTGCAAAGCAGTTTAGAGAGAAAGCAATGAGCAATGGTTAACAAGCAAAATGGCGATTATTGCTACGTTTAAAATGGCCGCTTGTTGGTCAAGCATAGCAGTCTGTATTTCTATAATTCTGTGCATAAGACGGTTGGCCTTTGACCATCAAGATACGTCTGTCATCCAAATGAAGGGAATTCACTTTTCCAGATTGACACTTCATCCACTTCATCTGTTCCGACCACTTCATCCGTTCTGTCCACTTTATCCGTTCCATCCATTTCAACCGCTCCATCCACTCAGCTGTTCCATCCACTCTATCCAATCCATCTGCTCTATCCTTTCCATCTACTCTATCCATTCCATCTACTCTATCTGTTCCATCTATTCTATCTGTTTTATCTACTCAATCTGTTCTATCTACTATATCTGTTTCATCTATTTTATCCATTTCACTTACTCTATCCATTTCACTCAGTCTATCCGTTTTAGTTACAGTATCCGTTTTAGTCTTTCTATCCGTTCGATCAACTCCCTTGGCTCTTTTATTTTCTTTTTCAAACAACCTTGGATTTCTCTTTGTTGTAGCTATTCGTTCCATTTGCTCTAAGCGCCGATTCTTAAAGGGAAGAGCCATGTTTTCAGTAATTTGCAGAATGACAGGTAGTCTTCGGTGTGTCGAATGTGGGGTGGAAGCGATTTCCATAGAGTGGGGGCCAAGGCTGAGAATGATGATCCTCCTAACCTGACTGAGTTGGTGTTTGGTGTCACTAGACGGAGGGCAGAGCTTGATCTTAGAGTGTGCGGTGGGCGGTAGGGTTTTGGCTTGTCCTGTACGTATAGAGGGCCAGTTTTAACTGCTTGGTGGGAGATGCATAAGGTTTTGAAAGTCACCCTTCGTCCAACTGGAGGCCAGTGGAGAGTTGTGAGAGCTGGAGAGGTGTGGTCTCTTGAGCCAAGTGCTAGAAGCAATTTGGCTGCAGCGTTTTGTGCTCTTTGTAGTTTAATGAGGTGGTATGCTTGGACCCCGAGGTGGAGGGAGTTGGCATAGTCCAGCCATGGTTCAATAATGCTTTCTTGATGCTCAGTGCCCCGTGGTTAATCTGTTATGGCAGATTCAGGTCTTTAATAATTGAAAAAAAGAAAATGTGAATTACGTTTTTCTTATATAATTATATTATAATATCTGTATTTCCTTATTATCATTGTATATTGTGTTGTTATAGTATAGCATGATTTGTGTAGAAGTTTATAATCTATTTTTGTACATTCTATCCAATAGGTATTCAATGTGCTTCTCATAATCCTCACCTGGTATGCCACCACTCAGCAGCAAGCACCTGCAGGCAGGAAACTTAGGAGCACAAGTAATTATGCAGTGAAGGGATCCACATTGTCCATTGATTCATATTTAAACAGGATGTCTGGTAAATTAGAAAGAAAACATAAGGGTTGAGCAATCTTTTGAAAAATTATATAAATTCAGTGTTAAGGGTATACAATAAATTAAGAAGGTTACACCGTATCCGTTTGTTGACCCCCCATTATTGTAACAGATGCCTTGGACGACACCAGTCAACAATGGTTAGTTTCAATTTCTTTAATTTCATAGGACATTTCTGGATTTTAGGGGAAATTAGATTACCCATAACTAATTAATATTTTATAAAGCTATGATATCATTCTCTGACATGGAACCTGGACTACTCATGACTTGTACTTGAATGTTTCTTGTTGTGATCCAAATATGGCTTCTAAAAAACATAAAGGTAGATGTCTGTTGAATTTGCAAAATCTTAGATTTTAGCGTAATGAAAACCTACTCTTCAGACCTGTTGATTTTGCTTCTGATACCTGGAACACGTGATGCCCTATTTCACGGTGACTTTTAAATAGCCCTTAGGGTGAACGTAATAGTTCAGCACCATCACCTCTTCAGAGTAACATTGATGAAGCTTTCAGATAATGACAAGATTGTGCCCCGGATTATAATTGGAGGGGATTTTAATAGTAGAATTGGGAATAGACCCCAATAATAGCTTTTTGATAGACAGGAAAATAATGTTTATGATATATATTTTCTTGGGGTGCTAGATTCTAGGATGTGTCCTGATGGCCTGAAACTATATATAGAATGCAGTGAATCTCGGTTCATTTCAGATTTGATGTAGGTTACTCTCGACCTGCTTGCGATATCTAACAAAATAAGAATGTTTTTCTGTTTTGTTTTGAAGATGTCCATAGACTTTGCTTCTCTTACATCCAGGGGAAGGGCATTCCATGCCATGGGAGCTGATATGCTAAAAGCTCCCTTAAGGGCTTTACTGGATTTACATCACTGTGTTCCCAGTAGATGGGTGCTATTGGATCTTAGAGCCCTCTGGCTCTGTTTCTCCACTACCTCTTCCTTCAAGTATATCGGCATGCCTAGCATACAGCATTTGTGGATGATTAGTAGCAATCTGAATTGCACTCTTGCCTTTACTGGGAGCCAGTGTAGACTGTGCCTGGCATTAGATACGTAATCTCTTCATTTCAAACCCTTCACTACCCTAACTGCACTGTTCTGGGTCACCTGAAGGCGATTGATCTCAGATTGTAGGGCACCAATGAGCAGACTGCAACAGAAGTCGATCTTTGCGCTGATTATGGCTCTGGCTATGGTCTCTGCATTGTTTTGTGAGAATAACGGACGGAGATGAGCTAATAACTTTAGGTAGTAGGTAAATGAGGAGACCTGGTTGCTCAATTGGGATTTCATGTTTAGATTCTGATCTAGTGTAATACCCAAAGTTTTGATTTTCTTCTGGACCTCAATCTTACAGTCTGTGGTGTTACAGCTATTGAATACAAGTCCTAACTCTGCCAGTTTCTTGTTTGTTCCTACCACCATAAGTTCAGTTTTTTCATTGTTCAATGCTAACCTGCTCTGTGCCATCCAAATCTGGATGGAGTCATATAACTTGTTGATCTGAATTTCATCCGTACTGTGAGACCCTGTAAGCAGTATGATGATCTGTGAGTAATCAGCGTAATTAGGAAATGTGACACCTTTGTGTTCTAGCATGTCAAAGAAGGGCACCATAAAGATGTTATACAGGGATGGGGAAACATATGTGCTCTGTGGTACACCATAGGCGAAAGCTACCAGTTCAGCCTCTGCTTCCCTGCTGGATACACTACCTTGCCTTTCATTTAGAAAGGATGCAATCCACTGATCGGCCTGCTCTGAGAAAGAGGCAACGTCCTTTAACTGGCGTTTCAAGAAGGGGTGCTCAACCAAATCAAAGGCTGCATAAAGATCAAGGCTCATTAGCAATGATGCTTGACCAATGTCCATGGATTCCAACAGATTAGATTTCAAGTTAAGGAGAGCTGTCTCCATCCCATGATATTGTCTGAAGCCTGATTGGAACGTTTTCAGAATCTGATGGTTATTCAAATGGGATGAGATTTGCAGCTGCTGATTTTTAGCTGCCTGATGATATTTGCAAGCTCCACTTCTGTGATAGGCGTGATGTTGAATTTCTGCTGGCTGCTGGTTTTGCCGATAGATTCCTCATGGTCTCTTTCTATTAATTTGTTAAATGTGTTTTTTTGCCTGAATACCTTTTTTTGATTTTTTTCTAATTTATCCGTAATGGCTTTCTGGATTGATGACTCACTCAATGATTGTGACAGATTCTGTAGCCAAACCATGGGAATACAATTTAGTATACCAATAATATTTCTGTCTATTCACAAACAAACCTTGAAATAAAGGCCGGGACCTGGCGGTACCACTGTGGATCTCTTTAGGACCTTTGATGACTTTTGAGCTCAACATCTGAGAAATAATTATAATCACATGCTTGAGAAAGATAAGTTCCCAGGTTCATGGTAACTTGTGATTATGCTTGCAAAATTTTCAAAGGGCTCAGTCTTCCCATTTGACTTATCGACTATTTATTTATAAGATTCACAATTTAAGATATTTGGCAGGGCAATTCTAAGCCAGCAACTTCATTGGTGGAATCTGAAAATATTTTGTCAGGAGTTCAAGTAGGTTTCTGTGAAGGCTTAAGAATTGAGGAACATGCACTGAATTTGTATCACATTATTTCCAATGCATTATACACCAAAAAGAGACACTATTTACCTAGAATTCATGGATCTACGAAGTGCTTTTGGAAAAGTAAACTCTAGTCTTGTTTGCAGGTTCTGATTTGCACGAAGGCTTGGTATATGTACTAGCTACCCTACACCATAGTTTCAAAATGTGTGCCCATTCAGTTATTGGAGGACATTGCACACCTTGTTTTTTATGTTAACACTGGCGTGAGACAGGGATGTGCCCATGACGCTTTATTGTTCTCCTTATATCTTATTAATAGTTTATATGATATGTTATTGACTTGTGGAGCACATGTTCCAGGCTTTTTTGATTTGAGCATACTAATTTTAGCAAATGCCTGTGACATGTTGCTGATTGCGAGAACTCCTTTTTCCCTTCAGTGTCCAATTAACGCCATAGCAACAGATAGGTATAGAGCGCCTTTGTGGGCAACATCAAATCTTTCTTTGCTAAAAGTACAGGAAGACACTTTACTGACGAATATTCGTGCTGTTCCAGACTCTGTTTATCCTTCTAAATTTGTAAGACATAGTGAGTCAGGGGTTCCTTCCCTTAAGGATGAGTTGCACACTTTAGTGGTAGAATTACCTTTACACCCTCCCACCCCTACTTACCTTCTGTTTTGTACATTTCAAGAGCAGACACGCTGGGAACACTTCAGTCCCAGTGCTCTGATCCCAATCTGCGACAGGCCTTCATGGAAAGGAAGACGGGACTATGTGTAATCCCTTCTCTCTTCCAATGGTGGCCATTTTATTTGTTTACTTTTTTCCTATCTTTTTTATGGCCGCCATGGAAAGGGAGAAGGGAGTACATGTAGTCCCTTCTCCCTTCGCATGGCGGCCTTTTGTTTATTTACTTTTTGCCCTTTTTTTTCAATGGACGCCATGCAAAGGAAAAACAGACTTTCCCTTCACCGGCTGTCATTTTGGTGACCCTTTCTTTTCTGTTCCGAAATGTCAGAATGTTTCAGAACAGTAAAAAAATGCCTTGACTACTCCTTTTCTATTGGGCCGGGGTACTAATGGCAATAAACCTATCGACAGCGGGCCATTACTACATACGGTAATGCCCATGGTGCCAATGTTAAGGCCCTCGCTACACTCAGGCCTGTAACTAGGGGCCCCGGGGGCATTACCTTATGCGGTAATGGCCTGTAGTCTCAGGGCTTATTGCCTACATAGTTTATTCTAATCCAAACGCACTGAGTGTTAACTCACATTTTGGCCCCTAAATTTAATATGTTATGCATTCTATGGTCACTGTATGTGAAACACCACTTGGGTAATTTTAATCACAGAATTAGTTTAATGTTTGATTTTATATTATTGTCTGTTTTTCACTTTCATGGCTACCTTATCCAAATAAGTTGATGATGATGATGATGTTTCTGGAGCACCCTTGGCAGTATACCAGGAATATATTATAATCTGCTGTATTTTTTGTCCTATCCATCTCTACCATCATTTTGATGGTCAAAATTGATATTGTAGAATATTGGTTCACACCAATAATGTTTTATTTTTCTATTACAAAAGGGTCAACTTTGAGCCTCTTATGAATTACATGAGAACGGTTGTGAGAGAGTGGACATTGGAGTGTTTTTCCTGCATTGAGGTTAAGTGCTTGCAATTACTTTCTGCACTGAACAAAAAAGTTTAAATATTTCTGTATACATTGATGGATTTTCTTGGTGCAATTCCTCCATGCAATCCTGCAGGATTTGACACCTGCAGCACTCCTTTGAAAAATCACCAGAGATATATATCTCTGAACCCGTAAATGGGAAGGAGATACAATAGGAATTTTTTTAAACTAAAAGAGGTCATGCTTTGCAATTACCGCCCACACCAAAGTCAGTTGTTGGGAAAAATCTACCATTTGACTGAAGTGGTTTGTTTATAAAACGTTGGTTGTTGAAAATAAGGGAGCGTGCAATGCGAGGTAGCTTTGCCTGTAAAGGCCTGTATTCCAAGATTGCCTTAGTGCTGGAACTATCCACATTCTTTGAGAATCCACAAACTTTATGGCAGGCTCTCACAATTCTGCACAGCTTTGATTCCCTTCCTACCCACAACGCCCACATTACTTTCCACACATCCCCTTGGCTCTACCGCACCACGCTGCTCTTCCTCCTAGTGGTTCCACTTTCTTATGGTATCCCCAACATGGCCGTGCGTTTCTCCCACTGCAGTCTGGTATTTTCATTGTTTGGCAGTCATTTCAGTGTATCCTTATGATGCGCTCATACTGAGAGGAAGGACGCCATGTAAAAAGGCATGTAAACACTGTGGGCCCGATTCATGGAATGGGGTGCAGAAATGGCACAAGGTCCACGCGCCGAGAAGGACCCTACGCGAGCTGTGGAGCAGAAAAAATATTGCGTGCCACGTGTATTCATGGATTTAAAGACGCATTACTAGTAAAAACAAGCTGCATGAGGAATGCCCATAACACGAGACCAAGCACACCAAAAAAGCAAGCAAAAGGACAAACACAGCATAGGCCTCCGTGCCACCCGTGTCCCACCATCCAGTACCCCTGTGAGAAGGCGTGCCTCACCTTTCACGCCCAGGCAGCACCCTAGGAAAATCGCGCATCTCACCTTGCAAGATCAGGTTGCACCCCAGCAAAATCGCACCTCTCACCTTGCAAACCCAGGCTGCACCCCGGCAAAATCACGTGCCTCACCTCGCAAGTCCAGGCTGCACCCCAGCAAAACTGTGTGCCCTCTCTCTCAAGGCCAGGCTGCACCCCAGAGAAATGGCTTGCCTCACCTGACAAGTCAAGGCCACAACCCCGTGAAATCATGCGCTGCACCTTGCAAGCCCAGGATGCACCCCAGCGAAAATGCACGTCTCTCCTCGCAAACCCAGGCTTCACCTCAGTGAAATCGTGCGCCTCACCTCGCAAGTCCAGGCTGCACCCCAGAAAAAACGTGTGCCTTCCCTCGCAAGGCCAAGCTGCCCCCCAGAGAAATTGCTTGCTTCACTTCACAAGTCAAGGCCACACCCCAGCCAAATCGTGCGCCTCACCTTGAAAACCCAGGCTGCACCCCATTAAAAATGCATGTCTCACCTCGCAAGCCCAGGCTGCACCCCAGTGAAATTGCATGCCTCACCCTGCAAGCCCAGGCCGCTCCCCAGCGAAAACGCGTGCCCTCCTTTGCAAGCTCAGGCTACACCCCAGCGAAAGGCGGGCAACCCTCATAAGTAGAGTCTGTCCCTACACCCTTGGCACCCATTCTGGCTGCATGCCCCCCTACTGCAGACCAACCACTCTATCCCAGACGATACCATGAACCAGCCCCACTTGCCTGTGACCCCCCTGGAATCCCCCTCCACAACACCCCCCATTCCTCCTCACCTTTGACACCCCCCCCCAGGCAGCTCCCTCCAGACTGGACAGCACCCTCCAGACTGGACAGCACCCCCTGACCCCCTTACCTGTGACACCGCCCCAGGCATCCCTCTCCAGACTAGACACCACCCCCTAGCCCCCCTCACTTGTGGCACCCCCTTAGGCAGCCCCCTGACAGTCTCCCACAATACTAGTGCAACGCATGTCTGCAGCTCACCTTATCTTTCATGGCCTGACAGCACGTGAAGTGCAACACCAACATTTACACCGCAAATATGTACAACTGGAAGCACCGTAGGTCCATCCATGAATGGAGCATCTGCTCACACACCCTTCCAGGCCTTAATCAGCCACCCCCATACACATGTGACCAGTGAATGCAAATCTATGGGCATGTTGTCCATGTCACATTGCCAAGGCATCAACGCAAAGTAACTGAATGTGTGCACACAACAGAAGCAAACCTACCAAAAGATGTTGCAAGATTCACAAACAATAGCCAGGCCTGTCACAACCTAAATATCAGTGACCCAGGTAGAATGTGTGGCAAAATACCTGTCAGGGAACAATCACATGACAGGGCCATGCATGGGTGATGGTAGGGAAGTCAGAGAGAGTATGAGTCACAGAGACTGGAAAATTGTGCTGCCACTCCGTAAGAGCAAACATAGTCCACTACTGCATTCCATTGGTAGAGCTATAGCGAAACATGAGAGAAGGCAGTGTGTGACTGCACATGCTAGTGGGCGTGGCTGCACAACATGGGTTTTATACAGCAATAACAAACAAACGTGCTAATAAGATGGCCATGGAACTCCTCCACAGTTAGCCCGCTTCCCTCCACCCCAACCACACTGATGCCAAACACATAGTGATGCTGCACAGGTATATGCAAATGAAAACATACAGTGCAGACCCAGTGGTCTGATGGACACACCCCCACATGTCAGGCACAAGTGCATCCTTCCATCCGCAACCATCCCAGCAACAACAACACACAAGCATGCACACCACAAGACACGTGATTTGCAATGAAGAGATGCCCTGACTGAAAATTGAACTATCAAAGAGGCTGACACAAAAATGAACTGCATGAAGCGTGGAATGTAACAAACAGAACGATTTATTGGACATACATATGTACCAAAATAAATGGGGAATCAAGCTCAAAGTAGTCCAGGGGAAATATGAAATAAAAATAATATCCTATGCCTAAGCATTTATATACAATAAAAACTTGGAAGGAAAGTCTTCAAAGTCTGGGGACAATAATAAATAAAAAAAGGAAACCTACACTTAAATAACTATGTACAAAGGCAGCGGGTTAGTCCTCCTCTTCAATCTCACTGAGCCTTTCTACTAGGGCTGAGTCCAGAGACACGTCCTCACCCCCCAGGCGGGCCTCTATTGTTGCCTGGAGGGCTTGCAGGTTCTCCAACATTTTTGTCTCTATCACTTGGGCATCCCTGCAAGTAGCCTCCAGTATGGCAGCCTGCATCCTTGCCCGACCCAGCACAATCTGAAACCTGGGCACCACTACCCTTGCTTCCTGTGTTCGCTGCCTCTCTGCGCCGATCTGGTCTTCATATCCTCTAAAGACGGAAGACATCCTGTGCTTCAGGTCCACGTTTGACTCCTGCCTCACACTTCGCACCTGACTCCTTACGGTGGTCTGCCCTGCAACCAATAGCCTCTTCCTCATTGCCCCCTGCTGCCACAGTGCCCAGTGCCTGCTATATGGGTACGCCCTCCGAGCTGATGATGATACCTGGGGGTGTATGGCACCTGCACTGCTCTCATGGGTGACTGCTGTCCCTCGATTGCCGGTGACCCTGTCGGTGCCTGGGGAGGCATGGTGGCCACCTCAGCTGATGTTCCTTGGACTCCCAACTCGGGGAGGCACGTGGTCTCCACCAGACTGGGCATTGTGGGTGGGACTGGTGCACAGGGGGCCCTGGTGGTATCTGGGCCAGAAGGCACCCCGGAGGATGACTGGCACACAGAGGAAGAAGACAAGGAGGCAGTCACAGCAGTGAACAATCACATCTAGGAAGCCACAGAACAGGAATGCTGCAAGCCAGCCAATGAGGTGGTGTAGCTCATTGTGATGATGGGCAAGCAGACTATGAGTAGCCTGATCATCATCATGAATTACACTTATATGCCTCATCATACCGGCCAGCCGGGGTAGCACATAATCCCGGATGACGACACCAGATGGCAAGTGGGTGTCGGTCTGGGTGGTCACATCAGCCAACACCGTGTGGTGGGTCTGGGTGGAGGCATCCTGACAGGTGCACACTGCTGCATCCGATGGCCCAGGGACCAGATTTTGCACAGGCATCTCCACAGTGTCCTAGACATCCTCATGCCCCTAGGACAGGACTGCAGGAGGCATGCCCACCACAACACCCCCACCTTACACCATCGGATGTGCTGCAAAAGCCACCTCCTCCACCTCCCCCTCCATCAACCTGGATGACTCAGGGGTATCTTCAGCCATGGATTGCCCCTGTGTGGCATCACCTGTACCCACCACTGCTGAGGAGTCCCCTCTCACCATCATCTTCTTGGACTCACCCCCAGCAGCCATGCCGATGTCAACGATGCTGCCACAGCCACATCACTCCCCAAAGATGAGCTGTCACGGGGGTGTGGCTGGGGCCTGTGCCTCTTCCTGGTGGAGGCATCCCGCAGCCATGCTCCACAGCACCACTTCTGCCCTCTTCATCAGATGCAACTGTGGAAAAGGAGACACAGAACAGAATCATCAGTGTACTGCACCAAATACAGTGTGGAATCACCAACATTCACATGAACAAGACTTGTCAAGGGAACACACCCACACATATGGACAGGCAGTCCACATCCCTACAGAAACCTGCCTGGCCATCACTCCACACAATCAAATCAAGCTACTTGCCACTTTCACAACCAATCCATTTTGTATGCTAGACACACATGCATCCTTTGCACATGCCATTTGAGCATGCCATAGCAACAAGCACATACACATGTCATGCACACACATAAACTGATAAGCCCCAAGCAGTGTGATGACTAATCACATCAGAGTCCCGTGAACTGCAATGCCTCTATGTTACTAAGCTAGACATCCAAATGCATGTGTAGCATCCAGGCGTGAGTGATGCCCAGTCACACATTCCCATGTTTGGCACATACACATGAGCATCATGCATGCACATGACACAGGCAACACTACCTCAACTGGCACACTTGTAACCCTGGCACGTCACAGACACAAGTAACATTGCAGATACATGGTCTGCAGGCCGGCTCTATAACACAGAATTTAAGTGATAGCACATTTAAAATACATATAGGTCTGAATGGACACATGGAGAGCAATACTGGGGCATGCATGCAGACGTACTTCTCAGAAACACACTTGCTGCAAGCCTAAAGGGGTCACTGCCAACGTGGTGGTGTCATGATCCACAGAACGTGCCCCTTTTGGACTTCCTGGTCCTTGTCACAATGGGGCTTGCACTCTTTGATACTCCCAACATGGCCGTCTAACGTGGTACGCCTTGCACCAGCTTCCACGTCGGACGTAACACATTCTACAAATAGACCACGCCCCCGTGGCCCCGCGCATCTCAATGCTATCGCTGGTAGTAAATAGACGTGTGCCCGTCGTTCGCTGAACTATTCTCTTGTCCTTGGTTCTAGGACCCTCTAATTTCCCAATTCTTCCTCCCTCATCTCTTACCTTGTTCCCCAGATTTTGTGTACCTCCTTCGTGTACACTTCCTCGCTTCCTGGACATCCTGAGCATCCGAGTATCCTGGAACACTGAACGCACGCTGGAGTCAGAGGAGACATGCGCGGGCTTGTACAAAACCCGATCCGTGCGCAAGAAGACTTCCTCCAAGAAATCCTGCAAAGAGCGATCTCAGGTGAGAAGGGGGGTATTCCGTGACAGCTGGTACATGCACAGAGTACCTGCACCATAGAGCATTACACCACATGGCTACTCACCAGTCGACTCCAGGTGTTGACATAACTCACAGACATGGGTGTATAGTGCTGGGTAGAACTTCTCCAGGACCTGCATGTTGATAGCCGACATCCGGCACCTGCACGCACGGTGCACCTCTGCGGGGGCACCAGCCTGGACATAGTGCAGGGCCTTCACGTGGGTCCTGGAGTTCAGATCCTCCCAATGCTTGTGCACCCTCTTGAAGGTGTGGGGTGCCACCCCCTCGGTGTTGATGGCATCTGTTATCCCATCCCAAATCTGCTGACTCTCCTTCCTTGCTGCGTTGCATCACAGGGTGGAAAATACATCACAATGCTCCAAGACCTTCTCCACCAGGATGTCAACTTCCCTAGTGGTGAAGTTGACAGCCCTCTGACTTGCTGCCACAGGGTTGCCACCCTGGTCAGAGGATGATGTTGCTGTCATGGCAACTTCCGAGGCAGGTGTGGGTGGGCAGGAGTGAAATGGCATGGTGGGAGTCCAATGAAGCAGCTGAGGTGGTCACAGGGCCAAAGACAGGAGTAAAGGCAATGGCTGGACAGCAGGCACACCTTACACAGTGTAGGTGGGCATCAGGCACACACACTGTGCAGGCAGAAGCAGATGGCTAAATTGGAGGTGGCACAGAGCAGTAGGAGGCAGGTAAAATGGAACGGAGGCAGGAGAGTGGGTCTTCCATGTCTTGCAATGTAGGCAGGTGGAAACAGCGTGTAGGGACTTTGTGCGTAAAAAATTAGGAAAGCTTGGACACGTGAAATCCGAGGAAAGGCCCTAAGCACGTAACTCAAGTGAATGTGCTGCACGCAGGTGTTCACCACGCCATATCCGGGGATACATCAGTACGTGTAGAAGCATCTCTGAACGTGCGTGCGAAGGGGAGAAGATGGACGTGTGGAGTATTGCGTATTTTGGGGTGCCACACAATCCGTTCACTTCAGGGACCGTACAAACTTCATATTTTGGTGGGGGATTTTCCCATGTGCATACACGCATCTACTTTTGATTTTTGCGAGGCTAACAGTGATTCACGTAAGCATTTTATTCAACTCTGGGTGTCTCTATGTATAGGGTACCACTATTCTTACCTTTCTGGTAGCTTCCAAGGTTTGTGTATGCATTTTTGTGTAGCTAGGTGCCACTGCCTATTACGTACTGCTTTTTTCTTTTTTGGGAAGCTATCCTGGTATTGAGTACAGATTTTATTTATTTTGGGTTGCCTGTGCATTACGTATACCATATTTCTTACACCTGGGGTACAATTGAGCCTTGCTGGACCACAGAACTATGACTTCCATCATGTAGACTGACTACTCACTCAAATTGCCAAGGACAACTAATTGGTGTTCCTTCCATATTTCCGATACACCTGGAACATGAGTGGAAAAGCCCCAAAGGGGAAAGGGGGCAGATGGGGCTGGGGTTAGGGACGTGCTGTGGAAGCAGCTGTACTAGCCACAGCGGTTCCAGGACATGCTGTAGAAGCAGCTGTCCCAGCCCAAAAGGCTAAGGAACGTGCTGTAGAAGCAGCTGCTCCAGCCCGAAAGGCTAAGGGTTGTGCTGTAGAAGCAGTGCCCATCCCAAAAGGGCAAGGAATGTGCTGTGGAAGCAGTTGTGCCAGCCTCAGGGGGTACTGCCATGGCCCAGCCCACTTGTGGTCTGGCATCTGGACCACAGAGTGGTCCCAGCCACAAAGGGGTGGCAGCAACACCTTGTGGCAAGCAGGTAAAGCCTGCACAGCAGAACAGGCTCAACCCCAAGACACAGTATAGGACAGTGGCACATTGAGGAAGAAAGACATTCAGCCACAGGTATAAGGAGTGACCAGTCGTCCTGTACCTTGGTGGTGAAACAACAAAGGTATTGTTCCAGGGTCTGGTTTACACGTTCCGTAGCTCCGTTAGTCTGTGGGTGATAACCCGATGAGAGAGCACGTTGGATTCCCAGAATACAACATAGATGTTTCCAGAATTGAGAGATGTATTGAGGTCCTCGATCTGATATGATCTTGGAAGGGAGTCCATGAAAGCGAAATATATGTTCCAGGAAAATGCCAGCGAGTTCTGAGGAAGATGGCAATTTGTACAATGGTGGCCATGTGCGGAATAGATCAATGTTGACCATGAAGTCATATAGCCCCTAGATGGTGGTAATTCCACGATAAAGTCCGTAGCAATGAACTCCCAGGGCCTAGAATGTAGTGTAGGTTGAAGTAGGAGACCTGCCGGTTTCTTGTTAACATGTTTGTTTTGATTGAAGACTGCGCAGGCTTGAATGTACCGTTGAATGTCTGTTTTCATTTTGGGCCACCAAAATTGTCTTTGTACGAGACAAAGGGTGTTAGTGACACCACGATGCCCGGAGTGAAGAGTGTCATGACAGGGGTTAATAATCCGTAGGTGCAGTCTCTGTGTGGTAATGACCAGGGCATTGTACTTGAACAAATATCCGTCTCTAGTTTTTAGACTCCATCGATTCTTTCCTGTGAATTCTTTCCAGATTTCAGAGGACTGGGTTTGCATTCGAATGTCTTCCAGGAGACTGACTGCTTGAGCTACAAAAATTGTGTGGGGAAACATCTTTGGGTAGGCCCGATCTTCAAGAGTTTCGTAATCAGGACGCCGAGAGCAATTTTGTTCTGTGATCCGGGGACATGATGGATGTGGAACTGGTACTGGGCAAATAAGAAGGCCCAACGGGCTTGACGGCTATTCCTACATTCCATAGATTGCAGAACTTGAAGATTTCGATGGTCCGTACGGACCTGCACAGGATGTTTAGCTCCCACAAGTAGATGCCGCCATTCAGTGAAGGCTTGACGGATGGCCAACAGTTCCTTTTCCAAGACGGAGTAATGAGTCTCGCTGGAAGTCAGGGTTCGTGAGAGGTAAGCAATGGGGTGCTCTAATTTATCCTCAAATTCTTGCTTTAACACTGCTCCTATGGCGTAGTTAGAGGCATCCGTCTCCACTAGGAATGGTCAATTAATATCGGGTTGAGCAAGGATAGACGCTTGAGTAAACTCTGTTTTTAATCGTTGGAATGCCTTGTCCTGGGCTGGGGTCCAGAGGAAAGGGGTGTCTTTTTTCAATAGTGTGATGATCGGTTGAACTATTTCAGAAAAGGATGGTATGCATTTCCGGTAAAAATTGGCAAGCACCAGGAAGGATTGAATCTGTTTCACAGAAGTGGGAACAGGCCAAGATAGTATAGTTTTTACCTTTGAATGGTCCATTCCTATTCCTTCTGGATTAAGGACAAATCCTAGATAATGAACAGAAGTGACATTGAAAAGACATTTCTCGGGTTTAGCTAGGAGTTTGTGTTCACGTAGCTGTTGCAAAACTGCCTTTAAATGCTCTTCATGCCTTTGAGGATCCTTGGAGTAAATCAAGATATCATCCAGGTAAACGATGACAAAGAGGAACAACATGTTAGAAAACACCCTATCCATGAAGCGTTGGAAGACTGCGGGGGCATTTGCAAGCCCGAAGGGCATGACCAAGTACTCAAAGTGACCAAAGGGTGTTCTAAAGGCTGTTTTCCATTCATCTCCTTCCCTGATACGTATCAGATGGTAGGCACCTCTGAGATCCAACTTCGTGAAGATTACTGCTCCTCTCACCGCTTCTAGGATATCAGAGATTAAGGGCAAGGGATAGTGGTCCTTGAGAGTGCACTGATTCAATCCACGATAATCAAGACAAGGTCTAAGCTCTTTAGTGTCTTCTTGGGAACAAAAAGACAACAAAGCTCCAGCCTGGAGATTTAGATGGTCTTATGGTGCCACTTTCAAGGTTGGTATCCAAGTATTCTCTAAGGGCCTTTTTTTCTGGTTCCGATAGAATGAATATCCTCCCAAAGGGAATCACTGCTGAAGGTTCTATATCTATAGCACAGTCTTCAGGTGTGTGAGGGGGTAGGGCCTGGACTATAGCAGTTGAAAACACATCAGCGTATTCCTGATAGGCCCTAGGAACCTGTATGACATTTGAAACCATGAGTGGGCCTTGCTGGTCTGTTGGCGTGCTTTCGGGAGTTGTCAAGGAGGAATCCGGGAATAGACAGTGAGACATGCAAACTCAGAACCAAGAAACAAGGATCCTGCTGCCCAATTGATGTAAGGATTGTGTTTCTGCAACAAGGGCATACCCAGTACCATGGGCTAATGGGCTGACTTGATGATGTCAGATTTGATCAACTCTTGGTGATGGTTTATCAAGAGTTGGATTTCTTTGGTCTGCAAGGATATAGGTCCTGAAGAAAGAGGTCTTCCGTCGATCGCCTCCACAGGTTGCATGATACTTCATGTTTCATATGGAATGTGGTGTTTAAAGACCCAATCTTGATCAATGAATATTCCCATAGCCCCACAATCCACCAAGGCCAAAATGGGGTAGGTCTTATTATTGGATGACGATAGGAAGGCTTGTAGAATCACTAGATTGTTCTGTCCAGGAGAGTTCAAGGATGGAATAGATGTGGAGCAAACATCTCTCTCCCGAAGCCTTGCTCCATCTAGGATCGGGAGCTGGCGTTTCCCGAACGCCGTGGAAGGGCTAGAGGACATTCTCTAACTAGATGTTTATCCGAGGCACAATACATACATAGGATCCCGTGTGGATCCTTCTCATCCTTTCTTGCGGGGATATGGGTTCAAGGAAGGCCCCTATTTGATTGGGTTCTGGATCGCAACCAGAGACTGGAGTAGGGTCGGGTTTCAATGAGGTCTCAAGGGAAACCTTCTGGAAGGGCATCTTGGTATTTTTCCTCTCTGCCTTCCTTTCCTGGATACGAAAGTCTATCTGCATGGCAAGATCCATAAGGGCCTGGAATGAACTTGGACGAGCCACTCTGTCTAATTCATCTTTTATCTCTTCATTTAGCCCCCTTCAGAACAGAGTAAAGCTTGCTTCTGAAGACGAATCCGCTTCCTTGGCCAATTGTTTGAATCATGTGACATAAGTAAGCATGTCCTGGGATCCTTACCGAAAGTCAAGTAGACGTTCCTGGACACTATATACCTGTTTTGGCCGATCAAACATGGTCTTAAGGGCCTGTATGAATCCATCGTAATCATCCAGGAGAGCATCTCCAGAATTGACTAAAGGAGTAGCCCAAGTCAGTGCATTCCCGGAGAGGTGCGAGATTATAAAGCCCACCTTCGCCCTGGGAGTTGAAAAATAGTAGGGCTTAAAGGTAAAGTGGAGGAATCCATGAAGGGTTTTTGCAGACCTATCGTATTTGTCTACAATGCCACCCAGTAGCACGCTTTCCTTTGTGGTAGAATCGCGGGACAAAACTAGTTGTTTCAATGCAGCGTTTTCCGCCTTTAAATTCTGCACCTCGGTCGTTAATTCTTGGATGCCACGCATGAGATCCTGAACGGCATGTTCCATGTTGGTTTCAACTTCGGTCGTTTGGCGTTTCAAACTGTCACGGAATTCCCCCCTTCTCACCTGAGATCGCTCTTTGCAGGATTTCTTGGAGGAAGTCTTCTCTGAATGATATACAAGACTTCATTGCTCCTGAAGAAGAGAGATCATCTCTCAAAACGTGTTGAGCTTTTTTATTGAATGTTTATTGAATTTTTGATTGTAACCGTGTGTTAACTTCTATGATTTGAATCGGATGGTGAAAACATTATTGGCATTAAGATGAATGTATATGGTATATGTATGAGGGCAATACATACACATGAAATTAAACTATGACCATCATTTCTTAAATGGTGAATCCAATGAATTTGTTAACAGTATCCAATGAACCGATTAAGTATTGAATTAACTAATTAATCTTTTGAACTAACATTGACTGGACGACATTGACAGTGTTTATAGGTGTGCCCATATATTATGTGTTCTCCATTTACCTCTTTATTTTCTTGACTTCTGATACCAGAGTCATTTTCTCTCCCCCACACCCTCCACTCTCAATAACAACCAGTGAGCCTTTGGAGCTCAAAATAATAGAATATTCTACATTAAGGACTTCTTCAAATAAAGGGTGTGCTTGTTCTCTATCTTTGTTTAGTATAAGTCAACAGTGTGCAGTGCTATGGGTCATAATGTGCTTCTTAAGTACCCTGTTGGTTGGCAATGTGTCCACTGGCAGCATGGCCCTGAACAGGGAATGTTGTTGCCAGTCTGCATATGCCATGCTCAGATAGCTTGTTGTCCATGGTGTGTGAATGCTGTATTTCTTATGTTGACATGCCCTGTATTTAGTTGCAGGACAGCAATGTGATACACCTGTTTAGTGTAGACACGTTGCACATGACTCCACATATCTTTTTCTGTCCATGTGCAGGTGAGGATGAGGAGGAACCAGATGCAGAGGAGGAGGAAGAGGATGAAGAAGAGTCTGTGGTGGACTGTGGAGGACGTAGTGTGGCAGACAGTGAAATCCCACTGGTGCTACAGACCATCTTGAATCGTGCTGCAGACACTTCTGAACCGAATGTGCAGACCTCAATGCTGGTGGAGGTGAGTGCACAAATGGATGGAGCAGTTGGGGCCCGTGAGTCTGCAGTGGGTCAGGTGCCTTCACAAGGCCAGTCAGTGATGGCACACCCGTCTGTGGTGGTTACCGCTGCAAGGCCACACTCCCATGTATTTGTTTCTGGTCCTGGGACAGATATCCAAGGGAGTGTTGCAGTCCTGCAGCAAGGAACAGGGGCATCACAGCAAGGGCCATGCTCCCTTGGATCAGGCTGGCATGGGCCCCGCCACGTAGGGGGCGTGTGCAGACTGGGCAGATAGAGTGGGAACAGCAGATGTTGCATTCCGCACACCGATAGGGTGTTGCCTATGGGAGTTTGGCTGAGGGCATGGACTGGGTGGCCACTTCCATGATCCCCCTATCAACACAGGTGGAGCAACAGCTGCAGGTCATGCGGTCCGCATGTGGCTCCCACAGGCTGTGCATGGAGGCCAACATCAGGGGTCGATGGGCAGATTTGCAGTGTCTGCAGCTTTCCCAGCTTGCAGGGGGTCTGGCATACAGGGAAGCCCTGTGGCGTGAGTTGTTGACCCACAGAGCTGCAATCCATGAGGAAGAGGTAGCCAGGAGAAGACTGTTCTGCCAGGAGATTCATTAGGGCTATTGCACGCCCTAAGGAAAACAGTAAACGAGTAAAGCACAGACAAATCTGAATCCATTCAGATCTCCAGCAGGTAGGCTTTCTAGAGTCATGAAAGCACATACTGTAATCTCCCCTAGAAACCCACCCTAGACCAACACATACCTTATCATCATCCCGCAGGCCTCATTGCCACAAGGATTGCACAGTTTTGAGACTGTTAAGCTCTTTGCACCAATACTCCAGCCTGGGGCCGCCAAAGCGCACCTATGAGAGGTAGGGCCCCACAATGTAATGATAACGATTGTGAATCATGGATTTTTCACTTTAGTAATGAGTGGACCTTAGCTAATGCAAACCTTTCTTTTACCTCTTAATATGCAGATTTTGATGAACGTATTAGAAGAAACCACACAAATTAAGGATACTAGATAAGTTATTGCTCCTGAAGAAGGAAACTAGATTCCCAAAACATTTAGAGCTAACTGTTAAACATGTGGGATGTCAAATATATAGACACATATGCAACAGACAATATGAACTGAATATTGTATATAATATTTGTTTAAAACTTGAATCTCTTTTGTTGTTTGTTTTTTGAAACTTAAGGTATATGTTTCTTTGAAACTTAATGTACATATTTATGATCATGGCATTTTTTTAAATACAATTTTGAATATAAGATCATATGGGATTTATTTTTGTATAAACGTTACAAAAGCCCACTTGTCAAGTATAATCTTCATAGAATATGGGCATGAGCCCATTACAATGTGAATTTCACCACTGTTTGTCATTAGACAAAAACCTAGAGTGTGCAGGGGACCGAGTGATCCACTGTTTCCCTTTGTTTTCTGACTGTTGCAACCTAGTCTCAGGGTTGTTTTACACTCCTCTTAACCTCACTACTATCCTGAAACCACCCATAAACACAGATAAAACAGTAGATGTGCACCTGTGTTATCTAATTTTGCCTGCCAGGAGATGTTATCAATGTGGCAGAAATTATTGGAGGAAGTCTGTTCAACCCGTGAGGTTGTGCATAATGACCTCTGAGCCCGCAGTCTGCTGGTGCATTCATCAGTGCCACACTGGCGGCTGCCACTGAGGACCAGGCCAGAGCACTGTGTGTTGAGCCTCCAGCTCCACTTCCACCTTAAAATTCAACACAGGATGGAGGTGCCAGCACAGACATGCCTCCTGGTCCACCGTAGTTGTGCGGTCCGTGAGCCCATGATGGGGATTTTTTTTTCTTTTTTTTTGGACATCCACCCATGCATACTGTCCCTCCCCCCATCCTCGGAGGACCCCCCCTCCCTTCCCGGTCCATGAGGGACATTTCTGGTAATTTTTAAAAAATGTGGATACTTTTGTAGATCCCAGGCCCGGATGTTGGCATTTTATTTTTGAGTTGCCCTTTCCAGGTTTTATTATTGATTTTGTTTTTATTTTTACCTTGAGTTGTGCAGTTGTCTTGTCACGACCATGCTGTTTGAAGTGGTGGACATGCAGGCATGCAAAGTGAGGTCAACTTGCATGTTTGCATGGTGGTGCACAGGATGGCATGTGCTGGTAACTATGGGTTCATTGTATCCTCGGCCATGTGTGCTGTGTGAATGTCACTTCACTATGCCTGTTGTAATGTCTTCTCCCATGTGGTTTCAGTAATGTTGTCCCGTCATATTGTCGTCCTTGTCTACATGTATTCTGCCCTGATGCATGTGGGCTCCGGCGCTATATAAATATATTAAATAAATAACAAATCCATGATGTAGCGGTGACTTCTGTCCCAGAGGAGACACCCTGCACGCGTTGACATCCATGCTCCCTATGCCCTCCACCCAACACTGGCCCTCTGTCACTTATTCAGAGACACAGTTTCTGGTGAAGGTGATGCGGGATTCACACCATGCTGGCATAGTCAGCTGATAAGCATGAGCACATTCTTGCATGTTGAGCATGCGTCATTGTTCCCCATATTTGCTGCATGTGTAATGTTACTTATATGTGTTCTACATGCTACCATTCAAGCATGTGTTTTAAAGTGGTACTCATGTCACTATGTTACCTCCCTTGGTCAACTCATCTATGCCGGAAACTACTGTGGTGGAGTGCATGTCATTGGCCATCTCCAATCCAGGCAGTGTACTCCTTGATGTATGTTTAATAAGGCCTTCCCTCTCACTGTCACTCGCTCTCCCTCTCTCTGTTGTGGCACACTGCACTCATGGGCAGATCACAATCTATGTCCTGTCAACCTCTTGCATCCTGTGGTGCTTCTGCGATGGGTGCTCTCTGCATATTTTTTGGATCCAATCATGTGTTGTCATGGATGTGCATGTTCTTTCTGTTGTTACTATGCATGTCATTACATTTAAGGGATGTATCTCCCGATGGGTTGCATTGTATTAAAAGGCAGGTGGGTACCCTGTGCAGGTAAGTGAAGGTCATGTGCAGGCACTTGTGTGTTGTTTGGATGGGAGTCTTGCACTCTGTGTGATCACTTTGGATTGGCTTGTCTGTTGGGGCACCATTACTACTTCATAGGAGCATGTTTCACAGGGTGTGTTTCTGCTGATAGGTCTGGGCATGGTGCTGTTTTTATAGATTATGGGGCCACTGGTTTCATATTCAAAATTGTGGGAGTTCCAACTCTGTGGGTCTTTCTTGGGTGGTTTGCAGTGGGTGGCTGGGCTGGCTGTTTGTGGCCTGTAAAAGGTGTTGATGGTTGTGCTGGTGTGTGTCTCATTGCACCTTGATCATGTGTACTGTGTGACACTTCACAACCCTTGAAATGATTTTCAAGTAATGATTCTACGGCACATTGGCCTCTCTTGCTTAGGGTTCGCCTATTATGGTGTGCAGCCCCAGTTATAAGCCAACACCATGGAACAATTGATGCACATTTATGGGATGCTATGTTGTGATGCAGCAATTATGTTGTGTAGGGTTGGTGTTTTCACATGCATGTCCCATGCATGCTGCACCATGGTGTTTGCATCTTCAGGTTGACTGCAGCTGGGTGTAGGGTACTACTGCATTCAATTGAATGCACAATTGGACCAATTGTATGCTGTCAAAATGAAGTTTGCATCCTTTGTTTGGCATGCATTTATCCTTGCTTGCAGTATCACATAGCTTTGTCTTGTCTGCTTCTGTCTTCTATGTCAGTTGCCTCGGTGGCCAGCCTTCCAATCTGATATTGGCCTCTGTGAATTGCTGAATGAAACATGATCCTGCCAGGAGTGCAAGAGGTGAGTATTTGTGTACTTGCATTCATGTGCGTTGCATCATAGGCTCCAATGACTGTGTTCAGTGCATTGTCCCAATACTATGCAGGTGTTGTAATGCCTTGTCATGTCATTGATAGTCTTCCAGGGGTAGTCCCAGCTTTTTTTTGGGGGGGGGTTCGATTATCTGCATATGTGATGTCTTCTCCTTTTCATGCAGCAGCTTGTAGACTGACGTGTGTGTTGTGGATGTGCCATCATCTTGTGAATGGGGATATGTGATATGCACATTTGCTGCATGTCTTTCAGAGGGACTGGCAGTGCGGGGGTTGTTGTTGTTTGTCAGTGTGTGTTTTTTGTGTGTTTGATTTGCATTCAGTGTGCAGTTGTTGCTGCATGTGTGCTGGGACACATGTTGATGGTTGTCTTATGAGTTGTTGTTTGCATGTGTTGTATGTCACTGTGAGGATCCTGTGGGTTTGAGTTTTTGGATGCATGGGTGAGTTACCTGCACTCTGTTTCAATTTGTTCATTGTTTTCGATCCCTCCATCAGGGAATGATGGCTGTTTCATGGGATGAAGTTTGACTGTCGACTGCATGCCAAGGGGACAAGTAACAGGTGCATTTAGCTTGATCGTTATGGAATGGCTACATTATTTGATGCATGTCTGCATCTGGCCATTCTGGTGTGCTGCCCTCTTTCTCACATGTCAAGTACCTCTGGTTAATTACTGTATTTGGAATGTGGTTTATTGTTGTCATCTTACCCGAATGTGTCACATGTATATCGATACTGCTCTGCTTCTATACAGCCCACAATAGGGACATGTTTGTGTGCATCATGCACAGTCTAGGACATGTGTGCATCAATATGCCATTGTGCTTGTTCTATTTCATGTCCATGTTAATTTTTGAAGTCATGTATGACTTGCAACTCAGACATGTTTCAGGATTTATCGCTGCTTACACATTTGACTGGTATGTTAGATAGTCAAATGGGATGTTTTTGCTGCCAAAGGGGTGATTTCATCAAATGGTTGGCACGGTGGTAGTGGTGTCCTCCCTCTTCAATGCATTTCCTTGGGAAACACAACATGACATGTATTATAGTTCTATGGGATGCACACAAATGTGCCCTTCCAAAAGCTCTTTCTCAGGGTGGTTTTGTGAGCACACCTGATTGGCCCATTGTCATCATTGAATGTCGCCTGGTATTTGGTGGGATCATGTGCAATCCACATGGGGAAGGATTTTAGGTGAAAAAAGAATGCACAAGCTGGGTACGTGCAGCCTCTCCATGTGCCCTATGCACAGCCATATGCAATCAGTGTGTCTGTGGGTGTGGATGGTGTGCCACCATCATGTCCACTGGGAAGCCACACCGTGTTGCAACATTGTGCAGAACACATGCTGCCTCACTGATCCTGCAGAATACTGGTGGTGCAAATAGCTACACACCACCAGAGTGGTCAAGGGAGCGGAAACGTGACTTGAGCATTCCAAATGTGCACTCCACTATGCCCTGACTTGCAATACCTTGGCAGGTGTGTTGGGGTTATGTATGGCCGTCATCATGTATGTGCTCAGATGGAAGGCATTGTCTCCTGTAGAGTTCAGAATAGTTGTCATTGTCATTTGTTGACAGTGTCTGTTGGTCTGTGTGCAACATGTATGCATGTGCATGGCCATTCACACCCACCAATGAGCCATGTGTTTCCATGCATCCAAGCTTCCAGGGCCTGGTGTAGCGGGGACATCCTGAAGATGTAACTATCATGTGTGCGGTAAAGAGAAAAAATAAAGGGGTAGTCCTGCACTCAAAACCCTGATCCTTCAGGTGTAATATATTGATATCCAAGGTTGGATCAGTAGAATGGGATGACACTCTTATTCCATATTCCGTTGTGTGGAAACATGTGCATAAGAGTTTTCTATGTGCTAACTAGGGTCCCACTATGTGTTTGTCTTACAGCACGTTATATGGCCTATTGAGTCAGCAATGTATACGCTGACCCAGGAGGAACCTTGGGTCATGAAATCGTGGTGAAGATTTCCGAGCCACAGTGTGGGTGCCTGTAAGTGTTGTTTTGTGAGTTTCCCTAATCTCACTGGATGTTTTGCAGTGTCATTAATATCATCCCAGACACTGAAATGTGTGTTTGTTTGTTGGTTCCACAGGTACAGTATTGGCACTGTCTCCAGTGGAGGATTTAAGTCCATTTTCCTGTTCACCTACCTTTTATTTGGAAATTGGGGGGTGAGTAGGAACTGATGTGTGAAGAGATCTGAGTCACATTGTGAGATTAATAGTCACCATTTAGAAGTAATAGGGATGACACTCTGTTTTTATGATTGTTTTTAGATTGTACAGGCCCATATTTGATAAGAACAGGGCGAAGCACTTGTCTTTGCCTGACGTCCTGAAGAAGGTCTCCGACCGAAACACGTGTCGACGTTTTTGTGAAAGATACCTGACCGCAATTCGGTATCAGATAGACCACGACACCTAATATTAGGGACTGGGTCATTGCTCAATGTATTCAAAGAAGGGACACATTATTTTTCCAATGCCCATTGATGTACTAAACACCTTGGGTGTTCTTACTGTTTAAATGTCTGAATCAATTGTTGTATGTGGCCATGATTGTTGGTATGAAACTGTGTCTTTTTATCAGGTTTTATGATATTTAGATGATTTTTTTCTTATGTAATGAATTAATTGAATACAAATTTGAATATGGAATAAGAGTGTCATCCCATTCTACTGATCCAACCTTGGATATCAATAAACTATCATGTGTGCTACCAGGATACCTGGCATACACTTCAGTAATGATGCCCTTTGCATCACACACGACCTGAACATTGATGGAGTGCCAATGGTTCTGGTTGCGGTAGATGTGTTCTGTTGCTCTAGGTGGACGTAGAGCAACATCAGTGCAATCAATGGCATGTAGCTGTTTTGGGAAGTGCGCCACCCCATAACAATATGGGACCACTGCTTGCCTTTCTGCCATTGTTCTGGGCATATAGATATGCCGGGAGACAGAAGGACATGTATTAATGATTGACAACACCTGGTGTAAGCAAAGAAGAGGCTGTGTGGCTTTGGAGATGCCACCTACTATGGTGGTGGTCGTCTGATGGAATGAGCCAGTGGACAAAAAATACAGAGCAGTGAGCACTTTTTGCAAGGTGCTCAGTGCTTGGGAGCCCATGGTGGGTGATGTGAGGTCACCTTCCCACTCCGTTACCAAGTCTAGGATGATAATAGGGGGAACTTATACCTGCCATAGACTTGGTCATAGCGGTGTCCCTGAATGATTGATGCAACCAATGGTGTATTCATCATGGCTGCCTCTGTGCGTGTGTTGAGTGTGTGTGCTTTTATGCATTTGTTAGTGTGCGCATTTACGTTTAAGCCTGCTATCACATAGCGTAGGTGTTACTGTGTATGCGCATGCCTTTTCACGCACCAGCGTTCCCTGTTCAATTCCATGAATAGATTTTGTTTGCACGCGTATGGGCAGTGCGATTCTTTGACGGTGGTACATCCCTCTTAACACCCACATTTGTGCTTGTTTTTCCTCATTCCACGTGTTCCGTACCCTTTTTAGGTGGCTGTGCAAGCCCGGCCGGTCCTTCTCTTGGGGTCTTGCGCAAGCCGTTTTTCAGGTCGCAGTGACGTAGTGGACCGGCACGGATTTCCTCACAAGTCCCGGGTAAGCGCTGCGCATTGTGTTCCATGAGTCGACAAATGGGGACTTGTGTGCTATTTCGGGTCCATGTACCCAACTTTCAGCTCATATTATTCCATGAATCGGGCCTTGTGCATCGGAATCTCCTGAAAAGTCTTCCTTTTTTCAGAAACCTGCTCACACTCTAATAGGATTATGGCATAAACCAGCAGGCTCTATTCTATCTCTCTCACTCTCTCCTTTCATCTCCTGGAGGTTCTTTTCACGTTGCTAATTGAAAGTCGTCTGCCAATCCGTTTTTAAAACAATGGTTTATGGGCAATCTAAGGAAAACCTAGGTTCATGTATATTTATAAATGTGTGACTGAGGCATGGGTTGCAAATATCCTTTTAGGGCTGTCTCTAAGAATGCCCTCTAAGTACATGTAATTCAATCTTGTGAGGTAAAATGTAACATGAGTGTGAAGGTATGTTTTGCTCGTAGCGAAATACAGTGAGAAGCAGCAGATACAGAAATTAATGAAACATTTTGTAGGATAAATAGTGGCATGTGAAAAACATTTTTCTAATGCATCATTGATTGGTATACATTTCGGTTGATGCTTTAGGTGGCAAATATTTGTAAAAGCAGAGAGTTCTGTGGACAGCCATGTTTAATTTGCAATATCCTCCTGAAGGATGGTGGTAGGTGAAAGCTGTGATCAGCCATCTTTAGAGGTCAAAGTGATGAGTCACAGTGTCTGCTACATTCTTGCGTAGCTATGAATGCAGACTAGGGACATGTCTAAAATAATAACGCGTTGCAGCTTATACACCATTTTGTAAAGCACTTTGTCAGAAGTCTGCAGCATTTCAATACCACCTCATGGAAATAAAATGTACGAAAAACGAATTGGACAGATAGAGAGCAGCCGAAATAATTAGATTTTTAATAATGTTTTCATAGAAAAGTGCCTTTCAGTTGCATGCTGGTAAATTGGTGCACAAAGACAGAGAGTGGTAGATTCTATCCTCATAATGAAGTGCAATCCTCTTAAAAAAAAGAGCTCAGCCCATCACACTTGGAGTGAGTGGTATAATGCATTTTCATGTTCTCTGATTAACACGAAGAACGCAGGTCACAGGAATAAATGTTGTGTCACTCCAAAGGCAAAGCACAATTACCAGGTGTTTGAAAGCAATTGCTTTCCTGGTGAAAAGCGTTAGCAATTTAATCATGTTTGCACTGGACATGAGTAAAGCTGTTCGCCACAGGAGAGCTGTACATTGAAATAAACTGATGAAATATTCATGTAAATATTTAAGGTGGCCACTCGGATCGCAAGGAAACATTTTTATTTCGTCAGAATAGATACGTGGTGTATCTTTGCACAGTATTTGCCTGATTTCTTCTTCACAATAGACGTTCAGCTTTCAAGTAAAAGTGGACAGATCTATATCTATAGAGTGTAAATTGTGGGCCGCCCAAGCAGCTCCAAATCAAGCGATTTACTAGCCATTAACATCAACGAACACTTGGCGGCCGCGACAGCACCATGTCCTGTAAGACTGGGCTGCTGATTTAAGCGTACTCACTGCAGATGAGGATGACAAGGATGCCCCAGAAGTTCCAGACCTCCCACCATGCAAAACTTCGCTCAGCAGAGGCAATGCACTAACCATTCAGCTCCCTACTCCAACAGGAATGTACTGTATTGAAAGTGGTGACTGACCACTTGTGAGCCAGATTAGCTCATTTTCACCTTACAACAAACACATTGTTTGATTTGAAAACTCATTGAAGCCACATCATATCCATGCTCCTAGGGACATCCTTGTCCACCTCAGAGTCAGACCTTACACCAAAACTGTGCTCTATATTTGCATATTCACAGAACAAAGATAGTATTTTTTGGTGGGGATGAAGTTGTAGTATATCATTTCATAGCTGCAATGGTGGCTCAGCCATAATCACTGATGAGACGTGGACCCTCCATCCATTCTGAACGAGCCCAGCCGTCCCAGTGAAGACACTAAGTGATTGCTCCTGGTCTGGCTTTAACTGAACACGCTTCCTAATGAGCTTAGAGCAGAACCCTCATTCCCGAGATTCAAACAGCTTACGAAAACCTGGCTGGCCGCCCAGGACATTTAGCTCTGGGTTCTCTGCTTAATTTGTACATGTATATATAATCTGCTTGTCCTCTCATTGCTATTATCATACCTGTAAATTCTGTATTATACTTGTAAACTTTGTAATTATGGTTCTGTCTGTTTTTCCTATGTTGTAACTAAGTGATGCGCCCGGTTGCCCCTGGGCCTGGTGCGCTATACAAATAAATAAAATACAAATGCAAACTCTCTTTGCATGTCTAATAGTCCATGAAAGGCCGGGGGTGTGTTGTTTCCACAGACTTGCATGCTTCATGGATCCTGTTGATGCTGTGTGGGAGCTGAGGACCCAGAGAGCCATTGTTGGAGTCTGTCCTGAGGAGCAGTGGATTCTGGTCTGGGGCTGCCGGTATGAAAAAACAATGTGTGTCTGTGTGTGTGTGTGTGTGTGTTTGTGTAGGAAAGAATACATGTCGATTGGTTGCAGGTGTGAATGAAAGAGTGTATGTTGTGTGAGTGTGCATTTGAAGAAGCGAGTGTATGTTTTATGTGTGTGCCGGTAAAAGTGTAAGACTGGTGTATTGGTGTACAAGTGAATGTGTATGTGTGTGAGTGAATTTTTATGAATGCTGAATGAAAGTGTGTGTTTGTTTGCATGTACACAAGGGAGAAGGCCTCTGATTTGGGGGCTATTTATTAATGTGGCATGGTATTTTCTACTGGGCATCAAGGGTTAAGTAAACATAAATGTTATTATATTGCTAGACTGGCCTACATTGATGCTGCAAGTGTTTGCATGTTTTCTTACTGTGGTATGCCATTTTGTTATGGGCATTAATGGTAAAGCAAACATGTGTGAATACATTTCTAGAATGCTCTATATTGCTGTAGCTAGTCTGGTCTTGTTTTCTCACTAAGTCATGGCATTTGTGAACAGGCAGCTAGGTTAAAGCAAACATGACAAGGGTTATTCTGTGGCTAAACTGGCCAACATTGCAAGTCTGATTCCATTCTCTTACTGTGACATGACATGTTTTACTGGGCATCAAGGGTAAATGAAACATAAGTGTTAATACATTTCTAGACTGGCATACATTGCTGCAACTAGTCTAGTTATGTTTTCTTACTAAGTCACAGCATTTCTGACTGTGGAATAGTGTTATTTCCTGGACATAAAGGCTAAAGCAAAGAATATAGTGTATTAGTATGTAGCAAGACTGGCCTACATCACCACAGCCAGTCTGGTTAAGTTTCTCTACTGCAATCTGGCATTTTTATGAATCAAGGGTAACACAAACAATGTAATATATATTGTGTGGATAGACTGTCTTTCATTGGTGCAGCCAGTCTGGCCATGCTCTTTTACTGTGTAATGTCAAGTTTTACTGACAGTAATAGTAAAGCAACCATGACAAGGGTAATTCAATGGCTTGACTGGACTATGTTGGTGCAGGCAATCTGGATATATTTTCTTACTGTGTGTCATGCATTCACGTTCCCAGGCTCCCTCAGCCATACATACACAGGCTCACTCGGGTACTCTCCCTAGACCACAGACACCACTCAGGTTTAGACATGCTGTTACTCAGCTGCAGCATCAGAGGTCTGTTGCACCGGCTTTCCGGCATAAGGGTACGCGAAAGGCACGCTGGGTGGGACATCATTGCGTGTTTCATAGATGGCAACTCCCATGGCGATTTTATGCACAATCGGCAAGAAAACATGTTTCTATGGCAACCCTACGTGTGAGAAGGCAACACTTCCTGAATACACAATCGCGTGACACAGCGTCGAGAAATGATGCACGCCTGTCAACCTGCCATGCTTTCCTGGCAATGAACTGTGGGCCCCGGCACATGATGCATGCCACAGGCTCACGTGAACCGTTACCCATAGCAACGGCTTAAAACAGCTGCAGTTCACGTCAGACACTGTTTCTCAGCTGTTGTAATTTGGCATTTGGCGTTTCGTGTTCTGGATCTTGTTTCACTGTTATTTCGACCTCAGATTAGGTTTTCTTGGACTTTCCTTGCCTCGCCCTTACCTGCTATGTTGCCTTGTTACTAAGTCGTCCTCGTCTGCCCGACCTCGGATTGAACCACGGATTGCCTTTGGATTTACCCTTTGCCTGTATCCAGCCTGGACATACTTTTGAATCCTGTCCTCGGAACCTACAAACTCTGCTGACTCCATCCCTTCAGTCCTTGCCTCATTATCCCTTCACGGTCCTCATGTGCTTCCAGTGAGCTAACAGAGTGTCTGTCCATACATCCAGGTACACTCTCTGCTTGCAGTTCTAGCCCACTGAGGGAACAGGTTGCTTACCTTGCACACCCGGTATCACCACCCAGTTCCTCACGGTAAGCGACCTGTAGTTCTTGTTCTGGTAGGTGCCCTTCTTGTTATTCTGTTACCAATACTCTGCCTCTACTCTGTTCTATACCTAACCTGCCCCTTCCTTTGCAGCAGCCATTCGGAGGTCCTGGTTTTCCTGTTCCTGCCACCTGTGGCCCTAATCTTCGAACAGTGAGTTTTTGGATCTTGCTGTTGGTTGCTTAGGGACGGAGGTATACATACTTCACATGATCCTCAAGTCTTGACAGACTGAGAAGCCTTTAATTTGCCAGGAGTATGGATCCTTTGCCGAGGACCCAGTGGCTGCTTTAGTACAAGCCGTCACAGTATTACGCTCCGATATGTCGGCTGCCACAGCAGCAATCCACCAGCTCCTTGATATCAATCAGAGTGAGTGTCACGCATTGCCCACAGATCCCGAGTTTATGGATCCCCAGCCCAACCAGTTATTGTACCCACTCCTTTTCCTCTGGCCGCACCTGAAAAGTTTCAGGGAGACCCACGTAAATACCACACCTTCCTAAACCAGTGCAAGTTGCACTTCTTGTGTAGACCCCAGTCATTTGCAGATGCTACTACCAAGGCAGTCTTCACTTTGTCTCATCTGGGTGGCATTGCCGCCACCTGGGCCAATCCACTGCTCGAGAGCAACAGTCCTGTATTGTATTGTCGGGGTGATCTCCCGGGGGCCGGCAGTGCCTCCGCGGACTTCCGGGGCTGGAGAGGCCCCAACTCCTCCCACGTCCCAAAAGGAGTGTGAGGCACACACAAGAACAAAGTAATTACTGCTGTTTATTATAGTAATGCCAAGGATCGTTCTTTGCCCGTATGCATCTGGGTAGACGCTCTGGTCCTTAGTGGGGCTCTCAGGCCCTTTTTACCGTAGTATGATGCGCTGCTCACGTCACCTGGGAAAAACCGTCACAAAACCTATCGCCACTTCGTGTTGGCTCCCCGAGTGGTAGGGTTTGTATAGATACATATATGGGAAAATGTTAGCGGATAAGGACAGGTCAGGTGGCACACTTGGGTTGTCCCTAACACTTGCTACAATTAATTGGTTACACAGGGACCCTTGGTGATTGGCTACCCGAAATGGCATCAGTGAGGAGCCCCTCGTACTCTGATTGATTCCCTCATGAGCCCCCAAGACTGGAACCATCGCTGTTCCCAGCCTGCGAGGTACTGGGTGTTGGCAACATTGTGCAACTATGTGTTAGTGGCGGACAATGGACAGGTCTTTGCTAGTGGCTGATGATCACGCCTTTCCCATCAGTGTAGGTGTCCAACTTGTCACTTAAATGTTGCAACCTGCGTCCCAGACGTGGGACCCCGGCGACTTTCTGTCTTATAAGCTCGGCATCTTGTCAGTTTGGCTCGGTCACGTATTTAGAGACCATAGCTGCAGTATAATTATGAGCATTTAATTTGTTTGTTTGGCCCAGAGGGGTGCTGGCTACGGCAGGTGTAGCCTTGGCACACAGAGCCAGCATGTGGGTTGCAACATTGTGGCCTTGGTGGTGGGCTCTCGCTGGGACTCGTTCTGCATGGTCAGCGCATTGCTTTTCGTCTCAAGAAGGTTTTCATCTTACAGGCTTCGGCCTGTGGACTCTTGCTTGCGGCCTGATCGGGCCTAGTTTTTCTGGGAGGCGATGTATAATTACTAACATGGATGCCGCCAGGCGACAGGGTGTCACAAGTAGTAGTAGATACATATATATATATATAGTCGATATGGTCCATATCGCAGGCGTCGACTTGGCCAGGGCCTGGTAGTGGGCATGCTCCTCGCGCATGTGGGCCACGAACACATGGCACCTTGTCGTCCGGTAAGGAGGTGAGCGGGTCAAACTCCTCTCGCGGGGGGTGCTTGGGCCGTGATCCTCTAGGCCATGGTCGGGATGGGAATGAGGGAAGTGTGTTCTCCCATTTTCCCACTTCAGTCCCCCCTCTGGTCGACTTGTCAAACACAAAATTATCCGCTCTCTTGTCTCCACGTGGTCTCCACACTTTAGTTATCCCTCCTAAGTGTCCATACTGGTTCACATGATCTTCAAATGACCAGTACATATATACACATCCACCACCTGGTTTGCAGTAGACCCACTTCCCAACATAGCTCTTCTGGGTCCTTGGGTTTTCCACCTTCACAGATGGCGGGTGTGAGTCATTTTCTAATATTTGCTTGCGCAATCTCTCCCTTTCCTTTATTTTTATATCTGTGTGTCTGTTGTCTTCCGCTGGCATTAAGGCCTGCATACCGATCATTTCCATAATTTCATCTGTCGTCCGTGCTGTCCGGGCTCTCCACAACCTTAATCCTAAAAGGGCAGCCATACCCATTTTAATGCACCCAGCTATTATTTTAAGGCCATCTGACAACCATGATGGCATCCACGACCACAAGTAGGAAAACCAGCTGCTATCTTGTTTCACTCCCTTAGCTTCTTCTTCCACCTTGGTGTGCATCTGGGCAAGTTGTGATACTGACTCGGTGAGGGTGCCGTTATCTGCGCCATTAGCAGGTATAAATGTGCAGCATGATTTTCCAATGTTTGCACAAACTCCTCCTTCCAGTGGAGTAAGAAGGTCCAGCACATATCTATTCTGTAGTACTACCATTCGTACTGCCCTCAATTCTTCTTTTAATGCATTAAATCCGTTGACGGTGGAGTTTATTGTCATCATTATCTCCCATCTTGTTATTTGGAGCCATTAGCATTTGCATACGCCTGCAGTCCTGGATGTATTATTGATGAGAAGAACATTGCCACTCTGCTAAACAGTCTGTGTCCTGGTGGCATGTCACTGAGAGCTGTTTCCGATCTTCCCCCAGGTAATTTCCCATCAGTGGCTCTCCTTGGCTTTTAACTCTTGACAATATATTTGTGCTGTCATTTTCTTTTCCTTCTTCAGTCATCACAGATCTCTTCCTCCTTTTATTCCCTTCATCCATTTTAGGGAAGTTCGCCATGTTCACATCTTTCTGTGATACCACTAGAGATGGTACATTTATGTGTACCATTGTGCATAGTCCATTCCAGGATGGCGGCAAACTGTGGTATGCCTTGTCTCCGCAGTCCCAATAGTGGTCCATTAAAACCGCTGTACCGGCACCCTCCTTAGTTATTGTCACTATCCTTTTGCAGTTGCTGTTCCTTCTGACATGTACGTCTGTGCTGTGTTGATAACATAGTGTTGGTGCAGTTAGTGGAAGTATTGATACCGGGTCTTCATCTTTCTCTAACCAGGTCACCAGTCCGGCTGTCTTAATCCATCCGTTGAAACACTTGTTGTTTTCTTCGTCTATTTTTGCTATATTTGGTTTTGTTAGTGTTACCATTTCGCTCCCCACCACTCCGTCTGTCCATCCTTCCTTCATGTATACTTTCCCATATATTAGCAGCAATGGACTTTCCCGGCACCCTATTACTCCAGCAACTTCACTTGCGCGCCATTCACATGGTAGGTAATTCAACGTTACTTCCGTCGTCTCTCCTTTGTCTGGGCCATCCGTCACGTACTGGAGCCCTTCTGTTAGCTGACAGTAGTTATTGTACATATGTAGTGTCTTGATGACGTTATTCTCATACGGGTATGTGTCTCTCGTCTGCCACTTTATTGTTGACATTCTCCCTTGAAAACGTCCTTTTGTTTGGAACAGGGCCAGGTATATCAGACATTCCACTGATGTTGCTGGTACTTCAGTAGCCACAAATGTTCTAGAGGCGCTCATGGCGTATGGGATCAGTGAGCACAGTTAGCAGTTGTCCTTAGTTGTCCCCTTACCAATTTTGGACATGTGCTGATGCCACATGTTGTTTGAGACGTGTGCGGAATCTGTAAGATATGTGTCAACCCCATTATTATCAACATATGTGCTACGTTTAATCCTCCCCTTCCCTAGTTGTGTTCTGCTCGTACCACCTGACACCGTACCTGTTGCAGCCATGGTAGGGGGTTCATTAGTAGGGGGTGCAGCCAGTACATGGGAAGCATAGTGTGCTTGCCAGACAGTGGCAGCAAGTAGACCATTGATAAATAACAATCCTATAATTTTTAATACAATAGCTAATATTACCGGCATTTTCCTCTTACCTTTGCTGCGGTCCTGCAGCTTGTTATTTTTTGATGATATAGTTGCCGCCTGATTTTTGTTTTTTAAAAAGCGTTAATTTTGTTGATTCTGTTTATTCAAGCTCTCCCTATCAAATAATCATGTAATGCCCAAGTGAAAATCTGCTCCCACATGTATTTTAGCGACCTATCTCTTAGGGCTGGTAGATGTTCGTGGCAATGATTGCTCTATGGCCAGAAGGAACGTGTTGTAGTACACACGTATTTTTCTCTTCTTGAAATATTTTGGTCTTTTTATAACATATACAAATTGGTGTGACAATGCTTCGGGTGTGTGGTCGTCTGTGGGCAGCATTTACCCCTGGGCAAAACGCAAGACGCAATGTTAGTTACTTCGCTTATCTTTATACGTAAACAGTTGTACGTGGTATCTGCATGTGCGAGACAAAAAAGAGAAAGAGAACATGCACATGTCTACAAGTGTGGTGTAATACAACAGTTTGTTATTTAATGTCCTTTATTTGGGTAGTGGCATGGGAGGGGTGTGCCGGGGCAGGGTTTTTATTTGCTCTGAGATCTCGTGACCATGGGATGGGCTGTTGGCAATTGTCCATATGAATCCTTATGGGTGTCTGGAGATTGGGAGGGGACAGGGCTGTGTCGCCGTTGTCTTTTGTTGTTGCTGCTGCGTTGTCTTCCGTTGCTGTTGCTGCTGCGTTGGCCCTGTCGTAGATGCAAGGGCGGGTCTTATCTTTGTAGGGCTTGATGTCCTGTAGGTGAGTCCAGACCTGTTTATCCCTCAACTTTACTGCTCTAGCAGTTACTTTCTCGACCTGGTGGGGCCCAGTGAATCTCTGGCTATTCCACTTTCTGTTAAAATTGCGAAGGAGAACGTGATCTCCTTCGTTTACTGTCCATAGTGCTGCTTGTTCCTGTCCTTCAATTGTATTATCTTCTTGTTGGGTGGTCTTCGACCCGCCCCACGTCTTCTCGAACTGTTGAGAGATAAAGGTGACCCTAGTAATCAAGGAATTTATATATTTGAACATTTCATCACCAAAAACAGTTTGTACAGAGTGGCAATCTGTTATGGCCCTTGACGGTGGTGTCAGTGGAAGGTGCATCTGGCATCTGGTCACCACCTCATGGGGTGTGAGGTGGTGATCCGACCCTGGCCTGTTTCTTAATTCAAATAGTGCTAAGGGGAGACAGTAGACTGCTGGATCTTTGCTATCTCTTCTTTTAGGAGGCCGTTGAGGCGTTCACACACGCCATTCGCCTGTGGGTGGTACGCACATTCAAACTTGTGCTTGATGCCAAGGAGAGCAGTTATGTGCTGAAACATTTAGTTGGCGAAGTGTGGGCCATTGTCTGACCGCAATACCTCGCACACCCACCACCTTGGGAACACCTCCCTCACCAGGAATTTGGCTGCTCTAAAGGCTTCTGCATGGGAGCATGGACCTGCTTCGATCCATTTTGAAAATGGGCATACTACCACAATCATGTATCTGTACCCTTGACATACATTGACCATGTCAACGTAGTCAATGTGGAGTTGTAGGAAGGGTCCCTCTGGCCGGGGTGTAACACCTTTGATCACTTGCAGTGTGTGACTGGCAGTAAACTGTTGGCACGTGAGACAATTACTAATGAAATTTGCAACATGGGAATTTAATTCCGGACAGAACCAACCTTCCTTAATTTGTGCTGCAATCACCTCTTTTCCTGTGTGTGCGGGATGGTGTAGTTGGGCCAGAGCTGTTTTCAGTAAGGCCAGGGGCATGACTATTTTGCCTGTATTGTTTTGTCGCCATAACGCATCTGTGGGGGACCTTGTGCATCCTCTTTTGATCCACAGTTCTTTCTCCACCATGGGTGCTGCTGCCTGTATCTCCATTATTTCATTCTCAGGGATATAAGTGTACCCATCCTTCATCAGCATCTGTCTTGCCCCCACTCTCCCCTTATCTTTTTCTTTTTCTGGGGGATCCAAATGTCCCTGTAGTACGCAGCATATTTAGCATGTGCGTCCGCTGTTTCATTACCTTTGGAAATGTGATCATCCCCATGTGTATGGGCCTGACACTTCACCAGGGCCACTTCTTTGAGGTCTTCAATTACTTCAATTAATTTGGCAAGTAGTGGGGCATGTTGCACTGGGGTGCCGCCTGCCCTCCTGAATCCTCTGCGCTGCCACTTAATTAACCCAGAGTGTACAGTTCATGTGACATATGCACTGTCGGAATATATAGTTACTCTTTTGTCATTGCTTTCTTTTAGTGCTGAAATTAGGGCCACTAACTCTGCTGCCTGGGCAGAGTAGTGTTGTGGTAGCTGGACACATTTTACTGGAACATATGTCCAATCCTCTGTCAATCTTACCACTGCTGCACCTGTTCTGCGGACCCCATCTCTTTGGTCAATTGTTGAGGACCCATCAATGTACAGTATCTCTCCCCCCTCTAGGGCGTTTTCCTCAACTTTCCTTATGCTGGAATATGTGTCGATAGCTTGTGTGAAGTCATGAGCATAGTTGCCATCTTCTACTACCTCTGCTATGAATCTTGCCGGGTTCACGTTGCTGCACCTTGCAATTGTTAACTCAGGTCAGGACAAGATTACTTCATACCCTGATGCCCTTTGAGTGGTCAGTGTTGATTTTGGTTTATTCAAAATGGCAAAAAGGGCATGCTCCACATACAGTGTAGTCGGGCAACCCATTGTTATTGAGGATGATTTTTCCACCGCAAAGGCTGCGGCAGCCAGGCTCTGCTTGCACAGGAAGTGTCCTAACATTACAGGGTCCGGGTGCCCGCTGTAAAATACTACTGGTTTGTGCCCCATGCTAGTTTTTTGTGTCAGTACTGCTCTCATCACTGCTGAGCTGCAATGTGAAAGATAAAAAATAGTTCTTCATAATTTGGCGTGGCTGGTACTGGTGCTGTGGATATGGCATGTTTTAGTTCCTGAAATGCTTCTGTCATTTCTGTGGTCCATCTCAACTTCTTTTCCCCTCTCTGTGCTTCTTTAAGTGCCTCAAGCAGTGGTCCTGTGTATGACCTGTAATCGAAAACCCAAGCCCTGCAGTAATTGCATAAGCCCAAGAACCGCAGTAGTTCTCTCACTGTTTGTGGCTGCAGTGTGTTTGTTATGGCCTGTGCCCGTTGAGGTGCAATGTTTCCCCCATTTTGTGAAATGAGCTGGCCTATGTAGAGCAATTTTTCTTGGCATTACTGTAGTTTCTCCATGTCTACCTTGCACCCTTTTTCTGCTAGCACAGTGAGCATCTTAACAGAGTCTCTCCTGCACTTCTCTTCTGTTGTGCTGCAGATGATTATGTCATCTACATATTGTAGCACTGTGCTCTCCATCTCAATGGTTCCCAAGTCCATTTGTATCACCCTGTTAAATATAGATGGGGATTCACAATACCCTTGGGGCAACCTCGTGTGTTTCCATTTTGTGATACGGTATGTGAAGCTTGTCAAATCTTGTTAGTCAGGGTGTAGTGGTATTGAGAAGAATGCATTTTTGAGGTCAATCACAGAGAATTGTGATGCCTCTGTTGGTATTCCACATAGTATAGTGGCTGGGTTATCCGCTATAGGGTATTCTGCCTCTACAATGTGGTTGAGGGGTTTTAGATCCTGTATGAAACGCCAAGACCCTCCCTTGGCCTTGCGCACAGGATACACAGCGTTGTTGCATGGAGACTCTGATGGTACTAGTATGCCTCTCTCTATTATTGCTGTTATTATTTCATATATTCCTTCATCTGCCTCTTTTGATAGTGGGTATTGCTTCACTCTTGGCAGTATGGCCCCCTTTTTCAACTTTATTTTCACACCTCCAATGCTTTTGATGCAGCCCACGTCATATGGACTGGTGGTCCGTAAAGATGCAGGTACTTTTGCCATATCCTCCTCATAAAACGGCACAACTGTAGCGGCTGGTGCTTCTAGCGCCAGTCCCATCTTTTGTGCTACATGTATGTTACCGTTGTCCAGATGTGGACGCTCATTTGAAACACCATCTCCCCCTCACCATTATCATCTGAGAAGAGCTCCTCATTAGATACTTTTGTTAGTCAGCACCCTTCTGCTAGGGCTATAACTGCCCTCCATGCCCTCCTTTTCCTGTCTTGGGCATGCACCGCAATGTAATCCTGCATTGCCACAATGCTCTCAATGTTCAGTGATATCCTCGTCCCTTCCCTCTCACTGGTTGGTGTTTATGGTCGGAAAAGGTAAGTTGTAGGCCTCCTCCAAACTTTCCCTTCAATTCCTGGCAGTCATGCTATTGCCATGTCTGTCCCATTTTGGAATAGTTCTCCATCTATTGGTTCTGCTCTTGCTACTGTTTTGCCGCAATAAGCCTGTAATATTTGTTGTGCTGTAAGCATGCTTATGCCTGGTGTAGAGCAAATTATCCCTTTGTCAGTGAAGGAGATATTCATGTTCAATCTGCTCATGATATCTCTATCTAGTATGTTTACTGGTGACTTTTTTGAGTATAGCAGTGGCAGTGACATATCATGATCACCTACAGATAGGGAGATGTTATCTGTGAAAGGAACCAACCCTTGAGCCCCAGAGAATCCTTGAGTGTTCATAGCTTCGCCTGACAGTTGAAACTTACCCTCTCTTATGCATGACCTAGTGGCCCCTGTGTCAACTAAGAAGGAAAATGTATTGTCACCTATCGTCACCTGTATGTGTGGTTCCTCCGCAGGGTTAGGTGTTATTGATAGGATGAGACAGATCAAGGGCCTCTGTGGGCTGTCCTATTGTGGGTATAGTGACTGTCCATTTCCTGTGTATGGGTTGTGACCCAATATTGTCACTTTCCCAAGCTGTGTCTGGGCTACAGGTGCGTCAGTAAATGTTATTGCGCTGCCTTCTATGTGTGCTAATTGTTGGCCAATTTGGACCTGCTGTTGCTGCTGTATACTTGGTTGTTGCTGCAGTTGTGCGTGTGCTTGTATGTTTGGTTGTTGTTGCTGTTGTGGTTGCACTGTTTGTTGTTGTTGCTGTTGTGGCATTTGTGTTTATTGTGGCGGTAGTTTTTGTTGTATTCCCTGCTGTTGGTAAACCTGTTTTTCCCCCATAGGCCCTTGCTGTCCCTGCTCCCCCCAGGCCCCTTGCGCTGGTCTCATCCTACATGTGCGCAACATATGTCCTACTATTCCACATATCCAACATGTCGGTGGTTCCCATGCTTGCCATTGAAGTCCCCCATGTAGTCCTGATACCCCTGCAGGCCCTGATGATTGTAACCTCGGAACCCTCGCCCTTGCTGGTTGATGGGTGGGCCATATCCTCTCCCTCTCATTTGCCCGCCCCTCCCTCTGTAGTTGTTTGAGTACCCGTTTCTCATTTGCATATAGCCTCTCCCCATTTGTTGTATGTGTGTCGGGGGAGGATGCATTTTCTGTGTCACTACTTGTGCTTGCTGTGGTGGTGCTATCTGTAGTTGTGTTGTGTCTTGTGTCACCATTGCCTGTGGTTGTGCGGGGGCTGTTATCAGTGCTCCCTCCACGGCATATTTCGATAGCTTCTTCTGAACCAATTTTGTTTCTTCTGCCTTCCTATCCTCCTCCTTTTGTTTCATTTTTTCCTGCAACATCCTGCAGTAGTGTACTATTGTCAGTTGTATTTCTGGCCATCCTTTAGCTTCCATCCCAACTAACTTCTTTAACTGTCTCTGTACTTGCTCCGGGAGCCCTTGTACTAGTATGTGGTAAAAAATTGCTAGTGTTTTGTCCCACGGTTCCCGTGTTTCCAAGCGTCACTTCTCCTGAATCTCCTGTATGTATTCAACAGGATCTTCATTCTCACGCATCTTTCGTGATGTAATTGCTCCTATGTCTGAAGTGTCTGGAAATTGTACCCTCAATGCTTGCCAAAGCGCATGTCTGTAATTGGCAAATGGTGCTCCATCATGTGCAGTGTCATGTATTGTCACCCCGGGGAATCCTGCCCTCTTCTATATGTCATCAGCAGAATCCCCCAGTATGAAAATTAGGAGGCCCTTCACATCTCCCACCGCTAATGTTTGCCCTGCAGTGTGTTTTTCCATCTCGTATATCCATTTCCCAGCTCCTGCACTCAACGATGGGAGTCTGCATTTTATATTTTCCTTGTCTGCATGCTTCCAGGGGATGTATTGTGGTCTCGTTCCTCCCCTCTCCAGTAGTGACATTAAATTGTACCCCCTCTCCTCTTCCTTCATCCTCCTATGTGTGATTATGTCATTATATTCATAATTTCCCTCCATGTCTGGTAGCTCTTCAATGCTATCAATGTTACAGGTGTTTACCCTTTCACTTCCTATATCTCTCCTCCCCTTTTTGTGTCCTTCTGGTCCTACCATCAGTGTGCTTGCCCTTTCTTCCTGCCTGCATCCTGGGAGATTCCTAAATCTGCCAACACATGGGGTGTGTACTGGTGATGGTGTCAGTGGGTGTGTTGATGGGCGTGGTGTTTGTGCGGGTGTGGGTGTTAGTGGGCACGGCATTTTCCCCACCGTGTCCCTGCTCTTTTGCTCTCCTGCATTTGGTCCTCCCCTTCTCTCGCATGCCCATGGTGACTCGCAATTAGTGCGCGTTATGTATAGTTTGTCTAAACTCTCCCTACTTCCATCTCTTCCATTGATGCTCGAACCTTCCTCTTCTTCGCTGCGAAACCCATCAGTTAATGTCAATCCCCACTCTGTGCATTTTCCCTCTACTGTTACCGTTTTTAAATCTATTAAATCTGCATCCGTGTACTCACCTCCTCTATCCTCAGCTGCCTGTGCTGAAGTTGATGCCATTTCCTTATCATAGCGTGTGTATTTCCTTGCTCCATTTTCCATCCTCTTATCTCTTCCCTCCCCTTCCTTCTTTCCACTACTTCACCACATATCTCCTCTCTTTTTCTTTTCAGTTCTTCCAATATTTCTTCACTTACCTTTGCTAATATTCTTTCCTCATCCTCTTTTCTCCCCTTTATTCCCCCTCCACTTCTTATTATACTATTCTATCATCTTCACTTCTTCATACTTCCGTGCACTTTGAGCTATAATCCTCTTTTTCCACATTCCCCTATTGTTCTCTTCTCTCTCCTCCTCCTTCCTTCTCATCTCCCTTTGCTCTGCGCGAGCAATTCTTTCCCCTATTGCCCTAATGTGCTCTCCTTCCTTTTTCCGCTCTTCCGCCTTCAACTTCATTCTCGCCATCTCTTCCTTATGTGCTTTCTTTTCATTCTGCCTTCTCCGTGTCTCTTCCTCGAACTGCTTGAGCAATGCGCTTCGCACATTCCTCAATTCCGCCAACCTTTCCTCCAATATCTCTTCCTCCTCTTGTGATAGTCGCCCTTCTCTTTCTACACTTACCTTCAACCCTGTCTGTGTGTTTTCCTTCTCTTCCTTATTTGCATTTTTAACTGTATCCTCCTCTTCCTTAGTTAATGCTCCTCGGAGTTTCAGAAGCACCTGCGCTGCTATCCACTCCTCTGGTCCTACGTCTGCAAACCTCCCCAAGTACCTGTTGTCATCCCCCTTTCTCACGTGCATAGTTGTTGAATCTACCGTACCTACTTCCTGCATCCTCATTTTACAATCATCCGGGGGCGCATAGGGCGGGGGGCTGTATGGGAGGTTGGAGTATCCTTCAGCAGCCGTTAGTTGCTGCCTAGCCGCTTCTCTAAGTTCTGTTAGTGGGTACAACCCCCCTTCCTCCTTCTCCACTATCTTAGCCACTTTCGCTCCATCTGCCCCTTCTTGTTTGACCTTTTCCTCTGCTACCACAAATGATCCTTCCGCCTCTTCTTCACTTTCTTCAGTGCTGGGCTCATTTTTGTTATTCTTGTCCCCATCCCCTCCTTTCCTTTTCTCTTCCTTTCCCTCATTTCCCTCCCTTATCCCCTTCTCCTCTTTTACCCCCTGCACTGTGTACATACCTGTATCCCCAGGTCTAGTTCCCTGAAACATCTTCCAGAGGTCAAAAACTTCTAAGTGGTTTGCTAATTTCTTCCCCTTGTAGGTATTGTGAATGTATGTCAATAAACTGTGTTGTGTATATGTATCGAAGCTGCCGTTGGGCGGCCACGTTACTCTTACTTTGTTGTCCATTCCTTGTGTCCACTCAATGCTGTACTTAATTATTTTTTCCCTGTGTGGTGTCAATGTCGTATATATGTGCTGAAGTGGAGTTGTACTTATTACTACGGCCCCCTTCGACCGTGGCGCACAACGCCCCCTGGGGCGATGTGCCCTGTGTGGCGTGCCTCTGGGCTGCCCCACCTTCCTCTTCTTTCTGTACTTGTCACACCTTCAACATTACTCCTCCTCCTCCCCTTCTCTCTCTCTCTCCTCAAACCACACCCTCTACTTCCACAAACCCTTTGTCGAGCGGCCTTCTTCATGCGTGGCCGCCTCTCCCCCCATGGCCCTTCCCCATCTGAGCACAGCCGGCGTTCTCCGTGCATGGCCGCCTCTCCCCCTTTGCCCCTACCATCCTCCACCCTCCGTCCATGGCCACCCCTAGATGGACGCGAGATGGGACACGTGGTGTATCGCAGTGTCCTATACAAACCCTAAGGGTGACATCACCACCTTCTACAATACACTGTAAGTACGTACAAATTTCAAAACTTCAGAAATGCACGTTTGTTCTCACACAATTATCTCCCATTAACTCCACAGCTGTCTTCTCGTCTCGTCTGGAGCAAGGTAATCCACAATCAATTCACTTAATACAATCGGTCTGCCCACGCTGCGTTGCCTCGCGTGTGATACGCCCCCTCTCCAGAGGAGCTTAACCAGCCAATTATCTTCCGCACTCGGTAAACAACCTAACTACCCCCTGCAGGAAAACGTCATTTACTTAACAAGCTTCAACACTCCAACACTCAATTAGTAGGGAACCTCATCTATTCATTGATCTACAACGTCAACTCATAGGAAAGCCACACCCCCCCTACACAGGTATCCGCGATCTCTAACCAATCCGCGATCTCTAACAGTCACATGTGGGTGCCTGAGGCCCCACCCAATCCACTTTGTGATGCTGTAGGGGACGGTCCTCGTGGATGTCCCGTTACACCTCACACCTCTACTGCCGCAGAACAGTCAAAATCAATTTCCACACACTGTTACAACCTCCCCCTCCCTCTTTAAAACTCCTCCCCCCTCCCGCACAACATTACGTTGCTGGTTGGGTGTGCCATAATCACCAAGTCGTCATCAGTCGGGTGCCGCTCGACCGCGGGCACCCCTCCAAAGTGGCTCGCCACCGGCCCTCGACTGGACCACCTCTGGACACTTGCCTACCGCGGCGGGATACTTTTCAAGTTGGCTCCCATGGGCCAATGTCTGGATGGCGCTGTCTGGCCTTCTCGCAGTTCTGCAATGGTCCTGTAGTCCTCGAAAGGGGGCAACAGCCGAGGGGGCTGCGCTACCGGGTTGCCTCGCTGCAGGAGGCCTGGTAGTTATGCTCTTAGGGAAGGTTAGGTAGATCTCAAGCAGATCTCAGCAGTGCCTCCAACCTGTCGGGGTGATCATACATTTGAATCCTGTCCTCGGAACCTACAAACTCTGCTGACTCCTACCCTTCAGTCCTTGCCTCATTATCCCTTCACGGTCCTCATGTGCTTCCAGTGAGCTAACAGAGTGTCTGTCCATACATCCAGGTACACTCTCTGCTTGCAGTTCTAGACCACTGAGGGAACGGGTTCCTTACCTTGCACACCCGATATCATCACCCAGTTTCTCACGGTAAGCGACCTGTAGTTCTTGTTCTGGTAGGTGCCCTTCTTGTTATTCTGTTTCCAGTACACTGCCTCTACTCTGTTCTATACCTGTTCTATACCTAACATGCCCCTTCCTTTGCAGCAGCCATTCAGAGGTCCTGGTGTTCCTGTTCCTGCCACCTGTGGCCCTAATCTTCGAACAGTGAGTTTTTGTATCTTGCTGTTGATTGCTTAGGGACGGAGGTATACATACTTCACGCGATCCTCGAGTCTTGACAGACTGAGAAGCCTTTAATTTGCCAGGAGTATGGATCCTCTGCCGAGGACCCAGTGGCTGCTTTAGTACAAGCCGTCACAGTATTACGCTCCGATATAGCGGCTGCCACAGCAGCAATCCACCAGCGCCTTGATATCATTCAGAGTGAGCGTCACGCATTGCCCACAGATACCGAGTTTGTGGATCCCCAGCCCAACCAGTTATTGGACCCACTCCTTTTCCTCTGGCCGCACCTGAAAAGTTTCAGGGAGACCCGCGTAAATACCACACCTTCCTAAACCAGTGCAAGTTGCACTTCTTGTGTAGACCCCAGTCATTTTCAGATGCTACTACCAGGGCAGTCTTCACTTTGTCTCATCTGGGTGGCATTGCCGCCACCTGGGCCAATCCACTGCTCGAGAGCAGCAGTCCTGTATTGCATTGTCAGGGTGATCTTCCGGGGGACGGCAGAGCCGTCCGCGGACCTCTGGGGCTGGGGAGGCCCCAACTCCTCCCGCGTCCCAAAAGGAGTATAAGAGCAAAGTAATCAGCGCTGTTTATTATAGTAATGGCAGGGATCGTTCTTTGCACATATGCATCTGGGGAGACGCTCTCGTCCTTAGTGGGGCTCGCAGGCCCTTTTTACCGTAGTATGACGCACTGCTCGCGTCACCTGGGAAAAACCGTCACAAAACCTATCGCCACTTCGGGTTGGCTTCCCGAGTGGTAGGGTTAGTATAGATACGTATATGGGGAAATGTTAGTGGATAAGGACAGGTCAGGTGGCACACTTAAGTTGTCCCTAACACTTGCTACAATAAATTGGTTACACTGGGGCCATTGCTGATTGGCTACCTGAAATGGCATCAGTAAGGAGCCCCTCGTACTCTGATTGGTTCCCTCGTCAGCCCCCAAGCCTGGGACCATCGCTGTTTCCAGCCCGCGAGGTATCTGGTGTTGGCAACAGTGTGCAACTATGTGTTAGTGGCGTACAATGGAGAGGTCTTTGCTAGTGGCTGATGATCACACCTTACCCATCATTGTAGGTGTCCAACTTGTCGCTTAGTTGTTGCAACCTGCGTCCGAGACGTGGGACCCCGGCGACTTTCTGTCTCGTAAGCTTGGCATCTTGTCAGTTTGGATCAGTCACGTGTGCAGAGACCGTAGCTGGAGCATAATTATGAGCATTTCATTTGTTTGTTCGGCCCAGAGGGGTGCTGGCTGCGGCAGGTGTAGCCTTGGCACTGAGAGCTTGGCATGTGGGTTGCAACATTTTGGCCTTGGCGGTGGACTCTCGCTGGGACTCGTTCTGCACGGTCAGCACATTGCTTTTCGTCTCGAGAAGGTTTTCGTCTTAGAGGCTCCGGCCTGTGGACTCTTCCTTGCGGCCTACTCAGGCCTAGTATTTCTGGGAGGAGATGTATAATTACTAACATGGGTGCCGCCGGGCGACATGGTGTCACAAGTAGTAGTAGATACATATATACATATGATGGCATCTCTATGGGGTAGGGTAGCATGAAGCGTCTGCAAGCGTGTACACAAGCTCTTCAGGCATCTTGCGTTTCTGCGGTGCAGTAGGTGGCTTATGTGAAAAATAACAACGATGCATGGCTTTGAGTGTGTCAGTCTGCTACGTCATAGCACTGAGTATGTTCTTTGTGTGGGTTGGTGTGTGAGAGACCAGTGTGTATGGTGGCACATGTTTTCTTGTCTGTGGGCTATGTCGTCATGGCATCTCTAACGATGTGGATACATTTGTTTGTTGTTTTAGTTGATCTGGTCTATATCGCAGGCGTCGACTTGGCCAGGGCCTGGTAGTGGGCATGCTCCTCGCGCATGTGGGCCACGAACACATGGCACCTTGTCGTCCGGTAAGGAGGTGAGCGGGTCAAACTCCTCTCGCGGGGGTGCTTGGGCCGTGATCCTCTAGGCCATGGTCGGGATGAGAATGGGGGAATTGTTTTCTCCCATTTTCCCACTTCAGTATGACTTTGACCTTCTGGTAACAGAGATGACCAAGGTCTTTGACATACGACACAAGAAGCAGTCCGGGACCTCGAATTACTCAATCTCTCCCTGGGCAAGTCTTCCCTCATTGAATACATCACTCGTTACAATCAAGTCGCGGTAGAAATGGCTTGGCCCGAAAATAAGAAAGCTGTGGTTTTCTACAAAGGATGGAGTGATGCCATGAAGGACGCACTGGCCATCGTCCCTTCACTGCCCGTCCAACCCCACAAACTCATAGACCTAGCCTTACCGGTCGATGCCAGACGTTCAGAAAAAAATGGAATCTGGTTTTGCCCCATCCCGGTCCACCCCGGTTACTGAACCTTAGGGGGAGCCCATGCAAATAGGAGGGGTTCGTATTCCTATCACTGCAACAGAGAGAGAATGTAGGAGGTTGGCTAACGCTTGCTTCTATTGTGGCCTTAACGGACACTATGTCAAAGAATATCCCTGCTGTCCAAAACTGAAGACCTTGGGTTTTCAGAAGGCACATCCCTAGGCACTGGGGCACGGACGAGCAAAGACTTAACCCCCTCGCTGACCTCACCCACTTATGGAGGTATGAAGCTCATATCCGTACAAGCCACTTTGTCCTTTACTCTGGACACAAGACACATTGTTCATCTAGTTATTGATTCTGGTGCCACGGGTAACTATATAGACATCTCCCTAGAGGCTACACTGAATTTACCACTACAAAACAATTGACGACCAGAGCCAGTACAGGCAGTGGATGGGACGCCTTTAATCTCGTGAGCGATTAGGCAACAAACAGCCCCTTTGACTCTAGAAATCCAGGATATCCATAAGGAGTTAATCTCTTTTGATTTGATCACTACACCACAATTTGGACTCATACTCGGGATTCCCTGGTTGCGTGTCCATAATCCAGTTGTTGATTGGGCCTCTGGTCCATTGTACTTTGAATCTGCCTTCTGCCAGTGCGCTTGTCTTACCCACCTGACCTCGCTGAGTCTCCATCCCAAGTACTAGGTGCCATGGCTCAGTTTACATTGACTGATCCGCTGCCAATCGATCTTGATGCACCTCAACACCTAGTAGGTACCATAGCTTCAATTGTTCCCTCAGAATACCAGGACTTCCAGGAAGTTTTTTGATAAGGGTTGTGCAGAGGTCCTCTCTCTACACAGGCCTTATGATTGCCCTTTTGACCTCTTGCCCAATGCTAACATAGCCACGGGAAGGCTATATTCTTTGTCTTCCTCAGAGGACCTGGCTCTCAAGGAGTACACACTAAACGCCTTGCGTCTGTGTCACATCCGGCACTCCACTTCACCAGCCGCCAGCCCTATTTTTTTTGTCCCAAACGGGAGGGGGATCTATGTCCCTGTATTGACTACCGATGCTTGAATGCCATAACGATCAAGAATCAGTACCCCATACCTCTCATTGGTCCCTTCCTTGATTGCTTGATTCACGCCTCCGTGTACACTAAGTTAGACCTTAGGGGTGCCTATAATCTGGTCAGAGTACACAAGAGCAATGAATGGAAAACAGCCTCTGCATGCGGTATGGGCTTTACGAGTATATGGTCATGCCGTTTGGTCTGTGAAATGCACCTGCTACATTTCAACGGTTCATGAATTTAATTTTTGGTGATAGCCTAGATACCTGAATTATTGTCTATTTAGATGACATACTGGTGTTTCTCTGTCTATGCAAAAACATGTGGTTCATGTACATGAGGTGCTTTCTCGACTCCACACTCATGCCCTTTATGCTAAACCCAAAAAAAATCTGTTTCATCTGGATCAAGTGGATTTCTTGGGTTTTCACACATCTCTAGGGGGCTTATCCATGAATGCTTCCAATGTCTGGGCAGTCCTAGATTGGCCGGTCCCAACATCTGCTAAAACCCTTCAGTCATTTCTTGGATTTGCCAATTTTTACAGACGGTTCATTTCCGGTTTCTCGTCCATCACAGCCCCACTCACTTCCCTCACCAGCCCTCAGGTTCCTTTCCTCTGGACGGTGGTGCAACAAGAAGCCTTTGAAAAACTGAAAGCCACCTTCACATCGGCTCCGGTGCTTCAACATCCTAATCCTGACCTCCCATTAGTAGTAGAGGCCGATGCCTCCTCTTACACAATGGGTGCAGTTCTTTCCCAAACATGCCCGACAACAGGTCGCTTACAATGAAACACATTATACTGTTACGGAAAAGGAACTTTTTGCTATAAAAAAGGCCTTTCAAGTTTGGTGACATCTCCTGGGAGCCAGTAATCAAACCACTGTCTATAATGATCATCGGAACCTGCAGGACTTAGCCTCAATGAAAAGTGCCAATAGCAGACAAGTACGTTGGCATCTTTTCTTCTCCGCTTACGACTTTGTCATTAAACACAGACCCAGAATCACACATGGGAAAGCCGATGACCTGTCCCGTTCCCCGGGGGTATTTCACTTCCAACGTACCCCGAAACCATGCTCGATAAAAAACACATGGTTTGTTTATTCACTCCCTCGCCTGACCTATTGAATTCCGTCCGGCACTGGATGACCCTCCTCCCATAGCAACTGTCAGAATGGGATTTAGTGTTACGGGATGGCCTTCATTTTTTCCAAGAGAGACTGTTCCTTCCTACTCCGGACACACAAATTCAGGCTCACGAACGGTCTCATGACGCTCCCATCAATGGTCATCCGTGTCAGAAACGCTCTTTAGCTTTGCTCCAACGTTGGTGCTGGTGGTCTTCGATGCGGAAAGACGTCAATTTTTATGTCAATACATGCTCCGTTTGTGCCCAATGTAAAAATAGGAAGGGACGCCCTCTTGGCCTACTCCAGACTCTGTCCATACCCCCTAGACCATGGAACACGTTCACCATGGATTTTGTTACTGATATGCCTAGGGTAAAGGGGTTCGACACCGTATGGGTGATCATTGATTCGTTAACCAAAATGGCCCATTTTGTTCCTTGTTCGGGGATTCCCACGGTCCCCAAGCTGAGCTGACTGGGTTGTTTATTCGGGAGGTCTTTTGTTTCTTTGGGTTACCCACGGTTCTCATTTCAGACCATGGTTCTCAATATACGTCCAAATTCTTGCGGGCTCTTACCAGGTTACTTGGCATAGATGCCAGGTTCGCTTCCTCATATCATCCAGAGACGGACAGGAAAACCAAACGTGTGAACCAAGTTATGGAACATTATTTATGTTGCCTAACCCTTCAGAATCAGCAATCCTGGTATCAGTTGTTGGATCTAGCTGAATTTGCCTATAATAATGCTCACCACTCCTCCACTGGTTTCTCTCCTTTTTATTGTTTATATGATCAACACCCGTGCACCCTACCCATCCCTGACTTCTCTATGTCCCAGAACCCTGCCGCCTCTGCTTGTTTTAGGGATCTGTTCCAAGTCCATTTACAGACACTTACACACCTTCATGAAGCTCAGGAGATCATGTGGTGCACCGCTAACAGGAAGCGTTCCCCGGCTCCAAGGTACGCCCCAGGAGACAGAGTGTGGTTGTCCACCAGACACCTTCATTTGCCCGGCTGTCGAGTTGTGAACCTGGTGGCTTTCCGTTGGTCCCTTCCCTCTACTTGGCGCATCCACCCTGTCTTCCATTCATCATTCCTCAAACCATGCCCCGCTCCTACCAGAGTGGTTCTGCTCCCTACTCCCGTTATTCAGGGGGGGTCCTGTGAATATGAGGTCAATGCCATCTTGGGGTCTCGTATTTCCAAGGGTCTATTATTTTACCTTATTGACAGGTTGGGTTACGGTCCTTCTGCGGTTCATGCCCCCCTTCTTGTTTCTAAGTTTCATCAGGACAATCCATCATGCCCACTGGGTCGTGGGCCCTTGGGGGGGGGGGTTATGTCATGCATTCACGTTCCCAGGCTCCCTCAGCCATACATACACAGGCTCACTCAGGTACTCTCCCTAGACCAAAGACACCACTCAGGTTTAGACATCCTGTTACTCAGCTGCAGCATCAGAGGTCTGTTCCACCGGATTTCCGGCAAAAGGGTATGCGAAAGGCACACTGGAAGGGACATCATCACCTGTTTCATAGATGGCAACTCCCATGGCGATTATATGCACGATTGGCAAGAAAACATGTTTCTATGGCAATCCCACGCGTGAGAAGGCAACACTTCCTGAATCCACAATCACGTGACACAGCGTCTCGAAATGCCTCGGCCTGTCAACCTGTCACGCTTTCCTGGCAATGAACTGCGGGCCCCAGCAGATGATGCATGCCTCAGGCTCACATGACCCGCTGCCCATAGCAACATCTTAAAACAGCTGTGGTTCCCGTTAGACATTGCTTCTCAGCTGTTGCATTTGGCGTTTCGTGTTCTGGATCTTGTTTCACTGTTATTTCGACTTCGGATTAGGTTTTCTTGGACTTTCCTTGCCTTGCCCTTACCTGCTACGTTGCCTTGTTACTAAGTCTTCCTCTTCTGCTCAACCTTGGATTGAAGCACGGACTGCCTGTGGATTTTCCCTTTGCATATATCCAGCCTGGACATACCTTTGAATCATGTCCTCAGACGTAAGATCTGTGCTGAATCCTACCCTTCAGTCATTGCCTCAGTATCCCTTCACTGTCCTCATGTGCTTCCAGTGAGCTAACAGAGTGCCTGTCCATACATCCAGGTACCCTCTCTGCTTGCAGTTCTAGCCCACTGAGGGAATGGGTTCCTTACTTTGCACACCCGGTATCACCACCCAGTTCCTCCCGGTAAGCGACCTGCAGTTCTTGTTCTGGTAGGTGCCCTTTTTGTTATTCTGTTACCAATACTCTGCCTCTCCTCTGTTCTATACCTAACCTGCCCCTTACTTTGCAGCAGCCATTTGGAGGTCCTGGTGTTCCTGTTCCTGCACCTGTGGCCCTAATCCTCGAACAGCGAGTTTTTGTATCTTGCTGTTGGTTGCTTAGGGACGGATGTGTACTTACTTCACGCGATCCTCGAGTCTTGACACTGTGCATGGTATTTAATACTGCGCAGCAAGGTTAGAGAAAACATGATGAGTGATATCACATAGCTAGACTGGCCTGCATTGCTGCAGGCTATATTTTCTTTCTGTGGCATGGTATTTTTACATGCCATTAGGTGTAAAATAAACATGATGATTTTGTCATTTTGTCCAAGTGAGTGGAACTGTTAAATATGGATATATGTCTTTAAGTGCTTATTTTTTGTATGAAGTGCTTGTTTGATTGTTTTCCCACACTTTTGTTCTGCATTACATTGTAATTGCTAATATTTACATTATTTCAGCTTCATGGTACAGTGATTATTTTGTATTTTATTTTATGAGGAATTGCCTCTTACCTGTCTATTTTGCCAATGTTAATGATGTTTACTTACATAATGGCAATGTTCTCTACAGATACAAATCGGTTTCTCTATGACTTAAAGAGCGTTTTTCATTGGGTAATTGCATTCTAACTACAGCAGTATTTTCACAAGTGCCATTTTATAATGGTAGGACATGCACAACAAAAGTGTTGTTACTTGTGTGTGTCAGATCTGAGATGATTTTTATATTAATTATATGTTACACTTTTGGGTGAAAAGAAATCAGCTACGGGATCTAATAATATTATATAGTGAGTGAACCAATACATTATATAATAGGAGACCATGATCACTATGTGAGGTTTAGCTTCGAGCTGTGACATATAACATAATGGGGTTAAAGGGAATGTAATTCTACATTATTATAGAATTATATGTTTATTTAGAGGTTTCACTGCTAAACATACAGAAAGAAGTCTGGCAAACAAGAACAGGGTACCCGCGAATTACACCCACCAACACCAGAGGTTTCTCATCTGCTTCTCCCACTGTCCCACTAGTGACATCCCTCCCTTTTTCTTACACAGTGGAGTCATCAATTGTGCCAGAAATAATGAGCTTTTTAAGAACACTAACATTACAATACATTACTTTACAGGTTGTTTTGCAAGACAGTGTAATTCGGTGATGCACATGAGACCTGTGGGGCAGATGAAGCCCTTTGGGTGAAGATGTACAGCCTTCTGCCTCAATAAAGCGTGCCAATGAATTTAAGTTGTTTGGTTGGAAAACAGCAGGAACTAAGATGTGAAATAACTCAGGGTGACCCATCTTCGTTCTCAGGAGGTTTCTTGTTGTAGATTGTAGAGGAACAAAATACCTAAATGAAAATATGTAAGGTAGTCTCTCTTTCAGTAGTACCAAAACAAATAGAGAGCAGGTGTGTGGTATTAAGGGATATCAACCTCTTGTCTAAATACAACATTAAAAAAGGCTAATTGGAAATATTTTGTGATTTTCTAGCTATGACACTGCATGTCATCAAGGCAACATGGAACATGGTATTTGTTTATTTAATCTACAATGCCATGCACCCTCTGTTCATAAAACCTCTGCAAAATATAAACACTCAATCGTAGCAATAGTTGAATTGAACTAGTCAGATAGGCCAAGGGCTTGGACCTGTCAACGGGGAGCAGGAACCACTCCCAACCCGGGGTTGGCAGCCTACCAGGGTACATGTCAGAGCTAATACTACCCCAGCAGAGGAGTCAGGTAGTTGTTGGTGAGGCACAGTTATAGCCCCCTTCAGTGTTCCTTGTATTGTGTGGAAATTGGTACCACTGTCAGTTACATCATACCTGCTTGCCAGTTTTCTGCCTACTTTTTTCCTATGCATCAAGACTACAACATTGAGCAAACAACGTAACTGGTGTTCAATGAGAAAACTGAAATGACACCTCTGAGCCTTCCTTCTTCACCAACTGCATGGCCACTCATAACAGCAAGGATGGCAGGTGAAGGTGAGAGGAGGTCAATGTGGCAGAAACAATCATTGCCAAGCCAGAGACCTGGAGAGAATGACAGCTAACGCATTGGGGGCAGGGCCAAATATTAACTTAAACATGTAGCCATCAAAGCCCAGACTTAGGGAGAAGTGCAGGAGATGATTGGCTATCACAGACATGTAAAAGGTAAGAGAAAGAGGTAGGAGGAGTCTACCAGAAGGGAAATGAGTGTAGGAACCCCAGAGTCACTCAAGATGGTGAGAGGAGGACCGGTGAGCTAAGGTAGACAAGTGATGGTATAAGAGACCAGGCAGAGAGTGGACGGTGAAGCAGATTACTTCAGAGACTGTGGAGACTTTGTATTTGAGTGCAGGTGTGGTATTATATGTGTCAGAGAGTGATTCCCCATTTGAGATATTGGAGTGGTTGTTGTTTGTCTGTGTGGGTCTGAATGGTTGTAAGAAGAAAAGGGAATGAGGATCAACAGCATGTTAGAGAAGAGTGTGCAGGTAGATGATGGACGATGAGTTTGATACAGAGAGAGAGAGGGAGGGAGTTTGAGAAAAGAGGTGGCCAAGGGGAGCTAGACAAAAGGGGAGAGGTCGGAGGAATGGATAGAGGAAGAAGTAATGAGTAGGAGGAGAGTGAGTATGGAAACCTGGAAAGTAGCTGAACTGCTGAAAAGAAATTAAGCCAATAGGAGTAGTTTAATAATGGCTGATACTAAATCTCTGACATTCCAGCAGTGGAGAGACTCATGCTCAATCATGGAGAAGAAGGAGGCACTTATTTCCCATGCGAGTGTCCTGAAGTGGCCACCATAATAGACGATTTGTTGAGGACCCTGGTCGAAAGGCAAGTTATGATCAGTAGGCAACACCAAAAAGCTCTAACAGATCTACAGGAACAATCATAGGAAGGTAAGCACAACCAGTGGTACCACCCAACTGCAATACTAAAATGGAGAACTCAAGAGGATCCTAAATACTTATTCATAAGCTTCGGAATAGTGCCTAACACTACAGGATGGGCCCAATATCATTGAGCCTGCAACATAGTGCCCCTGCTCATCGGAGAGGCCCAACAGGCTTATCAAACACTAGACCTTGATGGAACATCTTTGTATAATGAAATAAAATGAGGAATCCTTGATCGAATGGGATTTGACCAGGATCATTATCACTTGAGACTATGATATGTTCTCTTACAACAGTTTGAGACTCAAAGACACCAATTGTATTTGGTATGGGACATCCTGAACAAGTGGCTGGGGCAAAACAGTTACGAGGAGGCTATGTTAATCCTTGAACAAGCCACTGACTCTTTGCTTCCTTAACTTCAGGAAGTCATCTGTCAAATCCACAAGCCCTCTCTGGAATAAGCCATTCAAACGGCCAATGCTCATAAAAGACCAATATATTCCAGAGAGGTACTGGTCAGAGGAAATAAATCCAATGAGGTGAAACCAGTAACCCAGATGATAGAAAGACAGTAAAAATGTTCATCTATGAAAACCAGTAGGGAGAAGAAAACAGAATTTCTGATCACAGAAGAAATAAGTCAACACAGATATGATCCCATCTAGAGTTGTTTGCAAAGAGTTGTCCTTGATTACGATGCCTGGAAAACAGGAAACTGATCGCCTGGAAACAATGTTGGACCCTGAGGAGGAGTATCATCCTGATCTCCTCCTAGAAGAATGAGAGCCCACAGCATCCCCTTCTTGTGCAGTGCAGATTGGGATTGGACCTGGAGTTGTTTGTGGTTCGCATATTGATCCACAGAAGAAACTGACCAAACATTGAATCTGCCTGTCCAAGGAAGTTCAGCAATAGAATTATTGGATTCTGAGTGTTAAAGAACTGCTTTCGTAGCCAACCTCATATCTCCAGAAGATCTAATTCATGGCCCACCAACCCAGAAAGATGTGTGTATTAGGATGTGGACTTCGACTCCCAGGATCAAGTAAATATGAGGGTACTGGAGAAAACCCTTACAGTACCCACAATTGCAATGCCCGGGTTGCCAAAGGAAGTGCTCCTAGCTACTGATTTATCTGTATTTGTCCAGTGCATAAAGACTCTTCAGGCTCAGTATCAAATGATGTGTCAAGCTCCAAAAACCCAAGCAGTAAATACAATGGAAGAAGTGGGGCTTGAGGGACGGGGCTGGCAATATGTGACAGGGTCAGGGGCTTGACTCTGAAGAGGGGGAGTCTGCACCCATCCCAACCTGAGGTAGAGTTCCTCCCAGGGCACATGCCAGATCTGATCTTACTTCAGAGATGAAGGAATGGTGTTTGGGGACAGTAGCTACTGTAAGGAACTCATGGTGGTAACAGTAAAGACAGACACAAGTGATCACAGTTCAAGGGTGTTTATTGAACTATAAATGCAGGGTGGAAAAATGCCTAACCTAAACCTAAATCTAAGATGGGAGCAAGCGTCTACCATCAAGTGGAAAATAAGGCAGTCCTTTTGACCTTGTGTCAAAATAAAAATGGCCTATACTAAAAACGAAAACGATTGCCAATTCTTTGCAACTAATTACAGAAAGAGTGTGGGATAGGGTTTCAATAAAGAAAGATGTGTTTACAAATAATAAGTCAGGATGTGATTGCCAGGGGTCTCCTTTCCCCACATTTTTAGCACAGGATAAAGTTGAACTTCTGAGCGCAGCACACACTCGAGCTTTACCAGCACGAGCTGACAGTTCCGTATCAGCTATCATGTTCTTCGATGGTTAACTCTCTTTGCAATAAAAAAGTATTTTGCCTTTGAGGCCTGGTGTATCTAACAAACATACAATATATAAAGGGGGAATCCCAGATTACCACAGGAGTGGTAGCTCTATCTTATTCTGGGAGGTAGAGACTAATTTAACGGGAGATAGATAGCTTAGGATAACACAACAGTTATAAGCATTAAACATCAACTGATATTTATGACACATTTAATATTTTAATAAAGACATAAAAAGTAATTTTACAAATTCGTTGTAAATCACTAAATAAAACACTCTAAAACAGTGACAATATCGTACCCTAATGGGGAGGATTGACATCAATTTTAATCTGATCAATGATAATAAAGAGTATCTAGCGTTTTAGTTCTCTGGTATTGTCGTTATATCGACTTTTCTTTTATTACTATGGTCAAAAATTTTTACCATTGTATATTCTCGACATGTTTCTGTTCAATGTCAATTAATACAGAACTTTCATCAGGAGTATAGTCACTAAGTTTAAAAAAACCACAATCTAAACTTTGAATCTGTTAAGCCGAAGAATCTTCTGGCTGGATGTGGAAAGTGTACACGACAAATCTGACGTATTTTCAAATGGTTGTAACTGTTGGTAAAATACATTAGAAAAAGAGAGTAGCTATTAGTGCTATTATCTCGATACAGAGAAAAATCTCAAGAGGAGGCATAGGATATAAATTACTGTGTCCCCTCTGTGGAGTTAATGCAGAAGCTGGCTTGGTTAAGGTATATTTAAGGCTTCTGTAGATGAAGAGACCCTTAATAAGGGATAAACATCCTGAAAAAATAAAGGTTGCAAAAAATTTAGAAACGTCCTGCAAGGTCGTATAAAAGGGAACACAGTGAAGAAGTCACCTTTAAGGCGTTAAAACTAGTTGTGCATTAATTAGCAAACTGTCCCCCAGAGTGTTTACCTGGAGGTTTAGGATGATAGTAGCTCTATAATCCTTACAAAGAAGTCAATTGGGAAAACTGTTTCTGCAGCCCTCAGAATAATTTTTGTTCAGCTGGGATAAGCTGTTAGAGAAAACAAATGAAGTACCTCATTAGGGTCTTCAAAGGTTGGATTGTATAAATAAAATAACAGGTAAGTTAACCACCAATGGATTTAAAATCTTACTGTGGCTCGTTATAATAAGTCGCCATATTCTTTAGTGTGCGCTGAAGTAGAGCTATGTTAACTACAATAGACTTCTATGTAGTAAAGCGTCTTGTAGATACCTGCCAGTAAAGAAATAGGGATGTTTATATGCACGGAATCTATTTTTTAGTAAATTATCCACGTTAGTTGCAAATCCTCAATCTTATTGTGGTTCTGTTCTGTAGGTGGACAGGAGTCACCCCGGTCCATAAAATAAGAAGAAAGGTTTTACCTGAAGTTGGGATCTCAGTAGCGCGAGTCTTTTGGGGGACTTCGCTGCAGCCGGTTGAGTTCGGCCTCTTTCCTTCAAAGATAGACAGCCGCCATCTTGAGTGGGGATTTAAATAGGGACTGTGGTCCTTTGTTTGTGTCGGCTCTGCGTGAGTGTCAAATACAGAAATGTAGCTAATCCAGTGGTGCTAGCTAAATGCTCATGTTGCCTTTTAGCTGTGGACCAAGCCTCCATGCTTTTACTCGGATAGTCAAGGCGTTAAAATGTTAAAACGCCCCTAATGCGAAAACGATATCTGTTCTCTAAATGATATGCGTAGGTTGGGAATATTAATTCTAGAGCTCCTTGAAGCGAGGGGCTAAAAAATTATCCTCAATCTACTCCATCAGTAAAAAAAATGATGAAAGTGGGTTACTGTGAATGGCTATATAAGTAACACAATAGAGTCAATAATTTTTACCCCATTCCACTGCGTCGTTTAGCCCTTCCTTGTCACTCTGTGTTAAAAAAATAAGTCTTTGTTCCTTTGTGATTAAGGCTTGTTTCTTTTTGTTAATATCAGTGCCTATCATAGTATAGAGAACTGTCCAGCGGGGATCTTCACCAGTATGGTTATTGTTTATAAAATGAGTAACCATAGGGGCTGTAAGCACTTTTTTGCTAATGCAGCTTCGATGTTCAATAATCCGGGTTTTAACTTTCCTATTCGTTTTGCCTATGTATCTTTTACCACATGGGCATGTGATCATATAGATCACATATTCTGTGTTGCAGTTGGAAAATCTTGTCTGTTGCCATTTTTTATTCAGACCTATCTCTACTTTGTTAGATTTAAAGGTATATTTACACACACTGCAGTGTCTGCATGGATGGTGTCCTGTAATGGGGGTTAAGCCCCAACTTTGAGTGAGAGGTTCACTTTTTTTAGGGTTAACTCTAAGCTTACTGCTGCTAATGTGATTACCAATTGTCGTCGATTTTCTGTAGGCGAATAGTGGACAAGTTTACTGGGCTGTAGAGTTTTTAAATATCTTCCAGTGCTTCCGGACTATGTTCGTAATGGTCAGGCTTAGATTAGAAAAAGTGTTTACACTTACAATTCTGTCGTCTCTCGGTTTTTTAGCTTTGTCCTCTAATGATGATTGCCGATTATTATTACAGGCTCTTTTGCTGCTCGGCGTACCAGTTTTTTAGGATAAGCCCTTTCTATAAGTTTATCTGTCAAGATATCTGCTTCTTTTTCATAGGCCTCTTTTTGACTGCTGTTCTTTTTTAGCCTAAGAAACTGGCCAAACGGTAAATTGTCTTTAAGGTGTTTTACGTGGTGGCTGTGGTAATGAAGTAGTGAATTTCTTTCGGTACTTATGAAAGTGTGTGGGTGCACTTACCTGATGCAGACCATGCTGCAGAACCCCGGCCTCCTTGAGACCTGAAAGGAACTACTTTACCTGTGGGACTCATTTACCACCCGGGCGTGGTCAGGGAAGGATACATACCTGATTGGAGGAAGGACACATTCTAGGAACTTCTTCCAAGGCTATTTAAACCACACCCGATCAGCCACACGTGCTTCGCGTTGTTCTGCATCTAGCAGCTGGACGCTCACCGTGTCTGCTCCTGCATCTTGACTTCTGCCACACCTGCCAGCATCCTGAATCACCTGCAAAGGAAGGGAGCAAGAGAACAGAAGAAGGAAAAGGCCTCACCTGCTAAATCTGCATCCCAGAGACATTTCGCCGACAATCCTGAAAAGGAAGACATTTATTTTTAAAAGCACATCGCATCGATCACTGCAGCGCCGCATTCTACTCACCTTTACAGGGTGCCTCCATGTTCAGCAGCGACCATCCGGATTCGCAGTCGCGCCCCCGCGCCTAGGGAGAAAAAGACAAGAACAAAGGTGAGATAAAGAAGGGAAAAGGGAAGCTAAAACTCCATGTCAAGACTTACCTGTTGGGTCATTCCCTTTTCATTTCGGGTCCGTGCCGCATCCAGGCATTTTCGGACCCCGGGCCCTAAGGGGAAAAAGACATCAGCGTAAATGAGTGAATGAAAAGACATTACCAAAACACTCATTAAAGACTTACCTGATTTCCACAAGGATTTCACCGCTCACCTCGGGTCGGTGCCTGTTCCCCGGCATTCCGTACCCCGGCCCCTATTGGGAAAAAGACACTAGCATTAGAACATTAATGCATGGACACAAGGGGAACCACTTATAGAAAAACTTACCTGGAAGCCAAGCAAGTTTGGTTCTCACCCATCCGAAAATCCAGTGACGTAACTGGATACCAACGCGCCCCTGCATCAGAAGCAGGATGGAGAGCTCGTCCTTCCAGACCCTAAGGTGAGACGCTATGGGGAAGCACAGAAGGGTTTTGAGGAGGGTGAGAGGGGTAAGTGGGAGGCCGATTGCATTACCCCGCAGACAGTTAACCCCCTATTCTCACCTACAGAAGGATACTTCTGCGAGTCAGACAAGCCAGATCTGGGGCCCGGTCCAGTCCATCTTCCGAACCCTGTGCATCACCTTAGACGAGGTCACAGCAGCGTGAACCAGGCCAGCGCCCCCGTGGTAGTCAGATGAGCGTTACACTCTGATGATAAGATTGCACCAGAAGGGTGCCTGCCTCATGAAAAACAGTGGCGTCTAGGAAGTTAATCCTATTTTGATTGATAGTCATTGTAAATTGCAGATGACGATTCTTCTGGTTTAACCACATGAGGAACTCTTCTGCCTCTTGACTAGTGCCTTTCCATATCACTATGACGTCATCAATGTAACGTGCCCAGGACATAAGATTGGCCATATAGGGATGGACAGTATAAATATGCATTTTCTCAAAGCATTCCACATAAAGGTTCGCCACACTGGGGGCCATAGTGGCCCCCATTGCGGTTCCTTCTATCTGTTGGTAGTATACTCCTTGGAATTCAAAGAAGTTTTGAGTAAGGGCCATTTCGAGGCACCACATTATGAAAGAAATGGGGACTGGGTCATTATCTATACGAGTAAGGAGGACCTCTTTGATTGTTTCGAGGGTAGCTGTTTGTGGTATATTGGTGTATAAAGAGATTATATCAAGAGTAATCAAATATTGAGTAGTATTATCAAAGGGAAGATGTTCAAACCTCTTTATAGCGTCTTTAGTGTCCTTTAGGTAAGATTTCATTAACACGACGTAGTTTTTCAAATAGTGATCCTCAAATTTAGATAGGGGTTCTAAGATGGAATTAATCCCCGCCACTATTGGTCGACCTGGGGGGTTGAGAAGAGTTTTGTGGATTTTGGGGAGGCAGTAAAAGGTGGGTGTGGACGCTTCTTTGTTCACCAGAAATTCACTCTCTTGTTTACTAATCCAGTTTCTTTCGACTGCTTTAGTAACTTTTCTGTCAATCGCTTCTAGAAGTTTAGCACTCGGGTTCTCTTTCAGAATTTTATAATACTCGGTATTATTCAGTTGACTGAGACACTCATTGACATAGTTTTGAATCACTATGCTCCAGCCTTTGTCAGCTCTTTTTATTATTATTTTTTCATTTTTGGCCAGGGCTTTTAGCGCTTCCATTTCAATTTTACTTAGATTGTGAAAAGTGTGCGAGTTCTTTTGTTCTAGAGCTTCTATTTCAGATAGAACTCTTTTTTCAAAGATTCTGGATTCGGCTGAAAAGAAAGAGCTAGGTGGACAAAACAGAGATGGATTTCGAAGTCCTGTATGATTAATGGTTTGGGTCGAACCTGCTAGGTTGGTATCATCAGCGAAATATTCTTTAAGATGAATTTTGCGCATCAGTTTTTGAAAGTCTACCCGAAATTCGAACGGGTCATGTTGTTTAGAGATCACGTATCCTAAGCCTTTGTTGAGGACTTGTTCTTCGAGGACTGTGAGAGTATATTTTGATATATTCACTACGAGCGATTCCCGCTCCGTAGTTGCCGTTGATCGTTGTTTTTTTGGCCCTGTGTTGGGCCTTGGTATAAAAATTCTTGGATCTGTTGCTCTGATTGTAGGGGCCCCGTCTGGGGTTTCCTCTGCCTCGGGTGGGTTGATAATTACCCGAATTGGAATTATCAGGATCGCTACTGCTATTGCTGGAGCTAAAAGATGTAGGGCGAAATCTCACTCTTCGGTTCTGTTTTTGTGGCCCGTTAGTGGCATTCCCTGTACTTTTATATCCATCAACGGTATAGGGGTATGCTTTTTCATGGCTAAATTTAGAAAGATCTTTTTGTAGTCGTTGAATGCGTTCTGTAGTGTTAATTGTTTTGAACTCCTTCATTTCTTTGTCTATTTCTTCTAATCTTTTTTTGAGAACGTCTAGGGCTATTAGTTTTTTAATATCCTCTTTCACTTTTTTGAGGTCGATTTCGATTTTCTGAGCTACTTCTTTTGCCGTGTCGATGATTAGAATCAGCCAATCCCGACCACAGCGATTAGCTATGTAGCTCCATTGAAACTTAAATTTTGCATTGTCTAGAAAGAGACGGGGTTCGTTAAGAACAGTTAAGAACAGTTAGGCCTTGGGGAAGTGATTTATTTTTGAGATATTCAAGCATTATAGCTCCATGGAGTTCGGTTCTAATAAGTCTCTTTCTGAGCTGTAATATCTCATCCCATTCGTTGTTCTGGTCTTGAACAAGTTCCAGTTCACTATTGTTTATAATAGATACGGCATTCATTTATTTTATTTATACAATCCAACCTTTGAAGACCCTAATGAAGTACTTCATTTGTTTTCTCTAACAGCTTATCCCAGCCGAACAAAAATTATTCTGAGGGCTGCAGAAACAGTTTTCCCAATTGACTGCTTTGTAAGGATTATAGAGCTACTATCATCCTAAACCTCCAGTAAACACACTGGGGGACAGTTTGCTAATTAATGCACAACTAGTTTTAACGCCTTAAGGGTGACTTCTTCACTGTGTTCCCTTTTATACGACCTTGCAGGACGTTTCTAAATTTTTTGCAACCTTTATTTTTTCAGGATGTTTATCCCTTATTAAGGGTCTCTTCATCTACAGAAGCCTTAAATATACCTTAACCAAGCCAGCTTCTGCATTAACTCCACAGAGGGGACACAGTAATTTATATCCTATGCCTCCTCTTGAGATTTTTCTCTATATCGAGATAATAGCACTAATAGCTTCTCTCTTTTTCTAATGTATTTTACCAACAGTTACAAACATTTGAAAATACGTCAGATTTGTCGTGTACACTTTCCACATCCAGCCAGAAGATTCTTCGGCTTAACAGATTCAAAGTTTAGATTGTGGTTTTTTTTAAACTTAGTGACTATACTCCTGATGAAAGTTCTGTATTAATTGACATCGAACAGAAACATGTCGAGAATATACAATGGTAAACATTTTTGACCATAGTAATAAGAGAAATGTTGATATAAGGACAATACCAGAGTACTAAAACGCTAGATACTCTGCATTATCATTGATCAGATTAACATTGATGTCAATCCTACCCATTAGGGTACGATATTGTCACAGTTTTAGAGTGTTTTATTTAGTGATTTACAACAAATTTGTAAAATTACTTTTTATGTCTTTATTAAAATATTAAATGTGTCATAAATAGCAGTTGATGTTTAATGCTTATAACTGGTGTGTTATCCTAAGCTATCTATCTCCCGTTAAATTTGTATCCAACAAACAAACACAAAGTTCTGCTTCACGTATACTTTGGGTGATAGCTTTAGCCCTGGGTCCCCCTCTTCCCGGCGTTGATCCTTCACAAATAGTTTTCTACAAATCAAGTAAAAGTGTTCCTTTTCCAATGAACTTTGGGTGATAACTTTCCACCTCTGGATCTCCCTCTTTTGGGCTCGGACCTCTTTCAGACATCAGCCTCCTCCTTCGGGTTTACTGTGGCTTTTCTTACTTTCACAAATCTTAATGTCTTTTCAAACAATTCTTCAGGCTTCCCTCTGGCCAACTTTTACAACACACCGTTCATGCACTCATTTCACCAAGCGGGATTCATTTCCCTCAGCTTCGCAATCATCTGACGGTCAAAGACCTTTCACGATACAAAGGATTTTACAAGAACCTTGTATGCCCACTTTGATCTCTATTCACCTCTTCAGAAGGGCTTCTGGTTACGGTAGTTTCTACCATCGAGTAATGGCCCAGAGTTTGCTGCCTGAGGACCCACATAGTGCCGGACTCCTCTGTTACCAGTTGTCCCCCCTCTTTTATCAATATTTTCTTTAATCTTCTTCAAAAGTTCAAATTAGCTGTTGGCTATTTGTCATTCAACACAGTTTGGTTTCTTATCGACTCTCCCTCTACTAACCGGCTGTTATGAGCTGCTCGGCTTTCTTTTCCTTTGAGTCAAGGTTGGTACCATACAGACTCGTGTCTCTACCTGGCTTGATTATCAGCGGATGAGGGTCTCATGTACCATAGACATCTGCTGAAACACACACTGGCTATTGTTCGAGGATTTATGATTCCCTCTGTGGAGACTTCACAAGCCTTGGTCAGAAAGGCAAGGTCACTTCTTTCCTTGTCAGCCTCTCGGCCTGCGCCATCTTTCTCTGGCTCTTGAACTGGCATGCTGAGTTAGCTCTTAAGGCGTACAGTCTGCCTTGCTCATCCTGTGCTCTTGTGCTCCACATTTTATCCCTTTGAGGTAGGGCAAGGGCTGTCAGGAGTGTGTGATTTTGGTCAATTGCCTGACCTTGCCAGACCCTTGTATTGGGACATGTCAGGTAAATGGCTCTGGTGTTAGTCCATTGTCTTTTGTGTTGTGCAAAAGTGTTCATGTGGGAACTCCCATGTCCCACTCCCCAAGTACCCCCATCCAGGTTATCCTCCCTCACTGGTCCACCGACAGGAACTGGAAGCAATAGTGATGGCCGTGTCCTGGCCACCTGGATGACAGATCCCCAGGGACCAGCTAGGGAGACACCTTCCGGTTTCTCACACTAGCCCCTTCAAAGTTCCTTGTATTGTGTGGAGACGGATGCCACCATCTGTTATACCATACATGCTTGCCAGCATTCTGGCCCAAGGTTTGTTCCTCTTGTTGGGACTATGACATCAAGCAGCCAATACGACTGGTGCTGAATGAGAACACCAAAACACCAGCTCTGAGTACAATTCTGTCAGCATCTGCCAGATAACCTTAAAGTCGAGGCCTGCAGGTGAAGGCGAGAGGAGGGCTAATGCTTCGAAAACCAGAATCACCAAGTCAGAGACCCGGATAGAATGCTGTTGAACGGAATGGGGATGAAACCAATAGCAAACTTTACACATTTTGCAAGGAAAGCCAAAACCCATACAAAAGTGATGGGGAATATTAGAGCGCAGAGACAGGTGATTTGAAAGACGAATAGAAAGGGGAATGTGGAGGTTACCAAGTGGGACAGGAGTAGAAGAATCCTGAACTCAGGCATGAAGGTAAAAGGTATTTGGGTAAGGTCACATGGAGAGTTGGTGGACCGAGAGACCAAATGGAGAGCAGAAGGTGGAGTGAATTATGTCAGGAGTCATTGGATGCAGGTCAGGTATTTTGCATGCAAGAGAGTGATGCCTAGTTTAAGAGTCTGGAATGTATATTGTGTGTCTGAGTGTGTGCAAGGTAGGTGAGGAACAGATACGTGCTGGATTAATGGGTGAGGGAAGATAAGGAAGATCGTGGAAGCTGAGATTGGTAAAGAGTGGGGAGTTAAAGAGAGATTAAGTGTCTGAGAAAGGGAATAGGGTTCCAGGAGGTTGTCAAAAGGGGAGACATTGGAGGACAGGAGGGAGGAAGAAGTAGCTTTAAAGAGTAGAGTCGGGATGGTATGCAGGGGCCAAGTCCTAAAAATTAAAGTGGGGGGACTCATCAACAAACACAATGGGATGTGACATCGCCAGAAATTAGCATATCAAGGTGAAATATGCACATCTTATTAAATTGGCTTTGCATAACCACCGAAATTGCACAGGACGGATAGCCATTTGACTTTCATAAAATCAACACACACACAAAACCAAGAAAGGACATTTTCTTCTAATAGTGTTTTTGAAAAAGTTAAAAGGTGTACATATTTTAAACTCCAAGAACCAATACAAATGTTTTCCCTGGAACTTGAAGTACTGACATGAGACATTTCAACTTTAGTTGTTTGTTATTTTTCATTAGATTATAGTGCAGAGGTGAAGTGTCCAGCCTGCAAACGTGACGACTGTGGTTCGAGGTCTGTTCAATATTTATCATTTTAGCTGGAAGGGGCGGTGAGTCCACCCTCCGAAAAAAGTGGGAGGACTGCATCCACCCGCGTGTACCCTCGACTTGATCCCTGATGGTGTGTGAGAAGATCTGAGAGAGAGAGAAAGAGAGAAAGAGAGAAAGAGAGAGAAAAGACAGAGAAAGTAGTTGGAGAAAGAGAGCAAGCAAGAAGGGGGGTGAAAAAGGAGAGAGTGGAGATAGTGGCATGAATCTGCGACAGATAGAGAGATCCTGAAGTGGGTAGAAAGGAGGAACAATACATGATTGAGGAGGTAGAATGGGAGAGGAGGAGTTGGGACAGAAGAGCAGATGTCTGGAGGAATATCAAGGAAGGTAGAGGGAGAAAACATCAAGTAGAGATGGAGTCGTTCTTCCATCAAGCCTTTGGACTTGTATGTAGAACACCTACACTCCACATGCAGTTCTTTGTGTTGTTCGAGGCATCTGTGACACAATAAAGCAGTACTTGTCAGATTTCACAATTGATTTTAAAACGAAATGTGCCATTTTGTATTTTTTTAGGCGTAGTATGACACAGTTTACAGTAAAACTATGGTTGGAGGTTGTTGTTTGCTTTAATGCAGCAAGTAGCACCCTGTTGTTATAGCACGTAGTATATACACATCTCACGTATTCATGCAGATGCAATGGAAGTACTCAGCCTTCAGGGATGGATGGATTAACTGAATTGTCGCCTTGTGAAACTGACTAAACACAGTGGAGCCTTAGCCCTAGAGCTCGAATAGGGGGAAGCGGAAACGTCTGTACTGGGAGATTGAATCAATCATTACAACAGAACCCTATGATCTTTGGCATTGAGTATGTTATGATTACGTGCGTCCTATGTGGAAGAAAGAAACCCAGTGGGAATGTGGGGATGAAATTATTCTTCACAATACGCCCTTTTGATCCTAGGGATTGTGGGTAAGTGATGAGATCTACACTGGTCCAAACCAGTTTATGATTAAATATGATGGAAAAACTATTTGAATTGCATGTCAGTGTGTTGTATAGTATCAACTAGACAGTTATTTTTGTTTTTTAATTTGATGTGTTTATTGCACAACAGTCCAACATATGTTTCACTCGTAGCAAGGTTATTCAAGGCTTTACATGTAAAAAAGACAAGCATATAAAAGAAATATTTTGTTGGATAACCGAGTTGTTTTAAAAGAAAAATCTAGTTGCATAGGATTAGATTATAATTGGTTATGCATTAATAATGTTTGTCATGAACTATGTGTTTTCCTAGTAGTAGCAGTGCTTCTGTTTAGATAAGGTTTAATCTGCATACTTCTCCGTTAAGTGTATTGTTGTTTGCTCTTCTTTGTGAGGTCTTGCTGATACAACATTATGGGGTGTTCACCGGTTTAGTCGTAGGGATCCCTTCTATGAGAATACAAGGTCTACCTGGGTGGGTATTGTACAGTAGCAAATGGGCTGCTGGAGTGATCGTTTGTAATGTAGAGACTGCTAATTGCAAGCGCCCTTATTATTGTTTTATAACTTCCATTAGCAACCGGGGCAGCGGTGCACAGCCAATCAGGTTCTGCGGATCGCAGGCTGAAACCTGTAATCAGCCTGCATTCCATGGAACCCACAAACTGCCAACACCAACCCCCCCCCCTCAGGACGCCATCGTCCCCCCACAACTCCCCCACCCTCCATTATATTTTTTTTTGTAAAAAATTCCCAACCCACCTCCCCATCCCCACTTTCCTGATTGTTGCAGCAATGGCACTGCTCGCCGCTGCAGCAGCTTCCCCTTTTCTGTCCACCATGGGCATAGAAGAGGATTTCAGTATAGAGCCCCGCCTTCTATAACCATGGGGCCCATTTTGGTTAAGCATTTTCATTCATTCAACGGGACACGCGCGGTAACCCGGGGTGCTAATAACATTAACCACTGATCCAAGGGCTGGAACAGGGGCTAGCGGCCAGGTGCCATCATTATAGGCCCTGGCAGCCAGGCCATTACACCCCCTTCCAGACTTTGGAATGGGGGTTAGACGCTATATTATGATTCTATGAAGCCTGACAATTTTACTTATAAAATGTTACATTTAATGTTTGGCAATCCCAGTACTGAAGTTGAAAATTGAACAATAAAATGTATAGGTATACCACAAACATTCTATTTGTTCTAGTTTAATTTAGAAAAGAAATCCAGCATGTCCTTCGGAAATACATTTGTGCACCAATCGTGTAATTGTTATCATGACGTTTTACAAAGCCACTGCAGTGGCGCAGGATTAGATGTGCCCCACGTTTTTTAGCAGTCTGTTCTATTTGTCCTCTGTAAATTGTACACAACACGCTATTTCAAAATAAAGTGAATTGATGATAATGTATGAATATTTCACGAAAATGTCAAGTTCACGATGACCATGTTTATTCTTTACAAAAAGGCACACTCACTCAACTCTATCCACACAACTGTTAGCCATCCAATTTTTAAAATGCAACATGATATTCAAGAGAAATGTGTAATTGTCTAATCCAAACAAGACGGATTCATCCGTGTGCAAATTGCAAATGAGACCTTGCTGATATTGGGAGCATGCATTATAGATTCTGGTCAGACAAAAAGAAACACACATAAGGCTGCAAAGCAAATGATTGCGAGGGATGTGCAGAAGTTCTAAATTTCGAGCAATGCGAATTTTATTCAAAGGCAAATGTACAAAACAAGTAAAATGGATTGGTCTGTCTTTACAAATGAAAGAAGTAAGCCTTTTTATGTCCCATTGGTAGCAGGGCATTTTCGAAAACTGATTTATTTATTTATTTGTTTATGTATGTTGGACTTTGTAGAGCACACCTAACTCAGAAGCATCTGGGCGCTGATATTCTTAGAAGGTACATACATGTTATCAATAGCAGTTGAATTAGCATACATGTTATACATGGTCAAGTCAATATAGGTTGAAGTAGCATGCAAGCAACAGAACCCTTTCCCCTACACAGGGAGGGCAGGAGCCCGTCCCTCGTCATCCTGCTACTGCAGGAGAGCAGGAGCTCTTCCCCAAGGCACCAGGTGAGCAGGCGTTCACCCCGCACCAGTCCCTGCTGCATCCGCTGCCGGCACACATCATGAGACCCCCCAGCGCCATCTGCCGTGTGCGCACAGCTTTATTCACTGAGGCCCATCCAGACCTCAAGCCCCTACGCAGCTCCAGCCCCACGAAGTCTTGATCCACAAACTGCAGCTGCCTCGCGGTGAGGCACGCCTATCAAAGATGGCCGCCGCCATGCCATTGTTTACTCGCCGCTAGCAACAGCATCAGTTGTTCGCTGAGTGCGCCCACGCTCGGATTGGCTGGCCCACTCCTCATATCCTGACCGGCACCACCGGAAGACGTAAGCCGGGTGGCCTGCTCAACTAAGGCCCACCTTATAAGGTCAGAGCCTGTCTTTCCGCATCGCGGCCGCTCGGCGCGACAGAATGTACGTGGAATCCCTTCTTAGCCCTATTCATGGATCCAAATGGTAAGCAACTTTAGAACAAAAAGTGTTCCCCGATTAACACTGTGCTCATCGCTGACATCGCCTCTTACGTTTAAGACTGCTTCTACTGCTAAACCACTCTGTCTAACCTATGGAGTTCGCACTGACCTAGCCCACTGGGCCCTTTTACCTTATCGTCCTTGTGCACTACGAAATCTTGCCCAGTCTGTAGCGAATAGTACGAACTTATGCCTAGTATATCACTTGCAACTATGTGTCACTACGCGTTATCACTCTAAGTGTCATCATGCTCAACATTGTACCAGCCTTAGCATGCATATGATTTGCTCACCATGCTCACTTATGTATGCCTCCTAGACTAGCAAAGTACACACCTGCATTATCCATCTATGTCGAACTGACTATGTGCTAAAATAATGTACACTCCCACTCATTAATTAGGGTACTGTTCATCCTCTACTATCTTGTCCTGCACACAAGAGTATTATCCCTCCTCACCTTGTTTGAGCTACATATTGCGTATTAGATTACCTATCTTTGCACATCAGCCTATTGCGTCCTTCACAACCTACATGTTGGCCATTAACTCTCTTATCACAGCTTGAGCTGCATCCCGCACACTAGCTCACCTGATTTGTGTAAATTAACTGATCGTGCCCAGACCTGCCTAACTTGCAAAACCTAAGCTGCATATTGTGTCTTGAACTGCATATTGTGTACTAGCCTACCCATGATTTGTGTAAATTAACTGATCATGCCCAGACCTGCCTAACTTGCAAAACCTAAGCTGCATATTGTGTCTTGAACTGCATATTGTGCACTAGCCTATCCACTACTGCATACTATCCCAACTTGCCCACACCAGGTATACTAACTACCTCGAGTTGCCCACCAGTACAAAGCTGCCTAACATTACGGTGGCCACCCACCAGATTCAAATAATCACTCTTCTAGGCTAGAATGATTTCCACTCTTATTTACCTGACAACCATCTGGTCCACAATGCCAAAAATAAACCACCAACCGCAACTCATATCCCAGGGAACACCAATCCTGGATGAGTGCCAATTAACTCTCTCCCTAGAGCCCGTCCATCAGCCTATATATTCGCCCATCACTTACCAGTCACTAACAAACCTCTTTTGCGACAGTGTGAGTAGAAACGCCAAACTCCGATCAAGATTACCTAAAATCTATGAACCACTAGCCAGACTGGTCAATACTTTTGGTAATAGGAGAGATTTCCAACCCAATGCCAACAAACGAAACACCCTCCCCACAAAAAATGACTTCCATCGTAATAACCTCACAAACAACCTCTCCAAAGCTAATAACAGTCTATCAAAAAAGAAAAGTAATGCCACCCAGTCTATATCAAAACTAAACACCCCATTGAAGTGTGCCCTTATTAATGCTAGGTCACTAATAGCACATGCTACTGAAATTGTGGATCTCTTTCCAACAGGAGATTATGACCTCCTCGCCATAACAGAAACTTGGCTGCACCAAGCTGCTGGACCTGCCCTGATGCTTGCCTTGCCCCCAATTACACCATACTCAGAGAAGATAGAGTCAATTCTCGAGGAGGTGGATTAGCTATTATTGCTAAAAATAATCTCACCCTAAAAATTGAAGCAAGTGCAACTACAAAATCCTGCGAATCATTAACCACTAAACTCCTAACATCACCCTCTCAAACCATCAATATACACCTTATCTACAGACCACCAGGCCCTATTGGTACGTTTGAGGAGGACATCTCCACGATCCTTTCAAACAACCTAAAAAACTCATCACAAACCATCCTTCTGGGAGACTTAAATTTAGGCTACAATGACCTTAAAGACCTGCAAGCAACTAATATCGCTAATGTCATTTCAGAACTAGGTTTCTCCCAAAAAATCTCACAACCCACCCGTGAAAAAGGCTGAATACTTGACTGGGTTGCTGACTATAATTGCAATGTAACGATCGTCAATATCACTCCACAAATCTGGACAGATCATGCACTGATAACTTTCCTCTTAAATGTTAACATGGCCCAACCCATCGAAACTGCATTGGCTCCCCCCTTGCCAACCAGAAATAAAAAACGTATAACTACCGAAAAACTGCTACCACTTATTCTCCCTACCTTAAACTCCATTGCTGATTCACTGGACACCTCAACACTAGTAAAGGAATTCAACTCTACCATGGCCATAGCTCTAGATACTATTGCCCCTTTGAAATTGAGAGAAAGTAAGCCCAGAGCCCATCTAAACACCTGGTTTACTCCACACCTTAAATCCCTAAGGATAAAAAACGCAAATGCGAATCTGTCTGGCGACTAACCCCAACAGAGACAAATAAAACTGCACTCCTCAATGCCTCCAGGACCTACAAAAATGAAATAAAGAAATCAAAAAAAGAGAACTTTAACAATAGAATACTGCAGGCTAAATCTGGAACCAAAGTACTATTCCTTATACTAAAGGACCTGGAAAACCCCATTCCTGTTCAGGATAACTGTGACAAAAATAAAATGTGGTGCTCGATCATCCAAAAAGCACTAAACGACAAAATAGCCACACTACAAATAAAAATTGAGAAAAAAAAACAGAATATTCCCCCTTCAACCAACCAAAGAGGCAAACTACCAACCACCACCAAACCAGGACAAAAAGTTAACTTTACTAAAGTAACTATACTTGAAACCGAAAAGATAATACTCTCACTCAAACCATCTAACTGCCAAGGCGATCTATGCCAAGCCCAACTAATAAAAGACGCGGCCAGAGACCTATCCCCTTTCATTTCCAAGCTCATCAATGCCTCCTTTGCATCAGGCAAAATACCAGATAATCTCAAACAATCTTGGGTTCTCCCTCTCCTTAAAAAGCAAACATTGGACCCATCCATCCCGACCAACTATAGGCCTATCACAACGGTACCTTTCCTGTTAAAAATCCTAGACAGAGTAGCCTAGTTACAGATTCAAAAACACCTGGAGTTGCACCATCTTCTAGGCACAAGACAATCAGGTTTCAGACCCCAGCACAGAACTGAAACTGCGCTCATCGATCACAAAACCCAGGTCGATGAGCTGAGGGACTCCGGAAAGATGGCCTTACTCCTGCTACTGGATCTCTCTGCAGCATTTGACTTGGTGGATCATGATGTGCTTTGCACCCACCTAGAAACAGCTGCCCACTTCTCCACACATTCCATTGCATGGATCAAATCATTCCTAACTGGTAGAACCATGAGGGTCTTCTCTACCTCTGCTGCAGCTGACCCTGTATCCATCACATGTGGAGTCCCACAGGGCTCCTGTGTCTCCCCCACCATGTACAACATTTTCACGAAGCCCTTGTTCGATGATCTGGACAGTCTGGGTGTCACCTACACTAACTATGCAGATGACACTCAGATTCTCATCCCACTTTCGGGGTATTATGACCAAGATTTGGCCTTGGTGAACAAGATCTACCTCATCATTCAGGCATGGATGGCCAGTCATGGACTATGCCTGAATGATGATAAAACTTAACTCATCATATTGGGGAACACACAAAACATGAAAAGACTAAAAGACGAATACTCCTCTTTCGTCATAGATGGTAACACCATTAAGAAATCAAAAGAGGTAAAAACATTAGGTTTTTACCTCGACTCCTGCCTCTCCCTAACAAAACAGGTGAGCGCAATGGAATCCAGCACTGCATACACCTGCAAGTTGATTAGAGCCGCAAAACCATACCTGTCTACCACCAATTGCCTCACCCTTGCTCGAGCCTTAGTGCTATTGAAACTGGACTACTGCAAAGCACTATATATAGGGTCTAATAAACACATGTTGCAAAAGATTCAAACACTACAGAACAATGCTCTTAGAGCTGCCCTAGGAATTCCAAGAAGAAAGCATATTTCAGAGGCTAGAAGACAATCCAACTGGCTTTCCACAGTGGACAAAATTAAACTCAAAACAGCCTCTTTAACATTCAAAAGTATTAACGATCTAGTGCCCAAATACCTAACTGAAAGATTCAATAGAAAAACCTCCTCTAGACCCACTAGAGAAGCATATTCCAACCAGTTAGTGGTACCCCCATTTAAACTAAGTACTGCCGGAGGAAACAGCTTCCCGGTCAAAGCTGCCCAGCTGTGGAACTCCCTCCCGCCCTGCCTAAGATCTTCCCAATCCTACTCACACTTCAGATCTAACTGCATCAAATGGATTAAAGAAAATGATCTATAAACTGGCCTTATGCCTACAGAACCTCTGACTAACAAGACAAACTCCGCATACACCCTGTATATAACTGTATATATTCCTTACTCTCCATATAACTGTATATATCCTGTACAATGTATATTTACCTTACTGTCTTGTACTATGTAACCGTTATATGCAAGTAACTGCAATCTGTAAACGTGTGTAACCTGTAAAGCTTAAAGTATTCTTGAACAACGCGCCCGGTTACCCTCGGGTCTGGTGCACGCTATAAATAAATAAACAAACAAACAAACAAACAAACAAACAAGTTATGCATAAGCAAGCATTATAGGTTATATTTTTTGAGGTACACTATCTATCGGTAATAAGGGTGGGCAGAAAGCCTTTGCATTTTGAGGTACAACAGATGAGAGAGCATGCCAATAAGGGTGTCAGTAAGTATCACAGGTGGGCTGTATGCGTAAAGCTGGGGATCTGATATGTGGTTGGGTTAATTATGTTGCTCTTGAGTGAATAGTCAGGGTTTCAGATGTTTGCCGAATGCCCAGAAAGAGGATTTAGATCTTAATGATGTTGGCAGTGAATTTCAGTGTTTAGTAGTTTAGCAGCTGACACTGGGAAGCTGTTCCCCCCTGCTTTCTGTAGTTTGTTTTTGGGAATGGTGAATAAATGTGTATAGGCACTACACGTGGGTCTGTTAGATTTGTTCAATGCAAACTTGTTTGAAAGGTAGTTGGGGGAAGATTGGGAGATGCATTTGTGTGTCAGGGAGAGGATTTTGAAAAGGATACTGTTGTGTACTGGCAGCCAGTGGGCAGAGCGTCTTGCCACACTAATATGATTCTTTTTGGGTATGTTAAATGCTGCTCTTAGTGCATTATTTTGGATCAACTGTAGATTTTTATGTTAAGTTTGTTGGCCCCGATTTAGAGGGCATTACAGTAATCCAGTATTGATAAAATGAGAGCTCTGGCTATGGTTGTACAGCTTACTGAGGACAGGAAGTTGATGAGCTTGGATATGAAAGCAGCTGCAGTAGCTCTGGCGTTGACTTTGTCTCATTAGTGTATGGGTAGAGTCAAGACAGATGCCCAGGGTTGTTACTTCCCTAGATACTTTAATGTTGATACCATCTATCGAAAAGGATTTGTAAGTATCGTCAAGTTTATTTAGTCGGTGTTGGGAGCTGATGAGGAGAAGGTCTGTCTTTTCATTGTTTAGGCAGAGGCCGTGTTGAGCCATCCATGCCTCGATTATTTGGTAAATTATGTTTAGAGATTATGGGCCTGATTCATGGATTATTTGCACCAAAAAAATCGGATTTGTGCACCATTCTGCCCGCAAGTCCCTGTTTAACTAATGGGGATTTGTGGGCAGAATGGCGCACACATCCCATTTTTTTGGCACAATTAATCCATGAATCAGGCTCTTAGTGTCATGATCATAGGAGCCTGTCAGGGGAATGAGGATTAGGTGTCATCTGCATAGTTGGTGTAGTTGACACCCGAATCATCTGGAGGTCGAATTGTGGTTTAGTGAAGATTTTGTAAAGCGCGGGTGAGAGACAAGATCCTTGCGGCACTCCACATGAGACTGGGGCAGGCGACGCTGATGCAGTTGGTGAGAAGACCCTCATGGCTCTATTGATAAGGAAGGATTGTATCCAATGTATGGCATCAGTTGAGAAGTGGGCTGCCGAGGCGAGGTGAGTGCAGAGTATGTTGTAGTCAACTAAGTCAAAGGCTGATGATAAGTTGAGTAGGATCAGGAGTGCTAGCTTGCCATTGTCTTTAAATTCATCAATTTGAATTTTTAGATCCTGCAGGGCTGTTTCTTGGATTTGCAGGTAGGCTGCTCGATCCAGTATTTTGAGAAGGAATGGAATCGTTGTCATGGGGTGGTAGCTAGTCAGGATGTTGGGGTCTAGGGTGGGGCTCTTTAGTAGTGGGAGAACCCAGGTGTCTTTGAGGTTGGTGGGGATGGTGTTTGTTTCAAAGGAGGTGTTTATTAATGTTGTAATGAAGTGTGTGATTTCAGATGCGCATTCTTTGATGACTAAAACTGGGCATATTTCATCTTGACATTTAGAGGGTTTGAGGCTTGTGATGATATTCAATACTTCGATTTTTGAGACTGGAGCAAAGTCAAAGTATGAATTTGAATTCTATGCTGAGTATTTGGGGATCTGTGCAGGTTGGCTGTGAGCAAGGTTCAGCTTTTTTAGTTCCATTTTTGTTTGGAGCGAGGCAATTTTGCCAAGAAGAGCTTTTTGTATACTGTGCACTAGGCTGTATCTTTGTGGCATGATTCTTGGGGAGGCACTGGTGACTGAAGCTCACGTAGTATAGTAAAACATTATTTGGTGCCCGAGTTGGCTTTGGTTATTCTATCATTGTAATTGGAACTCTTGGTTAGTAGGATAGCCATTTTGTAGTTTTTAGAGGTCCTCATCAAAATGTCTTTATTCAGTAAAGTAGGTGATTTTTTTTCAGTTGCTCTCTGCTGTTCTCTTGGAGCTACGCAGGGTTTTGAGGTCGGGGGTATACCAGGCGTTAAGGTGCACTTGAGGTTAATATTCTATATATTTATAAAGCCACATATATTGGCTTTGTCTAGGCTGGACTATACATTTTAGAATGATCAGCAGAGCTTTATAAAGCGTGGAAATTACATAAACATGCCTTAAACCAAGAATGTCAAAGACACCAATGGTAATTGCTGTTCAGTCTAGTAAGTAATGACAGTTGATGTAAAATTGCATTACCAGAGACGAAGTAATGTTTACTTTGTTACAGCATGCTTACAAATGGCAAGGCAAGATTTGTATTTATTTATTTTAAGAATTTTTTAAAGCACGATGGGCCTGATGTATAGAATAACACATGGACCCGCAAGTACTGTGCGCGTACGATAACTTTATGCGAAAGTCTCTTTGCACGTACTGCTTATTAATGGAATCCAAAGTGCAAAGTAACCCGACCCGTAAAGCAAACCGAGCTGGACTAGAAACACAACATGCGCCCATGCAAACCAAAACCATTGCCAAAGACCAACATATGCGCAGGCCTTGCGTTCAACTCTGGCTTACAATCCAGCAAACCATGCGAAACTGCACGTGGCCCCCTGTATGTCAGGGCTGCATACCGGCAAAACTGCAAGCAAACCCCCATAGATAATGACTTCACCCCTGCGGAACTGCGCACTGTCCTCTGTAAGCAATGGCTGCACCCTTGCTAAAGTACACGCTCCACCCCATAAATCAAGGCTGCACCCCGTCAAAACTGTGTGAGGTCCCCCGTAATAACGGACGCACCCCATCGAAACTGCAACGTCCTGCATAAGTAACAGCTGGACCCCTGTGAAACTGTTAAAGGTCCCCCATATGTACAGGCTGTTCCCCTGCAAAACTGTGTGAACTCCCCTGTAAGTAATGGCTGCACCCCTGCGAAACTGTGCAAGTCCGCCCATAAGTAACTGCTGCACCCCATCTCCCAAGGCATCCAAATTGTTGCCAGATACCCTAGGTCCTAGCAGCCCCCTCTAGCACTGTACCACCCACCAACACACCTGATCTCCACCACTACCCCAGGCAGTTTCCTTAAATCTGGAAACCACTCACCAGCCTCTAATCACCCCTGCCATTACCTCAGGTAGCACCCTCAAGTCCTGACACCACCCTCCCGTCCCCCTTGCATCCACCACTACCAGGGTCCGGAGGAGTGTATGTGACTGCTGGAAGCCCGTTACTGCCTACTACCCAGAGCAGGGCGTACCCTGGCATAGTGTTTCTTGACACCCAAAGCTGCAAAAGTTCAAAACTCCTGAAAAATACTTCAAGGGACATCGTTGCCAACATCACTGACCACCTTTTCCTGACAAAGAAGTTCCAGGGTCGCTGAGTGCAAAGGAAGGTTTGCCGGTGGGTTTCCCACCACCAGAATCCAACAAAGATGTCCAGAGGGTCCAGACTTGGGTAGGGTCCGAGGTCCACTCCAGTGGTCGAGTCCAGGTCACCAGAAGCCAGCCAGAGGTCTGTGCTGTGTATGCCCCTGTTGCCGTCAGAAGCCACTGAAGGTACCCATGGGTCTTACTCTCATCTACCAAGCCTTTGAGGAGCCCACAGCAAGTTTAATCTTTCCAGGGCTCCTAAAGTCAGAGAAATCATCGACCAAAGGAGAGCACTGCAAAGAGCCAAAATACTGCACTTCAGAAAGACTTTGGTTACATTTTTCTTCCTGGACTCAGCATCCCAGAGGCTCCTTCTTCCAAGGGGGGGTCCATCCTCAAGGTGAATTGTCAAGTGAAACCGAGAAACTCTGCCACTTCACCTCACAAGGCACTAAATGTACTTTGAAGAGCAAAAGCAACTTCTAGCCTCAAGAATCATCCACGGGACCCAGAATTGTCTTGGATGTTGTGCTCCTGGGCTCATGTGGCCTCTCAGGTACTTTGGGGTGGTAGAAAATTTACAAGGAAAGTAGAGCATTATTGAACATCTTTGGGATGGGCTGTAAAAGTCAAGATAAGTTACTCCCTAACATTTCCAATACAGGTTACCCAGGTGGGGTGATCCTCATACAGAATTGCTTATCTAGTCCAAAGAAAGCATTCTGCCACTGTTCCAACAAACCTGCCTTTATTTCCTAAACTATGCTGTTACACCTCACTTAAGAATTCACATGCCAATGCAATACTGTCTGCAGTTGGTGCATTTATTACTGAATTTCAGTGTTGTGTGGTACCACATTGAGGTACCACATAGAATGTATATATCTGCCATTCTTTGAAAAGAACTGCGTGAGTACAAAGTGTTATTATGTATATATGTTATTGAACCTTTTTTTTATATAAAGAAGCTGTGTAATCACCTAACACAGTGTTCTGGACATTCCTTTGCAGAGGCTTGGGGACTCACTGTACTTAAGAATCAGTCTGCATCACCTGCCGAGTGCTTAAACCTTGTTTAATATAGAGAACCTTGACTGGGGTGATCTATGCCTTTGTCTCAAACATATAGAGGGCAGAAGTACAGATACCCCCTCTAGTTTATACACTTTGCGTACCGCCTAACACTTTTTACACCTTTTGGAACATTTCCGGGTATCTCATATGCAATTATCTATTTTGGAGTGCCTCTACGTATTGTGTATGGAATAATTTTGATTTTGGGGCACATTGGAGCCTTAGCATGACCATGCATCCATGTAGGACATCACGTAAACTGTTCCTTCCACATATTGCCCAGAAGAATATACTGGTGTGTATTACATTCCTTCATTACATCTACAACATGAGTGGAAAGGCACCAAAACGGAAAGGGAAAGGGAGTAGACAGGGACGTGGTGAGGACGCATCTGCCCCAGGAGGACATGGTGTGCCTCAGCCCACAGGTGACTCTGCACATTGACGTGGATGTGGTCGGGGCAGACAAGTGAAACAGCACCACCTAGGGACACTAAGTCCAAGAAGGGATGCCCTCTACAGCAGGAAGAGGCACCACCCCAAGCCACGGCACAGGACAAGGGTTTGCAGAGGAAGAGATGCTTCATTGATGAGGTGATCCTGATCCTCATTGACTATGTTAGAAATCACCATCATGAGATACACCAGCATGCAGGGAGTACCTGTACAGCCGCAAAATGAATGATGCATTCCCAGCATGTCACAGGACTCATCAAAGCCTTAAGTGTGGAGAATCGCACTGCCAAACAGGTCCAGAAGCGGACAAATGATCTCACGTGAAGGACCAAGCATAAGATCAGTTTCAACCTAGCATCTGCACTGGCCACTGGAGGGGTCCACCAGAGTAGGAGCAGCTGACTTCATTTGAAGAGGCTACACGTCAATTCATTGCCATTGAGCATGTGCAAGGCGTTGAAGTTGCAGAGACTTAACAGAACACATCTGGCGAGTGGCATTTTCGTGCATTGTATGTGTGAACAATCATGACTGACCCACCCATATAGTTGTAGGAGTACAGCTGGATGCAGCTGTCAGACATTCTTGGGCAATGCATGTTTGCTACTGTGTAGACTTCTGTCACATGGCTGGCGTTCTGGGAGGTTGCTATGTAGGGAACGTGTAAGGCACATGTCAGCGTGACAGTACACATCACTGTCTGCTGGCCTTCACAGCTGTACCAATTGTTGCATATAGGGCTTCAATGTCCGAATGATGTGCAGATTGCAAGACCCCATGATGTGCACAGCTGGCAGGCACACATCAGCCACAAGGCACAACTCTATGACATGCCAAAAAATGCAACATCCACATGTGTCGATCTGAGAAACATTCTGTGGCCTGTCTCTTTGCAGTGTACATCAAGTACATGCGATTTAAGTTGAACACAAACATCATTTGCTGCTGAGTTGTATTTTTGCAATGTCAACTGCTCTTATGGGATGCCTTGTCTGAATGCAAAACCAAGCTGCCTGCCATGACACACTATGGTGCCCTGTGTAGCAGGTGTTCTGTAGATGCAACTCACCTTGTATATTGCAAGGGGCAATACTAGATGAAACATTGTGTAAAACAGGTGATGGTGGTTCATCATGCCAATGTGGCCAGACTGGTACTCTCCAATTGAAATGTCTGTAGACAGCCCATGCAAAAGCTTACAGGAATTTATAATGTCGATGAGTGTGCTTGTCTGCATTACATGTCATGTATGTCCATGGTTGAATTTAAAAATGTGAATTCAGTTCATATTTGAGTCACCAGTCTGACATGAAAGGCCTGTATGTCTTCATCAGACAATGCATGACAGACACATGCCTAGTTCCAAGCATCATTGTGGATGACACTTCAACAAACATTGGCCTTTCTGTGTACTTGAGACGTGCATACTTGTCCAGACATGTGAAAAATGTATGAAATGTAATGACACAGCAGCTACATCGCCCACTCAGATGTGTCATGAGGGCTCTGTTGATCCTTGTGTCATGGGATCCGTAGATGAGGAGGTGTTTGTTGTCAGTCCGACCATGCCCAGTCAAGAATACTGGCACATCATCATAGGATGATGCTCATAGAAAGGGAATGATGCCCCACAATAATCACCTATATAGGATGCATGAATGTAGAGAATGATTGTTGCAATTACGTACTACTCCCAGACCACAAATGACCCTTACCAGTAAGAATGACATAGTCGGTTCACGATATGTCATATGGGGTCCACAATCACACAGATACTGCTTCCTTGTCATTAGACTTGCCACATGGCCGAATCGTGCACAAAAAAGCAGGGTAATGCTTCGACTGACAGTGCTAGCATTAGAGTCTCTACTCATTGGTGGCCTGCAGCCAGTGTATTCCATATTGTGGCAGTGTGCCAAGGGGCTTTTGTACAGTGGAGTATTTATTACATGACAATTATCTGATTCATCCATGTGATTGAGTGTGGTTCAGAATGGCACTCTCGTAGTAGATGCAGATATTGATTTTCACATTGCACTATTGAAAGTACAAGTGGCAAAGAGGTGGGGCTAGGGACTATAAAGTTGTTTGATCACACAAGACTAAGACCAGGATGGTGCACAGCAAACACAATGTACCGTGCCACTTTGCATTGGGTGAGATGACAGTGTCTGTTACATGACAGTATCATACAAAGAGACAGCCAATGACTGTCAGTCACTCACACATGGCCAGTCATCAGCTGACACTTCATATGAAAATGTCATGTGAATGGCAATGTCATCACACACATTTTGATTTGCCAATGCATATTCATGCATTGGGCTAGGCATATAGTAAGGGACTCACAGTCACTGAAATCCACACACAGGGTGCACATACACCTGGTGTCATCATTGATGGTAAGTCATATGTGTAGTCACAATTTGGCAATGTAGAGGGAGGTCTTCACTGGGAGGGTTGTGAATCAGGCTTTGCACACATCATTGCTGCACACTTATCACGTAATTGAATGTACATGAACAGTGCTCTGCACAATAACTCAATGGAACATACTGTCCTGATTAGGGTGCAGTGTCACATGTAGGTGAAATGTGGCATTGGTTGGCATGTTGGGTGGATGATGAGTATGCTGAGGGTGAAGGAATGCATGTAGACCATGTCTCAATGCATAGATGGGAGAACATTTGCAAGGACATCACTGTTTGGCATGCAGCATATGTAGAAATGGAGAGTAATGGATGAGCAGTCTACATGTATGATTTGTCATGACATGGATATCAAGTACACATTTGTAACCATGTATTATCTGTCATATTTTGATCATGGTATTTTCTGTGGATTTGGCCGGCTAACTGATGTCATGTGCTTGCCTTTAGCATTGCAATGCCCCATGTGCAATACTTGTCCCTGGGCTGTGTGTTGAAATGTTTGTTGCGTGGCCCATCAGTATTTGTGCACACCACATTTGCATATCTATGTGTCCACTAACGGCATGGACAGGACTGGGGCAAATGCCACACGTCCATAGCTCACAGTACAGTGTGCCATGTCACAATGTAAGATGTATGGGTGTCCAGCCAATTTTGTGTGTCTGAACCTTCATGCACATGTACAGGTTTATGAGAAAACACATGACTCAAACTGTCTTTTTCTGTCCATGTGCCGGTGACAATGCAGCGGATACAGAGGAGGAGGAGGAAGAAGTGTTGCTTGTACGTCAGTCTACCAGTGGAGACCTTTGACATGAAAATCCACAGGTGTTACAGGTGATTATCAGTTGTGCTCCTGTCTCTTTGCACTCTTATGACTCTGCTGATTCAGATGCATAACCAGCAGTTGATGACTCACAGATGGTAAAGGTGACTACCTCAAAGGGCAGATCAGATGGGGTCATTAAATCTGCATCGGGGCAGAAGGCTTCACATGGCCGGTCAGTGGTGAGCCTCACGTCTGCAATGATTACGGCTGCAAGACCTCCCTCTCATGAGTTAGTGTCAGGTTCTGGGGTGGATGTCCTCCAGAGTGTTGCAGACTTGCAGCCAACGGCAGGGGCACTGCAGTAAAGGGCCTGGTCCCTTGTATTACACTACTGTGGGCCCACTCACATGTGGATGTGTGCATGCTGGAGAGACAGTGGTGGAGCAACAAAAGTTGCATGCCACCATCTGGCGTGGCGATATGTTCAGTCGTATTGTAGTGGGCAGGGATCACCTGCCTGAGAACATGTCCACACCAGCGGCCCGCGATTTGCAACAGCAACATGCAGTCCTCAAGCCGCTCCCACAGACTGGGCATGGAGGCCAACATCAAGGGCCGACTTGCTGATCTGAAATGTCTTTTTATCACAAAAGATCAGTGCTAGGAGAAGCATTTATAAAAAGACAAGGCTCACGTCTTGCTAACAAGAACACACATATAGACTGTCCCTGCTGAGAACAACTCCCTGACCCTATTCGGAGTAACTCGCCCAGGTGCCCGGTGGATAGAAGGATAAAAGGGATAGCGAAAAGACTCGCCCTCATCAGAAAGAATACACAATTACATACTATAAATACCTTTAATATAAGTTAAAAAAGGCCAGACACAAGTATATAAGTGTGTAGCGAGACAGTGTGCAGTATATCTTGTCTCATCCATGCGAGACTAGGGACTCCACCTGCCTGGAATATCTATATTCATTTTAATCACCAATTGGGCATTGGCCCCTGTCACATCGAAACTTGTTCTGAACAGTTAAAACAAAAAAACCATCAGAGAGGGGGAACACCTAGTGGCAGAAAGCCTATCTAGTACACAAATTAGTTGTGATGTGTTCAAACTCAATTAGATGGATATCGCTGTGCTCATGAGAAAACTCATGGACATATTGGTTGACCGGTTTCGATAACCACAATTATTTGGGTCATCTCCTTCAGGACCGAGATGTCTTTTATGTTGGACTTCAATCCATCTGTGGAGCATCAATCAAGTCTAGGTGGTATCTCCGTTCCCTAGAGGGAGACATAAGGTTAACAGAGGGATGTAATTGCCACTGTTATACACTCTTTCACAGTGGTAAGTGTTATGCATTTGTGTGTTAAATTTCAATACGCCAACTATTGGGGGTGTATTTGTGGAAGGACTGACTAATTGTCCTCTTGCAAACACCAAGGTAAAAGCAAAGAGAAAGAGGGAGTGATTGTTGTGAAAGGGGGAGGGGGGAAGCCCAGTGGTTAGCCCAAAGCAATGATACAGTATCATTCATCTGTGCAGAGAAATCAGGTCACCTCTGTTGTATCCTGAGGGGCATGCAAGAGATTGTGTCTATTAAGAAGACACCTACCCAATCATAAGCACGTTTTCTTGCTCAGTCGTGAATTATAGAGCGACAAATGCAGGATGCAGATCTCTGTCTAGTCACAGTGCATGAATATCAAGGAGTCTGTGTGTACAATACATGGGCCTCATTACAAGTTTGCCGGTACGGTAACAACGGTGCCGGTAAGCTACCGGCACCGTTGTTACCGGACTGGCAAACTACGAGGTCTGCGGGCGGATGCCTTTCCGCCAGCCAGATCTGACCTGGCGGGTGGAAAGGCACCCGCTCGCAGACATTTACGGATGCACCAGCACCATTCATGAAAGGTGCCGGTGCATCCATCCTCCCCATTCCCATTGAGTCCAGTTGGACTCGAATGGGAATGGGGAGTAATTTTTTCAGGCACCCGGCAATAGGGAATTACCGGGACTGCCGGGGCTGTAAAGTCCCGGTAGGTCCCCCTAGCCGGGCGCCGGAAAAGAAATGACTCTGGCTCATAATGAGGCCCATGGTATCAAATAGTGCATCATCTATCGAATGTGCATGATGGTTAGAGACAAGAGGAAGCCTCCTGCTTACCTCTATTGAAGCTAGCTGCTTCCTGTTAATTTTGACACCATAAGCTGCCGGTTGTAACCATTCGTTGCAGTTCGAAATACTGCATCAGTATCTATTCAATGGGTCTGCTCTAGAAGAAGCAGGATAATTTCATGAGCATTTCCCATATAATAGCCGAGAGTATACGCTCCAAAGTAGAACAATATCGTGTTTGCGTATTCTGTCCCCTCAATGCGCTTACCTGCTCTGTCAATGCATGTGGCGAACGCTCGTACTCGCTGTGGATTTCACATTACCTCAGCGTTCAGCCGTTGAGTCAATTACATCGGCCGCTTCCGTGTGCGTCACAGTGGGAGGCAGTGTTGTGATCAGGATGGGGAGGGAGTTATAAGCATGCAAACCACATGATTAATCAGTCGCTTTTCAGGAGGAAGCGGAGCCGAGGAGGACATCACTGGATGCAAGGCCCTGGATGAACCAAAGAACATTAATCAACGCAGGCCCGAAAACCAAGATCTTGGAGACGAACTAAAGGGGAAACCACCTTACAACCTTTACAAGGAAAAAAATAAAAGACCAGAATTGTGTCATCTTGCATATTTGCCATACGCATGGTAATGAAGAGCATAAAAAACGACCAGAGTGGTTCTGTTCCTCCACCAGTTAACATAACACTAACAGTGTGAAATGTTCCCTCTTTATACCACATTAGTCACTTCTTTCAGACCAGTTCACATATAGCGAGTGAAACCCACGGCTGCCCATGTTGCCAATTCCCACATTGGTGCAAATTATTTTGATCCTTCTTCTCAGGTGTGTGTAGATCAAAATGACTGCACAATGCAGCAATGTGGTTTGAGTCTTCATGAACACCAGTCACCATTTTGTAAAACATACTACAGTGGTGTTGCCGAAGGACTCTATCATGTCCAGAGTGCTGCCCAGAAGTATCCCCATTCACGGTGCACAATTTCTTCTTGCATCCCATGTAGATGAAGTGTTTTCTTCTGCGAATATTGGCATGATTTGTGCAGAGCCTTTTCCCTCACAGCACACAATGGGACTTGTTATGTACCAGAGCCCAACTCCATAACATTTTACCTGACATTCATGACTTCTGGTGTCATCAAAACAGTGGTATTGTGCAGGGCTTCTGACCTCGACCCTGTATCATGTATGATGGCTCTCCCGATGTCCTTTCTTAAAAAGACAGTCTCTTTGTAAAGTGCAATGTGTTGGTTAGCCCATGCCTCCCTCATGTGGCATGGTGGAGGCAGCCAGGCAATTCTCTTCACAACGCCGCTGGGCCCAGCATCGTGTAGCAGGTCGCAGCGCTCTGCCTGCTTGGCTGCACATCAGCCACAAGTATGGCCAGGAATGCTCGTTGACTCGCTTATCAGGATGTATCTTGATTGATATGCATGCTCAACATCCCTAAAGCTAACCACATTACCAGTACTAGACAAATGGTTCACTGGCTTTCAATTAAATACAGAATAGAATTTAAAACACTATCTTTAACACACAAATATCTGCCCAAGCAAGCCCCGAAGTACCTAAACTGTAAATCAACCAGACCTACCAGAACCGCACAAGTAAACCAAATGCAGGTACCCAGATACAAGCTAGAAAGAACAGGGGGCAAGAGCTTGCCAGTGTTAGCTGCCAAATAGTGGAAATCTATACCACCTAACATTAGAAATGAGACCATCTACTGGACCTTCCGGAATAAACTAAAATCCTGGCTTTTCACTCATGAATAGTTCATTAGTCTAGCACCAGATTAGACTTCCCCTCTTTACAGCTTACCTCTCTGCCACCCACCTTCATCCCATCTCCCCCAGTTAACTGTAATTAATGCAGAACATTATGTACACCCACACATAGCTGTATTTGCAATTATCTTAACACTGCAAAGTTTCACTTTATGTACCCTTACTCAATCTAATTTGCCGGAAACCACAAGTTCTGCAATGATACATCTGCAAAATGTGAGCCCATCTCCCCGCTGTAACCGTAATTAATTCACAACATTATGTGCATACTCATATTATTGTATATGTAAACATGTTAAAACTGTAAATTACTGCTTTATGTACTGGAGTCAATTTAATGTGCCTGTAACTACCTGTTCTGCAATGATAACTCGTAAAATGTGCGCCCAGATACACTTGGGTTAGGAGTTCTATATAAATAAATAAATAAATAAATATTAAATACATGTGAATGTATGCTCTTAGCAAATGGTTAATTGTAAAACTATTAATTGGGTGATACAATGCATGTCTTCAAGTCATGCCAGGAATCGTACCATGTTTGCAGTCTGCTTACATGTGTACCTCGCAAACGTTGTCTTCTCTGGTATTCGCTAATCGTACAGATGATTTCTATGCTCAATGCATGCTAACATTTCACAGTACAATATACAGTTTGTGTATTTGGTTGAATATATGCAACGATATTGCTTTAAATTTGGTACTGAGAGAGAACTCATTATTTCATACATTTGAATGGGAGAACAACACATGTTAATATGTATTTGACTTGATGTCAGGAGGCCATAAAATATATTTGAATTTGCATCTCAGAAACTCGCATATTAAGATAATTTGTATACATCGATGAGAACGAAGACAGCTTTGCACAGAACATAAATCTAATGAAGGAAATGGTAAACAGACGCTTTGCATACATTAGTCCAGGAAGGGAAAAGGCAGAAACGGTTATTGTAAAGGTGAATACAAGTACATTTATGTCTATTCAAATGCATGAATGGGTGACTTGGCTTATGATTAACAAATAAACATCTTCCAGTGGCATTGATGCTCATGGAATAAAACAATGGCTTTTGATTTTTTTGTAAAGTTTGTGTGCAATGTGATTGGCAGTTATATAATAGGTGGATTACGAAAACTAGCGGCTGAAAACATGCATGATAAAAGCACTGTACTGTAGTCCCCCTACTCCATATACTCACATTTAAACGGTGCAATATCAAAATATTTTTTTTTCTTGGTGGCCAGTTTTCAAATGAATAAACACAAAAGTGATGGGTGGAAGGTTTTGAATGAATCGGAACCACTGGCATTGCTCTGGGCAACCTCCCAACCCACTGTTTTTGTATCCCGTCTGCACCATTGCAAAAGGGGTCCAGCCATGTGCAAATCAGACAGGTACTACCACCAATGGTGGCATCCCAACCCGAACTGCAAGGCCAGGTCCTTTCTGCACGGAAACACAAGCAATCCCAGACATGTTTCAGCCTTGTTAGGCCTTCTCCGTGAGGTGCAGCTTGGATCTGTAGTATCATTTAGCGTGTTTTGGAGTGCAGCCCCACTGCATGGGATCACATTATTGCTGTAAGGTGGTACAGCAAGCCATGTGTTGCCAGGGTAACATATGGACAGGTATATGAAGACAGGATATTTATGTAAAAGCACACCATTTTTCTCAATACTGGGTTTAAAAGCACACCATTTTTTGTTTCTCTCACCTGAAATGCCTCAATTACAGGAGAAACATTAGATACTTAATTAATTAACTGGAGTAACAAATACTAACACAATTTTAACTCCTTAATATTATAATGTGTTCTCCATGTGCAAAATGAGGCAGGCTGAGATTCATTTTAAACGTGTGTTCAGATTTATTTTTCTCTTTGCTCTGTTCACGGTCTTGCGGGAAGAAAAATTTGAATAGCAGGAAATCAGTTAGATACAGTTGCTACTGTAAAAGTGAGCCATTGTTGAGGAAGGAGGGTAGACTATTGTGTATTTTGATTGGTGACACGTCACCTTACGGGCTGTAACAGATGTTTCTTGAAGCAGCTCGGGGAGAAGGAGAGGGAGAAGACATTTTTTGGGGTTGCAGTGAGGTTGCCTTTGTACTGCGGCTGTGAGGAGCTGGACCACTGACCTTCAGAGAATGGGGTTTCCTAGTCACTTGGCACCAGCTTGAGAAATGCAGATTGCAGATTGAACTGCATGTTCTCGCTGGGTGCTTTGAAGAAAGAAAAAAGAGAGCCCTGGGTCACTGAACAAAGATGAAAAGCCAGGAAACTTTGCGTGCTGAAAAGCTACATATAGCTGGTAAATATACAAATGGAGTGAGATTGCTGTGACTGCCGGACAGATGATCTACTATTAGACTGGCAGTGTAGCGATAGGGAATTCTCCTGTGTTCAAATGCCACTTTATAATATTGCCATCTAAATGACTGTTCTTTTTATTGTTGCAAAGTGAAATGCCTTGTATTTTTTGCACTTGTCTCTCTTCTGTTTATTCTCGAAAAGACTGCCTCGCAAAGCTGGTAATGTATTATTTTGAAATGAAACTGCTATAAATCACAGCCTGTGTAAAGTTTTTTTTTCCTGCTTCTGTTTTTCTCTGGTGCATTTAGCCCATATCACATAATAAAAGAGAAGGTTATTAGGTGATATATGTGCCAAACTTCCTGTGCAGATGAAGTAATGTTATGAGCAATTATAAATAAAAATATAAATAGCGTGATTCCACTCAGGGTATGTGTGTGTGGCTTCTGAGTGGAATATAATGCAATAGTCTGCTGAGCGTATATGAATAAGCAGAGAGAAACCTATGGAAACATAGTCTCACTAATGTAAATAAACTAGTGATAATACCACGTGTTATTGTGAATACTCTATGGAAACATAATTTCATTAATGTAAATAAATTAGTGATAATACCACAGGGGTTGGTGAATGCTATATGTGAAAATTGTGGTATCCATAAAATGTAGGCCCAAGGTCTCTCTAGTGATCACACGAACAGACCAAGCAAGAAAAAGGGGGTTTTGTATATCGGGGACCACAAGTAGAACCGAAAATCATGCTCATCACTATACCAGACCAAAATGTATACCAACCAAATGTATTTGTGTACTGAAATAATGCATAGCCACTATACCATTATAATACCAAACCCAATCTAAATACAAGGGGTGATTATTGCTAAATTATTTTTCTTTTTGCCGGTAAGAAAATACCGCTGGGCCCTAAATCTACACAATATACCTAACATATTAAAGGTATTTTGTGTAGATTTTGGGGCCTAGGGGTATTTTTATGAGGGTATGTATTAGAGCAGTGATTGTGTAAGCGACTTTCTTTGCCGCCTGCAATGACTGGAAAGGAGAAAAATGACGCCTAATCTCTTTTTCAAACTCTGCCCATGTCTAATTCTGCTGTTCATTCAATCCCCTTATGATACTGTCTGTCGGAGCATCTAAAGTTAAATGAAAATACTGCCTGTATTGTTCCTTAGGTATCTGGAGGGCTTTAAAAATGTCATGAACCGCTTCTAAGTGATCCTCTATGCAGCATTCCCTCCCTTTTTAAATGGTTTGATCAGGGATTTAATGGATTTCATTATCTTTATGGGCTACTTGTTAAAATGCATGGAATTGCACTACTTGGTGACTCAACCGAGGTTCCAGGTGTATGGGATTGGTGGCGGCCCCCAAAGGGAGTATCAAATCCCCCAAGGGCGCTGCAACCAAGTTCAGTCACCGGCCCATTCACTGGGGCACTAGCTCTTTGGGTAGAAATAGAATTCACCTCAACTCCATTGAATGTGGTGCCCTGCCGCCTCTCCTGGGATCTGGGAATGCACATTTGCTGTTCCAAGTCCTTACACGAATAAAGTTCAAGGCCATGTGCATCACGCACAGAGCAATACAAAAACAAGGCGCAGAATTCCTAAGCGACAAACTACGCCTACACCAACTGACAAGAACACTAAGATCAAGCACCGACATACGCCTGGAACCAAAACCCTACAACAGAAAAAAACTCGGAGGCTCGTCCTTCGCACACCAGGCACCCAAAACCTGGAATGACCTACCCAAGAATATACGGAATACAACAAACCACCTAGCATTCAGGAAACTCCTCAAATCATGGCTCTTCAAAGCGTAACCACAACAGAGACGCACTAGAATGCCCAGACATTAAAACAATGACGAAAATAACTCCAACCTCGACCACTCTCAAATTGGACATAAACTCAAACCAAAATAACAAAATTGGACCAAATAACCCTTTGAAGAACAGCCACCTTTAACAACGTCATTTCTCGATGAAGATAAGAAAGTAGGGTCCAGGCCCTTCAAGAAGAACATATATTCAAAACTCCTAATATATTCACGTTGCCTGTTGCTCCTTCTGGGTGCTTTCAGCTATACCCAATCCTTACAATTTATATGATTTATGAGGATGTACTCCTATGGGGCACCAGGCACTCCAAAGTTGTCAAATATCTGTTGTTTGATTAAATAAATGTGCGAAAGTCTAAGACTTAAGTTCAAATGGACGTTTTATTTCCTCAAAATGCCCATTTTCTGTTACACATATTTTCACACGTGTTTCGGCCTCACTTAGGCCTTTTTTAGAACTGTGCTATACATATCAACCAAATTACATTAAATTAATATATTAAACCATCATGATATCAATTTGTGTCAATAGATAAAGTTATAGATGCCAAATCAAGAAATAAGCTACCATTAAGAATGAAGGTAATAATACCAGTTAAACCACAACAAGGTAAAATGATCTTACAGAAAAAAAATGAAACATAACAATACAAATTATAAAATTAATAAAAGAATAAATAAAAAGCAAAAACACACAGATAACATAGGGTTGGCGAGGGGGGGATTGTTAGGGAGAGAGAGATATAAGAACATGAAAGTCAATGTATATTACTGCACAAGATTAAATCCTGCTTATTGGCTTCCCATTGCCTGTTTGTGATATTCGGTGTAAAGGTGCAGTATCCCCTCCATACCCATCTATCTTTTCAGTAAACAATAGATAGTGCCAATGTACGTGCTTGTTGGTGCTGAGGAACCCAAATCCAGGCTGTTCTATGTCATGAATTTGGCATTATTCTCTAATATCCATCATTTCCTGGTAGCAATAGTAAGTGCCTATTATGTACTTGATGGTGCGGACGTGCCCAAGCCAGGGCTTATTCTGGGTCATGCATTTAGCACTATTGTCGATTATTTCTTTGATTGGAATATTAATCCCACATGCATGTTCACCTTATTTGTTTATAGTTCATAGTTGATATGAGTGTAAGACTTCTCCATTGAAAAAAATATGGGATAGTTCATTTGTCCCTGAAAATATATTTGTGTCTAACTAACAATGTTTTTATTTTAATAACACATTTTTTAAGACAGATGCAGGGCACTAGGATGGGCACGACCTGTGCCCCATTGTATGCAAATCTAACTATGGGAGTATGGGAAGCATCAGATGTCTGGTCTGATCACAATCACATAACAACTGAAAATATCGTACTCTGGCTTAGGTATATTGGTGACCTGTTTATAATATGGAAAGGGTCAGAAAGAGCTTGGATTGCTATTGTGAAACTTCTTAATGAAAATAAACATAATCTAAGATTCACAGAAACACACAGTTGTACTGTTTTAACCTTTTTGGATGTGAACCTTAGAGTTGTGGATCAAACATTGACAACTGAACTCCACACGAAACCAACTGGAACAAACACACCCTTGCATGCAACCAGCAGCCATTTAAAGCATTTGATATGGAACATTCATTATGGAGAATTTCTAAGAATCAGAAGAAACAGCTCCACTTTGAAGGTTTATGATTTTGACAGTAGAATTGCAGCAAGGGGGTTTCTTAATGAATGTCATCCCAAGAAAGTCATTGCAAAAGCGTATATCAAAGCAAGAAAACAAGAGAGATCCTGTCTCTTGACAGTATCTCATTCTTCTATTAAATCTGCAAACAACAAAGATACAACAAGACTGATTTTGACATTTGACGATGGGACATCTGAAATCAAACATATACTTCACAGACACTGGAAGATTTTGCTAGCAGATAAAGACCTTGCAACTATTTTGAAAACATATCCGGAAATCAGTCTCAGACGCAATTGCTCCTTGAAAGACACTTTGGTTCAGAGTTTTCTTGCACAGGACATTACACCGCCAAAAGAAACATGGCTAACTAAACAGAGGCCGGGCTTTCGGAAATGCACAAGATGCAATATTTCCAAGAATGCCAAAAATTGTGCAAATTACGAACACCCGGTTCTGGGTAACTCGATTATGATTTTGGACAAAATCACATGTGAGACTGAATACGTAGCATATGTACTGTCATGTGCATAGTCAAGGGTAGGTCATGCTCAAATTTTTTGTTAATGAGGGGAATGTGTTGTAGTTGAGCCGGGGTACTATTTAAGAAGAGATCAAACACAAACTATCCCTATCTCCTGCTTTGCATCTTACTGTACATTTTCTTCAGATTCTTTTTCTTTTATAACTTTTTCAACTAGGTGGATATACACAACCCACAGATTTAGAAAAATATATATATGTATTTCGTTTTTCTCAAATTTTTCAAAGCATATTAAAAAACATAAATTTTAGCAAAATTGCTTAAGTGATTTATGCCAAACAGTTTTCTAGTTTCAAATGAATACAATACTTGAAGTATCCATTTGTAATATATGCCCAACAGCGGGTAATGGGCCGCTTTCTATGTAAACAATTCTCTTATTACAAGGAATGATGGCATTTTCGTCAGTGTGACGTGGCAGGATTGTGTGTTGACGTGTTTCGGCCCATCAGTTGTCGAATTAACCACCTCCTGCAGTGGGTTCTTCAGATGCTAATATAAGGTCTTCTTCAGGACAGATGGTGGATGGTCAAAGGCTAGTGCTCTTGTGGCTATATTGGCACAAACTCTAAAACAAAGTAACAATAAAACTTATTGAGTAAACTGTTAGCGGGGACTAGTGTACATCAGCTTGCAAATTGCTTGAGGAATTCTGTGGTTCTGATGGGGACCTCGGTTAAACATGGTGTTAAACTGGTGTGCAGGCTACTCGCAGACTCGTATGATATTCAATCATTTTTGATGACCCAGAACATGTTTAACCTGAGGTCCCCATAAGAACCACAGAATTCCTCCAGCAATTTGAAAGATGACGCGGAGACACTTCCCTGTTCGCTCCGCGGACAGGACACCGATTGAGTAATGGGCTGGCGTTATGTCCACGGATATGCAACGTGTCCTCTGATTGGCTGGAGTGAGGCGTGATGTGCGTCAGATTGTTCCGATGCGCCCGCCATCTTGGATCCGCCGACAGCACAGCGGCAAACAGAGGTGAAATGCAGTTTTGGGGAGTGTGTTGGTGTGCAAGAGTGCTTGGGGAGGTTTAGGGAGGAAGAGATGGGTGAAATACTGCATTTGTTTAGGTGGCAGGCTCTACTGATGTATTAGCCATGCCCGCGCCGTTCGGGATGTTCGTAATTACTGAAAATGAGGGGTGTCCTAAGGATAGTATTGCCATCCATGCTGTGCGCAGGCAAGTTGAAAATGTTCTAAGGAAACGCATGGTGTCAGCGGACTTTAAAATTGAGTATATGCCGCAGTTAAAAATTTTCAATCAATGGGTGTGATACTGAGTTATAAGCCATCATGGGTGTGATATGCCGTGGTGGTTGTGGCCAGGGCCTAGATTCTTGGGTGCATGGCCGCAGGACATAGGCTGTAGGCCATACACCCAAGACTCTAGGCCCTGGCCAGAACCACCACAGCATATCACACCCATAGATCACACCAATAGAATCGATTATCTATTAGGTGGTTGTGTGCAGGAAGTAGAGTCTTGGGTGCAAATTGAGTATATGCCGCAGTTAAAATGTTTGATTCTATGGGTGTGATAATGAGTTATAAGCCACCATGGTTGTGATATGCTGCGGTAGTTGTTGCCAGGCCGTAGAGTTTTGGGTGCATGGCCGCAGGCTGTAGGCCATAGGCCATACACTCAAGATTCTACGCCCTGGCCACAACCACCGCCGCATATCACAACCATAGATCACACCCATAGAATTGAATATCTATCAGGTGGTTGTGGGAAGGGCCTAGAGTCTTGGGTGCAAATTGAGTATATGCTGCAGTTAAAATGTTTGATTTTATGGGTGTGACAATGAGTTATAAGCCACAATGGGTGTGATATGTTGCGGTGGTTGTGGCCAAGCCCTAGAGTCTTGGGTGCATGGCCGCAGGCCGTAGGTCATATACCGAAGACTCTAGGCCCTGGCCACAACCACCGCAGCATATCACAGCCGTAGATACACCCATAGAATCGAATATCTATCAGGTGGTTGTGGGGAGGGCCTAGAGTCTTGGGTGCATATCCAAAGGCCATGCACCCAAGACCAAAGTTATATGTAGTGAAGTTATAAGCCACCATGGGTGTGATATGCTGTGATGGTTGTGGCTAGGACCTAGAGTCTTGGATGCATGGCCAAAAGCCATGCACCCAAGACCAAAGTTATAAGCACTGAAGTTATAAGGCACCAGGGGTTTCATATACTGCAGTGGTTGTGTCCACAAACTAGAGTCTTGGGTGCAAGGCCGAAGGCCATGCACCCAAAACCAAAGTTATAAGTACTGAAGTCATAAGCCACTATGGGTGTGATATGCTATAAGCAGTGAAGTTATAAGCCACCATGGTTTTGATGTACTGTGGTGGTTGTTACCAGGACGTAGACCAAAGTTATAAGTAGTGAAGTTATAAGCCACAATGGGTGTGATATGCTGTGGTGGTTGTGTCCAGGACCTAGAGTCTTGGGTGCATGTCCGAATGCCATGCACCGAAGACTAAGGTTATAAGTAAGGAAGTTATAAGCCACAATGGGTGTGATATGCTGCAGTGGTTGTGGCCAGGTCCTCAAGTCTTGGGTGCATGGGCGAAGGCCATGCACTCAAGACCAAAGTTATAAGCACTGAAGTTATAAGCCACCATGGGTTTCATATACTGCGGTGGTTGTGGCCAGGACCTAAGGCCATGCACCCAAGGCCAAAGTTATAAGCACTGAAGTTATAAGCCACCATAAGTTTCATATACTGTGGTGGTTGTGGGCAGGACCTAGAGTCTTGGGTGCATATCCAAAGGCCATGCACCCAAGACCAAAGTTATAAGTAGTGAAGTTATAAGCCACAATGGGTGTGATATGCTGCGGTGGTTGTGGCCAGGTCCTCAAGTCTTGGGTGCATGGCGAAGGCCATGCACTCAAGACCAAAGTTATAAGCACTGAAGTTATAAGCCACCATGGGTTTCATATACTGCGGTGGTTGTGGCCAGGACCTAAGGCCATGCACCCAAGGCCAAAGTTATAAGCACTGAAGTTATAAGCCACCATAGGTTTCATATACTGTGGTGGTTGTGGGCAGGACGTAGAGCCTTGTGTGCATGGCCAAAACCAAAGTTATAAGTGCTGAAGTTATAAGCCACTATTGGTGTGATATGCTATAAGGAGTGAAGTTATGAGCCACCATGGGTTTGATATACTGTGGTGGTTGTGGCCAGGACGTAGAGTCTTGGGAGCATGTCCGAAGGCCATGCAACCAAGACCGAAGTTATAAGTACTGAAGTTATAAGGTAGCATCAGTGTGATATGGTGCAGTGGTTGTGGTTGTGATATGCTGCGGTGGTTGTGGCCAGGGCTTAGAGTCTTGGGTGCGTGGCCCCAGGCCATAGGCTGTAGGCTATACACCCATGAGTCAAGGCCCTGGCCACAACTACCATACCATATCACAGCCATAGATCACATCTATAGATTCAAATATCTATCAAATGGTTGACATTATACTTACTGTTTGATTTGTAGAGATTTGATATATTTTTTACATGACTTTGGTACCTGGAGGAAATATTCTTTTTCAATTTCTGTGATAAAAGAAAAGAGCATGTTAGTGTATGTATTTTATGAACACTTATTACATTGAATAATAGACATTTCAGCTTTTTTTTGGGACCCTCATATTTGGTTTACAAACCAGTGTACTGTGCATTTTGCTCAGTTTCTGTGTTTGTTTTCCAAATCATTGGGTCTGTGGGAAAACAAAATCCTTGTTGGATTAAAAAAAAACTTTTTTTGTTATGCTACAGTCTATTTGTTTGTTTCCTTTCAGTGTTCACTTGTTGTTTTTGGTTTATGTTCTATCTGTTGGCTTGTTGCAGTTTTCTGAAGCAGTTAGATACCTGCTTATTCTGTCTATTTCTTGTTACAATTTAGTGATATTCATTTATCTGTTTGGTAGTTATAGAATCTTGGGCCAGTTAGATACCTGTTGGCGTATTCCAACAGTTTATAGTTTTTTAATTGCATTTTTGTTAATGTTGAAGTACAGATTAGTTATAAAATTTTGGTTTTAAGAAGATTAAATAAGCATTTGTAAGATTTGCTGGTAATCACTGCTTTAGAATAATGGTACTATCATTACATTCGAACCATCCACATTTCTTTTTAATATATGCAGTGTAGTCACCTGCATTGGTTGTGGCTCATGCGTGGTAGATTATACCTATTGTTGTGAAGGTTTTCTTACCAAGTGATACTTGACCGTATGTGAATTGAGTCAGCTTGCAGTTGTTTTTGGTACCATATGCATTGTAACGTAGAAGCATTAGTATTATGTAGTTACTATGCATTTGTATTAGTAGGTGGATCGATTATCTGAATTTCAGGTAGTACATAATCTGCCATGGTTTGCATTTTGTACCAGTTGCTGTAATGGAATGTATTCACAATTAGGTATGGATGCATGCACGAAGCACTCATTAGAGATTTGTTCCTGTGTCACATTGTTGCAGAGAGTGCATGTATGTTTCCACATGTATGAAATCTGGAAGATTTCATTTATAGATATGTTTTTGTTTTCCAGTACTTGCAGTAAGTACATTAGAAATTCTTATGGATCTTCTTGTGCGTTTATAGTGAATTTCACCATTCTAGCACAGTAGTCCAATTCTTGTCTTATTCCGTGAACACTATACGTGTTGTCAGGATTATTTGTTGCATTTCTATGAAGGACTAACATTTGCAAACACAATTGGTCTGTACTGTGTAAGTACATGTTCACAACAATTGCTGGCAAGTGAAATAGAATATTCATTGCTACATTTGTATAGCAACTTACACCGGTTACATTTGAAACTTTGAATGGACCAGATAGTTCTTTGTCCAAGTCATTTTATCGGAGTGTCAGTTGCTTCTTTGAAGAAGTACCTGAGTTACTTTGACTAGTAGGTTGTTCTTTGGTTGTGGCAATTGATGAAGTATTAGCTTCTTTTACTCTCTTTGGAGGATTTGCAGTCAAATCCTGTTGCATTTCAGTTTGAATACTTTTCTTTTACAACGTTTTCCTTTTTGTGGAACAGGATATGATTTTAGATGGGGGTGTATTGCGAACGTAGTCTATTGTATTCTTAAATGCAAGGAATATCAGCGTTCACTTTACTTGCATCAAAGTTGATTAGAAATAGACCCTCAAGTCTACGTAAGCGTGATAGTGCTACATAGCTCATGCCTTCTTTAAAGACTGTGTTACCAATATCTATCAATGCTTTAGGCCTCATTACAACTCAGGCGTTAAGGGTTAACGCCACCGTTAACCCTTAACGCCTGATTCTGATTTTAACGCCTGCTTTTAGCAGGCGTTAAAATCCATGGCGCTAACCTGCCATGGTGCTAATTACGCCGCCGTAATTTACGGCGGCGTAATTAGCGCCTTCCCCACTCCCATTATGCCCTATGGGGCAAAAATGGGAATGGGGAAGGGAAAATGGGAAATGGGGATTTACCGCCCCACTCACCTTGGAATGGGGCAGTAAATCCGCCATCCACCATGGTGTAAACGGAGTTTACACCATGGTGGTAAAGTTGGTGCACTTAGCACCAAGGTTGTAATGAGGCCCTTTGTCTAGGGTAAGACCTTGGGATTTATGAATAATGACTGCATATGCAAGAGTTAAAGAAAATTGTTCTCTGCGTGCATACATGTCTTTGAAGAGAAGGAATCGAGCTGTTGAGCGCCCTATCCTTTTTACTTGTGAAAGTTTGTCAAAGAGAATATTGACAAACTGAATGTTGTTGTCACGTGGGTATGTTGAAAAGCCAACAACTGTACCCAGTGCGCCATTAACTAGTCCTTGCTACACGTCAAGGTTACGTTTAAGCATTATTCTACAGTTTAAGGAACATTTTTATATTTTCTCCAACCCAGCTGTGTTGGAGATAGAATGTTCTAAGGTATTTAGTCTTGTTGTGGCTTGTTGTCAGATGGGTAGTGTCATACCATGTACGTCCAGTTTGTCTGTGGAGCAAATTTCAATTATTGGTTGCATTTCTTTTTTCAACATTGTTTCATTGAATTTGGAACAGCTTGCAAGTGTTGGCATTAATGCCATACAATTGACATTTTTGTGCACTAATTGTTCCATAACATCAGTAGCACATGCGTTATCGCCATAAAGTGCATGGATGTGCCGGGTTTTCAATATTGCTTGTGCTTCTTGAGATAGTACACCAACTCTAATACTTTTTAAAATGTTGGAGTATGTGAAGTCTGTAGATTGGTGCATGTTTTCTGTTAATTCTCTATATTGGAAACGTTGCCAAAGGTTGCCATTTCCTATGCAGTTTTACGGCAGAGTTTGTGTCCTAAGGTTTTAAAAATAGGTTCACATTTCCCTGGTGTCAATTGACGAAGATCTCTAAAAACAATAATGTGTTTTCGTCCAAAGAGGTCTTCATAGTTTGTTTTAAGTACTTCTTGCAATCTGAGGTGACTCAAAGCCAACATTAGGTTGGAGACCAGGCTCACTTCATCTACTTGTAGCATTTTCATTCGTTTTAATACTCTGCATAGTTCCATTGCAGTTTCTGCAGAAAGTTTGTAATAGTCCAATTTGTTTTGGTGTTCTACTGGAAGGAGTAGTAATCGGTGTAAAGTGACACCACCTATTTTGTAGGCATCTAAACCTGTGGGGGGAGTTACAACAGTTGACAGTTTGTTGTTTGTCAATTGTTGAAGGAACATGCTGATGATTCTGATTAAGAATGTTTTGCCTGAACCGGTTTCACCACTGACGTATAGCAGTATAGGTTTGTAATTTTAGCAGGTACATTCTTTATTTTCATGTTGTACACCATGTGCAATTTCTTTTGTTACTTCTTCAAAAATGGTGCGCTGGTCTTTGTTAAGTTTTGATTGTAGTACAGTTAAGTCTTATGTATCTTCTTCATAGTGACACATGGTGTTTTCTACTTCTGTCATAGCTAATTCTGCCTCATTTGCAATTAGTGGCTGTCCCAGTGGTTCTTGGTTTCCTGTTACAGAAGGTTGACTACTGTCGGAAGTGTCCTTATCTATTTGGGCCTGGAGTTTTTCTTCGTGTTGCTGTTCATTGTGCAACATTGTTTTGTACTGCGTAAAGTTCACATCAGTGATAGTGCTTTCATTTGCTTTGAAAGCGTCTTCATAACAGTCATAGTTATCTAGTATCTCTTCTTCTTTTCTCCATGGTTTAAAAAGTTGTAGCAGGGACATGTAATATAGTTCTTTCTGTTGAAGAGTTTTTAATGACAATTTGACATGATTAATTAAGCTTTGTTTGGTAAGTTTCACTAAGCTGCCTTCACAATCTGTCATTCGATATCTACAAAATATTGGATACTGCAGCAGGATCCAGAAGTTCAAATTGACCAGTTTCTGGTGACTCTTGAATTATTTCAGTTGTTTCCCTTAAGCTTTCTTCAATATTTATTTCTTTGTAGTATTCATTGTTGTCTTTCAGATATTGCAAGGCTTGTCTAACTTTATGTAAATCCACGAGTTGTTTCCAAATGATTTTGTCTTTTGTTGGTACTCCATTTACCAAGACTATTAAAGAATGCTCTATTGAACGTTGCACTCCTAGAGTGTGCACATTTTCTGTCAGATCTAATGGTAAATAAACTGCTTTGCCCTGAATGCCTTTCACCAATTCAGAGGGAGGTCATTTTTCTGTTTTTGGTTGAAGGCTTATTATAGCTTGGAATGGGTGCGCTATATGAATTATGATGCTCTCATACAAATTGAGTTGTTGCAGGGGTTTTGGTAATGTAAATAATTCCAAGTTATTTGTGATAGCACGTGAAGGAGTTTGGTTGTTGTCAAGTTTTGTAGTGCAGTAACTGCAAACTATTAAGGGTTCACTTATTTCATATTTCTTTTCTGCTAAAAGGTAGAGTGCTAACTCAAACCATTTGGAATCTTCATTGTCTTCTATTTTGGATGTTACGTCTATAGTTTTTGTTTTACTTATGTAAAAAGTTCTGCAGCAACACACACACACACCTGGTTTGGTACTTCAGTGGATGTACTTTTAAATTTTAGTATTTATTTTTTGTATGTGTGTAGTAGAAGGTTGCCATGTGCAGAATTGTTGCTAGTCTGTTCTAAAGCTATTGCATTTTGTAAGTGGCTTTCACTTCCAAAATATTTTCTCTGGATACGGTTGACTTCTTCTTGTAGGTATTTGGGTGTACCATGCAGAAGAGTGTTATTTAAATTGGCTAGTTCTAAAGCAGGACTTTTAGCATAGTACAGTTTATACACTAGATTTCTTACATTTGAATGATGTGTTGATATCATTTTGATATCATGGAAGGTGCTTTTGCAAATAGGTCCTGAAATGCAGGCTAATGAATGTCCTTGTAGTCCTGTTTATTTGCACACTGGACAGGTATCCATATTTTGCACATACTGATTGAGGAACTGGCGTAAAGATTTGAAAGATTTGTTGGGAATGTTACACATTGACATGCACGGCCATTTGTATACTGGACGTTCTGGTTCAGTCAAATGGAGAGGTAATTCTGAGTTTTCTGGGGATATTTTTGTGTTTCATGATGGTATTATTATTTTTTTCATAACCTCGTCCACTGCTATGGATGGCAATTGTGTTTGTTTGGTTTTGTTTGTATGCCTCTTCATTAAAATATGGTTCTGTGGTCGTGGTGTGACTCCATTCACCTCCACAGATATTTAAGAAGTTATGTTTGTTGACATTCTGTTTATGGAGAAGTTTTTTGTAGTTTAGAACTTAGTTTTGTTAGGGGTTTCATCCTGTTTAAAACTAAAATAAATAAATTCCTTTTGAGAAGGATTGCACTGTCTACGAGAGCTTCTAGGATGAATTTTCTACGGTAGGTTTTAAGGGTTGTGCATGATTTCGCTCCTGTTTTTATAAGATTCTGAAGGACTTTGTGGCGGAACATTTTTGCTAAAATACTTTTTTTAGTATGGTTACTTGCTAGTATATGAATATTTATAGGAGCAGTTTTAGCAGTACTGGTAGCCAAATTCTTGTTAAGCATTTTCTGTTTCGTTTTACATTTTGATAGGGGAGGCAATGTTTCTGTACTAGAAGCTTCTTTTGTTTCGCTAAATGACTGCATTAGCTGTTTTGTTTGAATGTTTTGTACAAACTCTGGTAGAGACGGATGCTTATTTTGGACACTTTTATTTTCATTTGCTCGATTTCTGCATTGCTTTCTACGGACTTGCTTTTTGGTAGGCATTCTTTGGGGTCTGTTGAAATAAAACGAAGGCATGGGTTGGTCTGTTTTGCAATGTATGTTTGCTGTGTGCATGCGTGTATGAGTTTGATGGGGAAGATGTATGTGGTGGTGTGTGAATGTGCATTGGGCAGTTAGAATGAGTTGGGGAGGCAATTATTCTGTTTGTATGTTACTACACTGCGGTTCAGATGAGAGTAAAAAGTGAGCTAGTGGTGAGCAGAAGCATTAATAGTAAACGTAATGGTATAAAATTAAAACAGTTCTTTTTTTTGTAGTACTAACATTCTAAGGGTTGAGTATGTTATTTGTGTTCCAAAAAACGGGGATTTGTGTGCCATTCTGCCTGCTAATCTCTGTTTAGTAAATGGGGATTTGTGGGCAGAATCGTTCAGAAATCGATGTTTTTTTGGTGCGCAAATTACATGAATCAACGACACAGTGTCTTTGAGGAACATTAAGAATATGAAGGTAGTATTGTACTTACTTTTTTTTGTGGATTGTGCAGGTTTCTTCGGATATGTTGTTTGTAGTTTCGATGCTGCTGATTTTCAGGAGAGTGGTGTTCACTGCAATTGTAAAAGAAAGAAGTTAGTAATTTTGTTTGTTTATAGCACTGATGTTAATGTTCACGTTGATCTTTATGTTTTTGATGTAGTATTCTTGTTTGATATCTGAACATAGTGTATGCATGCATTTCATTTGACTATGTGCAGCCTGTATATATTACTTACAGTATGTTAGTTCAACATGCTTCGCAAATGAGTAGAATTTTAAGTTCATGAAATTCACTTGTTTTTTTTACAGCTGTGTTGTAGATAGCAGGGAGGTTTGGAAGTGATAGGTCATTGTAGTAGATGGTAAAAATGTGAATAATTTCATATTGTAACTAGACATGCGAACAATCGGGAGTTCCTGAGAGGGAGATTTCACCACAGCAATCGGGAACATTTATTTTTCGCATACAATTGCATAGGGATTAGCATTAATTTAGGCGGGAGACAGTAAAAAATTGTGACATTCTTCAATGAAAAATCAAGTCTTGCGCGTAAATTGGGAGGGTTGGCATGTATGTATAGGTTATGCGGATTTAGTGGTATTACTCTGTTTATATGGAATCATAAGACTTGTACATGTACTCTGAATAAAATATGCATACCTGTACTTTGTAATCATGCATGTGGATATGCATGGAGCTATAAGTAGAAATCCTCGAGACTTGTACAGCAGTTTTTGTAGTAGGTGGTTTCCGATGATATGAGACTTGTATTCAGAGTGATCAAGAAGGACTTGGGAAGGTCGTGGACATGTTTCCAAATTCCCAAGTAATTTTTTCTTGTATTGCGCAGAGACAAATGTGGCTGCGTTCTTCTTCACTTGGTCCACAAATGGAGAAAGCGAGGCGCAATGTCAATAAGGCTGTTTGTGCCTTTCTAAGAGATGTTGGCATGTCCTCTTTCCACAATGAAAATATTATGTTTCATAGCACATACATTTTTCGCAGAGATGGAGTCCATCTTACATATACTGGCAATCAGATTTTTCTTAGAAATGTACAAAATGCATTGCGACCTTTCTTGGAATTATAGTCATCTATTTTGCATTAGATGTTGACAAATCCAAGTTTTTCAAACACACAAAAAAACACCAAAAGGCTCTTTTTTAGAGCCACCACTTACTCCCAGAGAAAAGTGCATTGGTTTTGCTAGGGCAGCACCTCAAAATTGTACCTGTTCTAGGACTGATCGCTGAATTTTAAAAAATGCGTAGGGACCTGCACTATTTTTTTTTGTACTTATATTTTTAAACTGAAAAAGGCGGCTCTAAAAAGAGCCTTTTTCTTTGTGGATTTTTGTTCTTTTATATTTTTTTTTTGTGGCTTTTTTACACACAACACACTAGGAGAGGTGGGGAAAGGAGGGTAAGGAAGGACACCAACCACGGGATTAAGAAAGGGCAGTTGGAGAGAGGAAGATATAGGGTGGGCCTTATTTAGGTAGGTAACAGGTCTTCTGGTGGTTCATGACCGTAGTCTCAAAAGCACTTCGAAGACTCTCCCCCCTGCAGAGTACTGCATCGCAGTACATACACAATATTGTAACCCTCGAAAGGTAAGGTTCAACAGCGTCGCAAATGGACTGTGAAGCAGCTGGAGGGATGCGCTCTCCCACAGGAGTGTCTCTTGTGGTGAGAGGATCGGAAATGGAGGTTGCTGTGGAGGAACTCAACCTACTATGTTCTTCACAAGGTACGACCTTGCGAATGTCCGCATCGTGGAACAAAGTTAGGTGTCGCTTCATGGATGTCGTACCAAAGCTGTACAAACCACTTTTCCCACGACTGAGCACCAGTTTGCACTTGTTACAGGTGACCATGTCCGCACATGCTTTTGGTACGTTACCATAAACGATAAACAACCGCCACACCCAAGACTTCCGGCGAGTGCTGGTAGTAGGGAGTTCCTCCACCTCATTCTCTTCATCCTCTTCATCCTCGTTCTCTACATCCTCACGTGTGTTCTCCTCTACAGGCCCTTGGGGAGGTGGTGATGGTGTAGGGTTTGGGGTGGTGCTGAGGCTGATGTAGCAACAGCAGCCAAGGATCCCATTAGGGTTGATGAGGTAATCTCAGCTAGAGCACTAAAGGCAGCAAAAGTCAATCTGCAATAGCCAGAAGTACAATGAAGATCAGCTCGGGGCTGTGGCCTTTTATAGGGGTGGAGGGGTGCGCCTCACGACCATATCGAACACTCAAAAGCATTCAAAAAGTTACAAAAGATACGTGGAAAGCCAGGGCCATTGTCTGTGACATGTGTAATGGTGATTTTTTTACAGTAAAATATTTTCAATTGTCTGAATAAATTCTTTTAAAATGTTGGGCATCCGGACAGAGTCCGCAAATTAGGACATACACTCAGCGTGGGTGCGGTCACATGGTAACGTCGGGAACAAGTCCGCAAAGGGAACGGGTGTCCGTAGGCCAGCAAATTCGCAGGAGCGGTCGTGCGCATGCACACGGGTGTTCTACGGACAGTGTTCGGGTCCTGAAACTAATTAAAAGTGCGACACAAGTGAGACGGACAATTACGGACAGGCGCAATGTTCACAGGATTTATGGGTATGGTGCGCATGTGCGTAGATGTTCTGCAGACTGCACGGCCAGGTATGGTGTCCTTAGGACACCTCCATTTTGTTTGACTATCGACATCCCGCACACCGCGCCTGTTCTACGGACAGTTCCATCTTGGTTGCGAACGGTATGGACAGTTATAGTGTCCTTAGGACACTTCCATTTTATTCATTTACGGACAACCCGGACACCTGGTGTGTTCTAAGAACATTTTTATCTTGGTTGCGAACGGTGCAGAGAGGTGTAGTGCCCTTAGGACATCTACATTTTGTTAATTATGGACAGGCCGGAAAGGCGCGCTGTCCGCGGACATTTTAACTGCTTTTAAAAAGCAAAATAAGACACAAATAATTTCTTTACAAGAAACATAACATTTTTTAATTGTATACATATATACACATTATGAAAGAGAGGGGGAAGCAGAAACTGATACAAAAATAGGGAATTTAGGGGTTTGGAGAGGATGGATGGGAGGGGATGAAGGGATGGAAGTCTCATCAAAACATCTATTTGTTGTTCACGGTTTGGGGATAGTTCACTGGGACATGGAGAGCGGGCACAGGTACAGGTCGGACAATGGAACTTAATTTTTTCTTTAATGTGGTCCTCTACTAACTGTTTCAAACTATTGAAATTTTCCTTTAGCATGTCCACTTTCTATTCAATGCGTTCGAGAGTCTTTTCCATTGTATCTTTTGGAGTCACATTTTCAATGTTTGTATGGTCTGTAAAAAATAAACTTATATATCTTAAGTACACATTAGGTAATGATTATTAATTTCCTTGTATAGACACGTGTCTACCATTATTATCACTGTCTTCAGACATTTCCCCATGTGGAAAATGTTCTTCCAGCCACTCCAAAGTACTGCACATTTCTGTGTGAAAAACAAAAATATATTAATTATACGGTACCTCACACAAAAAGCAGAGCTATCTATACAAAAAATGAAGTTTACTTACTAGTTTCTGGTAAGTGGCATTCATTGTGTTGTGTAGGTCTACTGTTACTTCTAGTTCTGCAGTTTCTTTGAGGTAATTATGTTGGAGGTATGTCTTTTTGTTATGGTATAATCCATTTTATTACATATCGTATTTCAATGGCTTGTTGATGTGTTAAATATGTAGGTTCCACTGCTTATTTATTAATATATATATAATGTGTATTTGTGCTGCTTTTTCAACTTGAGTACTGTTTATATGGTATGATAGAACAATTTCAGATACCCCCTGCATGTTTGGGTAGTGCTGATGTCGTCCGTGACTGTCTGCGGACATCAAAATCATTGGCAGGGTGTTTGGTATGTTCTAAGTTATTTGTATATAAAATAAGGGAACCTTAGTACACATATATCAAATTTACACTATGAAAATGTATGTTCAGTAAAAACACTTGATTAAAGAGATGTTATGGTTAAGTTGCACTACTAAAAACCTACGAAATTCATTAAAAAAACTTTGTTAAAGGGACGTTATGTTAAGTTGCGCTACTAAAAACCTATGAAATTCAGCAAAAAAAACTTTGTTAACGGGATTTTATAGTTCCAAGTAAAACCGAAAAACCGATGTCATCAATGATATTTGTGATGTCATCTTTGGTGTCCTGGGTGTTAGTCTTAGCAGTTCACAGTGGTGGCGCGAGTTATGGTTGCTTAGCGTACCATAACTGGCAAATTTCAAGGGTTTTTCAGTTTTACTTGGAACCATAACGTCCTGTTAAAGTTTTTTATACTGAATTTCATAGGTTTTTAGCAGCGCAAATTAACCATAATGTCCCTTTAACAAAGTTTTTTTACTAAATATATATATATGTGAACAAGCGCCGTGTATAGCGCGAAACGTGTCCATACAGGACTGCTCTCTGGGTGTCCTGCCTCTGTTTTGGGGTCTATGGCGGTTTTTTAGACATGATGCACTTTTTGTATCTTTAATAAACTTGAAAGTAATTTGTTTCAAGTTTCTGGCTTTTTTTATGTACGAACGGGACCTTGCTGCTTCTTTACATGACTTGGAGTGCAGGTTGAACTGTCCATCTCCATGGCAGTTATATCCCTAGTGCCATATAGTACTTGGTGAAATATTTTGCATTGTCCATACCATTGTTGCACAAGGAACATAGTTAATCTAATTCCACCAAGGACCACTAATCCTTTTCTGTCACACAACAATGACAATGTTTAGAATGTTCGAAACACATTTTGACAAAATGAAAGTGTATGTCGGTTCTTCACAGGAAAGACCACATCTCATGATCAGTGTTCAATCCGTGTTGATCTTATTTAACATATTTTTTCAGATTACTTTTGTCTGAGTTTCTGTTCGTTGTCTCCTCCCCTTTTCCCAAGGAAGATGGTTTTCAGACTAATAAATCGCAAATCTTTCTTATCATCCATTTGGTGTGCTGTCTGCCAGTGTATGGACAAAAGGATTTTAGGATCCTTACTTCCAATCATTGCTATGTGCTCTCCGATCCTGATTCTCAATTCACTTATTGTACTCCAAACGTAGATCTGTTGGCAAACATATTGTACTGCATAAATAACAAATTTGGGTCTACAGCTAATATTTTCTGTGATTTTCACTCTAATGCCTCTGAAGTCAGTGCATTCTTGTGTACTTGTGTGCATACCTGCACTTCATGCATGTTCCCCACTTGTCAAAGTCCTTTCTTAAAGGCTGCAACCATCTGATGGCTGGTCACATGTCAGTAATTGGTAGAAAAGAAGGGGTCAGTTTGTTCTTTAGTGTCGGTTCACTCATGAAGATTATTTTTGGCGTATCATGCAGATATACTGTGAGGTCTTTACTTTATTCAAGTGTTGGAAATACCAATGTTTTCTTAACATTTTTGTAATCATATTATTGTTCTTAGAATATTTTGTGATGATTTGGATTTTACATAGTTCATTGTTTTCTTCCCTTGCTTTTTGTACAAATGTACTACTCCTTTCCATTCTCTGTACCTTCTTTTGGGCTTTGTCAATGCATTGTGCTGAAGATCATCATTCCTGAAACATACTGGCCAGGAGCTGGCATTCCTTTTAAAAAACAACTAGATCTTCACAATTACGTCAGGCTCTTATTAACTACTCAATTGGTATATTGTTAAGCAATGTTTGATGGTGGCAGCTTGTGGCATAGAGGAGTGTCTTTCTGTATGTGCGTGTTTTCAAATTAGAACCTCCTACATAACACGTTAAATCTAGAAAGTTTATTTCATTCTTGCCACTTTTGCAGGTGTATAAAATTCCAAAATTATTGAAGTTGAGTCTTTCAACAGATGTCTCCAGATCGTTCAAATTGCCTTTCCATATTAGGAGGATATAATCTATGTATCTGTACCATGAAATCACATGTTCAGAGAATCCCTGGTCTGTATGCACGTGGTTGTCTTCAAACATATCCATAAATAAAGTAGCTAAAGTGGTGCATATTTATCACCAATCACAACACCCTTTGTCTACTGGTAGTATGTGTCATGGAAGATACATTTATTGTGGTCCAAAGAAGATTGTATAATTTCCTTCAACATCTACACAGACTGAGTCTTAATTGCCAGGTCGTGTTTTATTGACATATGCAACGCCTTAAGTCTAAGGTGGCCAAAAGGTAATCTGGTTCCCATACAGTTTCCTTTGTTATGTTCAAGACTTGTGTAGTGTCTTTCAGATATGATGGTAACTTCAACACTAAAGGGCGAATACTATTGTCTAAATATTCTGATATTGGTTTTGTTGCCCACACTATTCCACTTAAGATAGGTCTTGCTTCCGGAATATCTTGATATATTTTATGAATTTTCGGCAAGAAGTACATTGTGTGCATGGTTGGTTGTTTGACAGTGAGATAGACTTTCTCTGAGTCTGTCAAGAGCCCTTGTCTGTGCCATTTCAAAATGAGTTCATTCAGGTCCAATAGAAATTCCTGTCTGGGATCTTAAGTATATTGTAACAGTCTGGTGTCTCTAAATGTGTTTTAGCCATAGTAATGTGGTCTTTACGATTCATTATCACGATATTGCCCCCTTTATCTACTTCTTTCATAACAATTGTTTTGTCATTAGCCAGATTTGTGATAGCTTTATATTCTGTCCTTGTTAGATTACTGTGTGTGTGTTTCTCCTCTGTTTCTGTTTCTCAATTCCTTTATTTATGTCCTCAACTACTGCCTTCTGAAAGCTGTCAATTACATTTTCAGTTGGCATTGGTCGAATAAATCTGCACTTAGGAGATGAAAGAATTAAGACCTAAGTCTTGATGTATTTCACCAATGCCAGTTGAAAATGTAACCAACACCAAAAAGGCCGCCAGATCATGTGACATCACGCATACAATGCGCAGCGTCATCTTTTATTTACTAAATAAATACGGATTCTTAAATGGCAGCAGCAGTGAAAAATCGCACACAGTGCACTTTTCAAGGAGGAGAACCTTACTTAAAAACAAGGTAAGTTTTTTTGTTTGTTGCTAACATCAGCCATATGGCATTGAATGTATTGCGGCATTTGTCAGCACATTATAAAAGTAGATCCTTAACAGAGGAGGTAGCTATAATGGACAGCAGAGTTTAAACAAATCTTATACTGGAAAATTATACTAGGAATAATCCTTCGTTATCAGACATATGCAATTATATATTATACAAAATAATATATGTGTTATACAATTTACTAAACCAAATGGGAGAGGAACATGAGAGTTTTAGTAACAAGTGTATCTGAATGTGCTAAGACACTTGTTACCCTTTTGGCATAGTAGACTGTGTATGCACAATTGTGCATTGTATAAAATGTAACACAAGATGTAATGGCAAAATACCAATATGATGACAGATATGCAGACTCAATATGGTATATTTTGTGTATATATATATATATATATATATATATCACACGGCCCACGGTAGTGGCCGTGTAGTTATGGTTAAGTTGCTAAACCCATAGGAAGAGCACTTTTTGGGTGGCTCAAAACTTTCCTCCCCCTGGACCAATCCACACCAAACTTTGCAAAATAAGTATATCGCCCACTCTGGATTTCCTTACAAAGTTTGGTGAGGTTTGGTCCAGGTGGGGCAAAGTTATAGGGGGGTCTTTTTCCCATAGACTGAATGGGGAAAGAAATTTGCTCATGCCTACAGCCCAAACCACTGGACGGATTTTCACCAAATTTGCTGCTGGAGCAGTGGCTTGGTCCCGAAAGCATGCTTTTGTAAATTTGGTGAAAATCCACCCAGTAGTTTTAATTAAAACAACCAAAAAGTAGGTAAAAAAGAATTTGTGAAATCTATGTCTGCTCGGCGGACACACTTCCCTGTTCGCTCCACGGACAGGACATCGATTGGCTAATTGGCTTGCGTCATGTCCGCGGACAAGCAACGGGTTCTCTGATTGGTTGGAATGAAATGTGAGGTGCATCGTAATGTTTTGATGCGCCCACCATCTTGGATCCGCGCTGTGATGAACGGGGGAGAAATACAACTTTGGGGAGGGTGTTGGTGTGTAAGAGTGCTTGGGGAGGGTGGGGGAGTAAGAGATGGGTCAAATGCTGTATTTGTTTAGGTGGCAAGCGCCCCTGATGTGTTTGTTATGTCAGCGGTCACCCGGGCTGTCCGCGGACATAAAAAATGCAGTAGCCCATATCGCACAGTTAAAATGTTTGCTTCTATGGGTGTGATCTATGGGTGTGATATGCTGCGGTGGTTGTGGCCAGGGCCTAGAGTCTGGGGTACATGGACAACGGCCGTAGGCCATGCACCAAAGACTCTAGGCCCTGGCCACAACCACTGCAGCATATCACACCCATAGATCACACCCATAGAATCAAACATCTATCAAACATTTGCAAATCTACAGTTAGTGTACTGTTTGATTTGTATAGTTTGCATGTGAAGTTTTGGCTACGTCATGTCATTAAGATTGTAGAGTTTGGTAACAAGAATTGCAGTATAACATATCCATGGAAGTAAACATTTTGTATTGTGGTGTATGGTTAGATGTTTGCTTCAATGGTTCTGTTATGCAGCAGTATTTATGTGTTCTATTAGAATATACTTACTGTTGGATTTTTTGAGATTGGATATATTTTTTTCATGATTTGGGTAACTGGAACAGATATTCTTTTTCAATTTCTGTGATAAAAGAAAAGATCATGTTAGTGTAGGTAGTTTATAAAGAGTTATTGCATTGCATAATAGACATTTCTGCATTATTTCGACCCTCATATGTCGTAGTTTACAAACCAGTGTACTGTGCCATTTGCTCAGTTTCGATGTTTGTTTCTTAAATCATTGGGTCTGTGGGAAAAAAATCCATGTTGGATTAAAAAACAAAACCTTTTTTTGTTATGGTACAGTACATTTCTTTCTTTGTTTTCAGTGTGTATTTGTTGTTTCTGGCTAATGTTCTATCTTTTGGCTTGTTGCAGATTGTTAGATACCTGTTGGCAAATTCTAACTTGTTATAGTTTTTATTTATATTTTCAAGTTACTCATCTATCTGTTGGGTTGCTGCAGATTTTTGGGGCAGTTAGATACCTGTTGGTGTATTCTACTGTTTATAGTTTTCTAATTGAAGTTTTATTAATGTTTATGCACAGATTAGTTATTACATTTTGGTTTTAAGAAAATTAAATAAGCGTAGATGTGCTGGTAATCTCTGCTTTAGAGTAATTGTACTATCATTACATTCAAACCATCCACAATTCTTTTTTATATATGCAGTATAGTGACCTGCATTGGTTGTGGCTCCTGCGTGGTAGATTATACCTATAGTTGTGACGGTTTTCTTACCAAGTGATACTTGACCATGTGTGAATCCAGTCAGCTTGCATTTGTTTTTGGTACCATCTGCATTGTAACATAAAAGCATTAGTATTACATATTTACTATGTGTTTGTATTTGTAAGGTGGAATGATTATTCAAATTGCAGGTAGTACATAATCTGCCATGGTTTGCATTTTGTACAAGTTGCTGAAATGGAATGGATTCACAGTTAGGTATGGATACATACACAAAGCGTTCATTAGGGACTTGTTCTTGTGTCACTTTGTTGCAGAGAGTGCATGCATGTTTCCACATGTATGAAATCTGGAAGATTTCATTTATAGGTATCTTTTTGTTTTCCAGTATTTGTAGTAAGTACATTAGAAATTCTTGTGGATCTTCTTCTGAGTTTAAAGTGAATTTCACCATTCCAGCACAGTAGTCCAATTGTTGTCTTATTCCATGAACACTGTATGTGTTGTCAGGATTGTTGCTTGCATTTCTATGAAGGACAAACATTTGCAAACACAATTGGTCTGTATTGTGTAGGTAAATGTTGTCAACAATTGGTGGCAATTGGAATAAAATATTTATTGCTACATTTGCGTAGCAATTTACACCAGATATATTTGAAAATTTGAATGGACCAGATAGTTCTGTGTCCAAGTCATTTCTTCGGAGTGTGTGTTGCTTCTTTGAAGAAGTACCTGAGTTACTTTGAGTAGTGGATTCTTCTTTGGTTGTAGTAATGGATGAAGTATTAGCTTCTTTTACTCTCTTTGGAGGATTTGCAGTGAGATCCTGTTGCATTTCTGTTAGAAGTTGTTTTATTTTACAACATTTTGCTTTTTGTGGAACTGGATAGGTTTTTAGATGGGGAGTGTACAGTGAACGTAGTCTATTGTATTCTAAAATGCAAGGAATATCAGCGTTTACTTTACTTGCATTAAAGTTGATTAGAAATAGACCGTCAAGTGTTCGTAAGCGTGATAGTGCTACGTAGCTCATGCTTTCTTTAAAGACTGTGTTCCCCATATCTATCAATGCTTTATCTAGGGTAGGACCTTGTGATTTGTGAATGGTGACTGCATATGCTAGAGTTAGAGAAAATTGCTCTCTCTGTACATACATGTATTTGAAAAGAAGAGTTCGAGCTGTTGAGCATCCTATCCTTTTTACTTCTGAAAGTTTGTCAAAGAGAATATTGACAAACTGAATGTTGTTGTCACGTGGGTATGTTTGAAAGCCAACAACTGTACCAAGTGCTCCATTAACTAGTTCTTGCTCCACGTCAAGGTTACGTTTAAGCATTACTCTACAGTTTAAAGATAATTTTAATATTTTCTCCAAACCAGCTGTATTGGAGATAGAGATTTCTAAGGTATTTATTCTTGTTGTGGCTTGTTGACCATGGGTAGTGTCATACCATGTACATCCAGTTTGTCTGTGGAGCAAATTTCAATTATGGTTGCATTTCTTTTTTCAACATTGCTTCATTGAATATTGAACAGCTTGTAAGAGTTGGCATCAAGGACATACAATTGACATTTTTGTGTGCTAATTAGTCCATGACATCAGTAGCACATGAGTTATGGCCATACATTGCATGGATGTGCCGGGATTTTAATATTGATTGTGCTTCTTGAGGTAGTACACCAACTCTAATACTTTTTAAAATGCTGGCGTATGTGAGGTCTGCAGACTGGCGCATGTTTTCTGTTAATTCTCTGTATTGGAAATGTTGCCAAAGGTTGACATTTCCTATGCTGCCAACAGTATTACGGCATAGTTTGTGTCCCAAGGTTTTAAAAATAGGTTCACCTTTCACTGGTGTCAATTGAAGAAGGTCTCCGAAAACAATAATGTGTTTTCCTCCAAAGAGCTCTTCGTAGTTTGTTTTGAGTACTTCTTGTAATCTGAGGTGAATCAAAGCCAACATTAGGTTGGAGACCATGCTCACTTCATCTATTAGTAGCATTTTCATTTGATTTAACTCTCTGTGTAGTTCCATTGCAGCTTCTGTAGAAAGTTTGTAATATTCTAATTTGTTTTGGTGTTCTACTGAAAGGAGTAGTAATCAGTGTAAAGTGACACCGCCTATGTTGTAGGCAACTAAACCTGTGGGGGCAGTTACAACAGCTGACAGTTTGTTGTTTGTCAATTGTTGAAGGAACTTGCTGATGGTTTTGATTAAGAAACTTTTGCCTGAATCAGATTAACCACTGACGTATAGTAGTATAGGATTGTAATTTTGGCAGGTACATTCTTTATTTTCATGTTGTACACCATGTGCAATTTCTTTTGTTACTTCTTGAAAAATGCTACGCTGCTCATTGTTCGGTTTTGATTGTAGTACAGTTAAGTCTTCTGTATCTTCTTCATAGTGACACATGGTGTTTTCTACTTCTGTCATAGCTAATTCTGACTCATTTGCTATTAGTGGCTGTCCCAGTGGTTCTTAGCTTCCTGTTATAGAAGGTGGACTACTGTTGGGAGTGTCCTTATCTAGTTGGGACTGGAGTTCTTCTTCGTGTTGCTGTTCATTGTGCAACATTGTTTTGTACTGTGTAAAGTTTACCTCGGTTATAGTGCTTTAATTTGCTTTGAAAGCGTCTTCATAGGAGTCATAGATATCTAGTAACTCTTCTTCTTTTCTCCATGGTTTAAAAAGATGTAGCAGGGACATGTAATACAGTTCTTTATGTTGAGGAGTTTTTAATGACAATTTGATATGATTAATTAAGCTTTGTATGGTAAGTTTCACTAAGCTGCCTTCACAATTTGTCACTCTATATCTACTTTTATTTTCATCTGGTTTTATATTATTTTTGTATGTGAAGTTTTGGGCTATGTGGTATAGACACATGGTTTCCAAAGTGGTACTCCTGTTTCGGTAGTATGTGTCTAGTAAATTGTTTTTCAAAATGTCTTGGCTGTTGGGATCATTTTTGGCTATAGTTTCTATGTCGTCGTATGATTTTAGAACTCTTTTTTCTAGATTTATCAGGACCAAGACTTAGCCATACTATATTTTCAGATTTTTCATACAACGCAGTACCGGTTAAACGATCTGCAGCTTCATAGCAGCCACAATCTCTATGAGAGAGCATTTTTATTCCTAAGCTGTACAATTTCTTAGACAGTGATTTATCTGATGATAGGCCATCCCAGAGGTCTTGAAGCTGTTTTTTCTGCAGTGGAATTGTCTGCAATGCACTGCACATCTATGTTTGCATTCCATAAGAAGGCAATGATTGCATTGTAATCATTGATATATTTTGTTTATTCTGTTCTTTTTATGTAATATGTGTTCTTAGATGATTTAACTTTTACACTATGTCTAACTGAAGACATGAAGTTGTTTACTTGACCTGTTGCTGTAACTGGTCTAGAGAAACCAAAGCAGCATTTGGTGTAGTAGTTCCCTTTGTTTTTGTATTTGCAACGACAATATTTCACACATGTGTGTCTTTGAAATTGTATAATTTGTGCATGAAGATCACTATGTGTTGCTTCTGATGGAATTTCACAAGTGACATATTTTTCAATAAACTGTAAAACAGTGGCATCACTGTCTTGACCAAATTTAGGAGCATCTTTAATCCATAAAAGCATGTGGATATGTGGTGCTCCTCTGGCTTGGTATTCTTTTCTCCAAAAGAAGTGTTGCACTTCTCCAGTTTTATTACAAATAAAGTGTAGCATAGCAATGAAGCGATGATGGAAATATCTTGAAACATTAACAGGATCTAGAGAGCAAAGTTCTCCAGGTGTTAGTATATCTATGTTTGTTTTGTTTTTGTTTGATATACGTAGGAAATCATGTAAATCTTCCCATACATATTCTGCACAGCTTAATGTAACACACCAAGTGGGTGGGCCAAGGTTTCTTATCATACAATGTACATCTCTGTGACGTTGGAACCAGTACTCTTTAGTACCACACATGTTTGCTTACAGATTTGTAATGCTTGATTGTAAAACATCATCTTTTTCTTGCACTTTTTGTATTAATTGCATAGCTGACATATTTTGAAAATGGGTACCTGATTTCAATGTGGGTGCAAATCCGTAGCATAGAGTTGCTAGTTCACTTTCAATAAGTAGGTGGAATATGTATTTCACATTTTGTCTAAATCTGGGATCTTCAGAATACATTTGTAACGAGCGGTATTCTGATGCTGTTATCTGAATGGGTCTATTATCGTACCTTCCTCCTTTCCCAGTAGGAAAGAGTAGAGGAAAAGCACGTGCTTCTATACTTTTTTTCCCAAATGCTGATTGGTGATCCTTTGGTTTGTCGCATTTAGTATGTTTCTAGTGCATCATCTATGGTGTCTTTAGAGTGTAATGGAAGAATTGTATAATGGTCTGAAATATTGGATACTGTAGCAGGATCTACAAGTTCAAATTGACCAGTTTCTGGTGACTCTTGAATTATTTCAGTCATTTCTCTCAGTTTTTCTTCAATATTAATTTCTCTGTAGTATTCATTGTTGTCTTTTAAATATTGCAAAGCTTGTCTCATTTTATGTAAGTCTCCGAGTTGTTGCCATTTTTTTTTGTCTTTTGTAGGTACACCATTTAGTAAGACAATTAAAGATTGTTCTATTGGACATTGCACTCCTAGAGTGTGTACATTTTCTTTCAGATCTAATGGTAAATAAACTACTTTGCCACAAATGCCTTTCACTAATTCTGAGGGAGGTAACTTTGCTGTTTTTGGTTGAAGGCGTATTATTGCTTGAAATGGATGCACTGTTTGAATTATGACGCTCTCATATAAATTGAGTTGTTTCAAGGGTTTCAGTAATGGGAATAATTCTAAGTTATTTGTTATAACACATGAAGGAGTTTGGTTGTTGTCAAGTTTTGCAGTGCAGTAACTGCAAAGTATTAAGGGGTCATTTATTTCATATTTGTTTCCTGCTATAAGGTAGAGAGCTAATTCAAACCATTTTGAATCTTCATTGTCTTCTATTTTGTATGTTATGTCTACAGTTTCTGTGCGACTTTTGTAAAAATGTCTGCGGCAACACACACACACTTGGTTTGGTACTTCAACGGATGTACTTTTAAATTTTAGTATTTCTTTTTTTATGTGTGTAGTAGAAGGTTGCCATTTGTAGAATTGTTCCTAGTCTGTTGTAAAGCTATTACATTTTGTAAGTGGCTTTCACTTCCAAAATATTTTCTATGGATATTCTCTATTTCTTCGAGTAGGTCTTTGGCTGTACCATGTAGAAGATTGTTATTTAAATTGTCCAATGCTAAAGCTGGACTTTTAGCATAGTACAGTTTGTGGACTTGATTTTTTATAGTTGAATGATGTGTTGATATCATTTTGATATGATGGAAGGTGCTTTTGTAATTAGGTCCTGAAATGCAGGCTAATGAATGTCCTTGTAGTCCTGTGTGTTTGCGCACTCGACAGGTATCCATATTTTGTAGAAGTTTCATTTTGAATTGGTCTTTGCCTTTTACATATTGATTGTGGAACTGGTGTAAAGATTTGAAAGACTTTTTGTCAATATTACACATTGACGTGCACGGCCATTTGTACACATTTTTGTGAGCAGCCTTTCCTTCTTCCATAATGGTATTATTAAGTTGTTCATACCCTTGTCCACTTCTATGTATGGCAACTGTGTTTGTCTGCTTTTGTTTGTATGCTTCTTCATTGAAATATGGTTCTGTGCTCGTGGCGTGACTTCATTCACACCCACAGATATTTAAGAAGTTATTTTTGTTCACATTCCGTTTATTGAGAAGTTTGTTTTGTAATTTAGTAGTTAGTTTTGTTAGTGGTTTCATTCTGTTTAACACTAAAATAAATAAATTCCTTTTCAGAAGGATTGCACTGTCTATGAGAGCTTCTAAGATTAATTTTCTCTGGTAGGTTTTAAAGATTGTGCATGATTTCTCTCCTGTTTTTATAAGATTCTGAAGCACTTTGTGGCGGAACATTTTTTGTCACATACATTTTTTGGTATGATTACTTGCCACTACATCAAGATATATAGGAGCAGTGTTAGCAGTAGTGGTAGCTGAATTCTTGTTAATTACTTCCTGTTTCGTTTTACATTTTGAAAGAGAAGGCAAAGTTTTTGTACTGAAAGCTTGTTTTATTTCATTTAATGACTCTGTTAGATCTTTTGTTTGAATTTTTGGACATATTCAGCTAGAGATGGATGCTTATTTTGGACACTTTTATTTTCATTTACTCTACTTCTGTGTTGTTTTCTACAGACTTGCTTTTTGGTAGGCATTCTTTGGGGTCTGTTGAAAAAAATGAAGGTATGGGCTAGGCTGTTCTGTAATGTATGTGTGCTGTGTGCATGAGTGTCTGAGTATGATGGTAAGGATGAATGCGGTGGTATGTGATTGTGCATTGGGCAGCTACAACTAGTTGGGAAGGCTATTCTTGTATTTGTTGTAACTATACTGGGGTTCAGATGACAGTAGAAAGTAAGCTAGTGGTGAGGAGAAGCACTAATACTAAATCTAATGGCATAGAAATAAAACAGTTCTTTGTTCTGCAATACTAACATACTAGGGGCTGAGTTATGTAATTTGTGCGCCGAAAAACTGGGATTTGTGCACCATTCTGCCTGCAAATCCTTGTTTAACAAATGGGGATTTGTGGGCAGAATGGTGCACAAATCCCCATTTTTCAGTGCACAAATTCCATGAATCAACCCCACAGTGTGTTTGAATAACTGTAAGAATATTATGGCAGTATTGTGCTTACTTTTTTTGTTTGGAATGAGCAGGTTTCTTCTGAGTTGTTGTTTGTACTTCAGATGCTGCTGCTTTTCAGGAGAGTGGTCATCACTGCAACTGTAAAAGAAAGACGTTGGTAATTTTGTGTGTTTATAGCACTGATGTTAATTTAGACGTTGATTTTTATATTTTTGTAGTAGTATTGTTGCTTGATAACTGAAAATAGTGTGTGCATGCAGTTTCGTTTGACTATGTGCTGCCTTTATATTTTACTTACAATATGTTAGTTCAACATGCTTTGCAAATGAGTAGAATACTAAGTGTATGAAATTCACTTGGTTTCTTAAGGCTGTTTTTATTGCATGTTAGGAGACAGAAGAAATAATGATATACTTATTTTGTAATTTTTGTAAGATAAATGGCAGAACCTGTATAGAAAAGCATAGAATGTATGCATTTGTGAAGGTGTGGGTAATATAGCAGAAGAATGTGATGTACAGGCAGTGGTGTTATTTCAGCTGGGAGCTTTTCAATGATAGTGTCTATCTGTGTGAGTGTATAGAGATGCATGAACTTATCCTGGCTGTGTGAAATTTTATAATACACTACTAAGTGTTTTGTTTTTCTACAATTATACTGTAATTTCTCCCATCTTTTAATATTATAATTTTTTAGATAGCTGTGTGTGTACAAAATGAATTTAGATAGCAGACAGGTTTGGAAGTGACAGTTGATTGTAGCAGATGGGAAAAATAATAGTAAGTTCATTTTATAGGTTATACAGGTTAAGTGGCTTTACTCTGTTTACATGCATTTATAAGAGTTGTACATGTACTCTGCATAAAATATGCATACCTGTAGTTTGTATTCATGCATGTGGATATGTAGAAATCTTGGAGACTTGTACAGTAGTTTTTGTAGTAGGTGCTTTACAATTATATGAGACTTGTACTCAGAGTGATCAACAGTACATTTGAAGTGCTGAACTCTGATGATGGAATTAGATGTAGAGGTCTTGGATGTGATTGGTGGATGGTTGTATGACTGCTTAGCTGTATCCAATGAGGGAATGGCAAAGAGAGTGAAGTAGAAAGGGTAGAAGGACTGTCTAAGAGCTTTGAGTTCCGCGGACAGCCACATGAATGGGCGTGCCACGTCCGAGATTTTCCAGAAAATCCAGCATGGAAAGGGGACTGTAGGGATTAGCCAATCAGGTGTTGAGGTTGTGGATTTGTATTGAAAGAGGTTGTGTGTAGTGAAGATGTCAGAGGTGGAGAAAGTCAGGGTGTTGGTGGATGAAGATATGTTTATGCATGGTTTACAGCAGCATGCTCAATTCAGGCATGTGGCAAACAATGTTGATTTTAAAGGAGTGGAGGTGGTGTGGAGCACTGTGCCTGATTGCAATGTACAGGGAATTGCACAAGTTTGTGAAGATATGGGCAGGAAGAACAGTCCCCATGTGGTAGTTTTGCACTGTGGTGCTTTCCATTTGGGCTATGTCAGTGCCCCTACTTTGTTGGAAGATTTGGAACACTTGGTTCAAGCAGTGATGAACATACTTCCAAATGCCAAAGTAATTTTTTCTCGATAAGTACCTAGGGCAATATTGGACAATAGTTCTGTTTTTTGTCCTCAGCAAAACATTGCTAGGTGTGCAATTAACCGAGGCATGTGTGCTTTCATGCTTAGAGCTGGTGTGTTCTTCTTTAATAATGAAAATATTGATTCCAGTAATGCTGTTTATTTTAAAGAAGATGGCATTTCTTTATCTTTTATGGTAAAATGCCATGCTGTTTTGGAATGTAAGGGTTGCTTTGGCGAAGGTTATGTGAAGATTTCGATATATCCGTGGACATGGCGGTATTCCGCAGATACCGTGTATTACATCCAGGAATTTTGGGGTGGAGAGGCATGCAAATGAGAAAGCGTAGAGCAAGTGATTGGTCAATAACGTTTACTGGGTGTGTTGTGTACGGAGAGAGTTTGTCAGAAAGTCTTTTACCTGAGAGAAGAACAGATAGCTATGGCTGTGTGTTTCAGAAAACAGATTATCTGGATTTTGGGAGTCTCATGGATACATTAGTTGGAGGTGCATACAGTACGCTGTGGAGTAGCTGCACATCTTGTATTCCCTCATGTGAAAGTGCACTGGCATGAAGTGCATGGAATGAAGTGGCTGGACTTGGTACCTCTCTGTGCTACTTTGGAGACACAGCATCATCCAGACATAATTATAATTCATTGTGGAGGGAACAGTTTAGGACATGTGGCTGGAATTTCTTTGCAATTTGCAATGAAAGAAGGACTTGGGAAGGTCATGGACATGTTTCCCAAATTCCCAAGTCATTTTTTCTTGTATTGCGTAGAGACAAATGTGGCTCCGTTCTTCTTCATTTGGTCCACAAATGGAGAAAGCGAGGCGCAATGTCAATAAGGCTGTTTGTGCCTTTTTAAGAGATGTTGGCATGTCCTCTTTTCACAATGAAAATATTATGTTTCGTAGCACATACATTTTTAGCAGAGATGCAGTCCATCTTACTTATGCTGGCAATCCGATTTTTCTGAGAAATATACAAAATGCATTGGGACCTTTTTTGGAATTACAGCCATCCATTTTGCAGTAGGTGTTGACTATTTGAAGTTTTTCAAACACAAAAAAACACCACCAAAAGACTCTTTTCAGAGCCACCACTTCCTCCCATAGAAAAGTGCAATGGTTATGATACGGCAGCACCCCAAAATGTTAAATGTCTGCGAACTGTCCGCGGACTTCTAAAAAATGCACAGGACCCTGCATTATTTATTTGTCACTTCTATTTTTAAACTGTGAAAGGCGGCTCTGAAAAGAGCCTAATTTTTTGGGGTTTTCGTTGTTTTATATTTTTTGTTTTTTTTACACACGACACACTAGGAAAGGAGGGGAAAGGAGGGTAAAAAAGGGACACCAACCACGGGGATAAGAAAGGGCAGGTGGAGAGAGAAGATCTATGGTGGGCCTTATTTAGGTAGGTAGCAGAACTTCTCATGCTCTCTGACCGCAGTCTCGAAAGTACTCCAAAGACTCTCCCCCCTGCAGAGTACTGCATCGCAGTACATACACAATATTGTGACCCTCGAAAGGTAAGGGTCTAGAGCATCATGGATGGCCTGTGAGGCAGCTGCAGGGATGTACAACATACACCCCAATATTACCTCTAGTTCTCGTAGCCCTAGAGCCTCAGGTGCCCTACCCCAATCACCTTTCCTCTACCTCCCTACCTGCAATGTCACACACACGATCCTGGTGGCCAACAAAGGCAAAATTAATGCCGTTTGCATGGCTCCCCGGTTAGCAAACCCACCTCCTACCTTAACTGCACATCCCGCCGCTTGTGCCATGTCCCCAACACCACGAGTAGGAAGAACAACAGCCCCATCCTCAACTACAGTTGGGAATGGCCGTCTAGTCACTAGAACCACTAGGGCTAGCCCACACTGCCTCCCAGCTTCTATCAGGGTTGGACTATGCAAGCTAGGTTCCCGATTACCTACCTGTAGACGCAAGGTGTTTGAATCATCACGCTCCTCAAACCTAAGATCTGCCCACAGTAATTTGTGGAGGTATCCCCTGCTTAAATTACCCCCAAAAAGCAAGTCCACCACTAAGCCAGTAGGCATTAAGATGAGTTCACCCCAAAAAACATCCAACCTACTATGACCCCTAAGACAGTGAACCGTTAGGCCCTTTTAAATGAGATAGCACATCGTTAGATGGATGGGGATGCAGAATAACTTTTACACCAATAACAAGACTGACTAAGAAAGTTGGCAAAAGTAAACTGTTTTATTCTCAATTGTCTAAAACATGGAGTACAACAGACATCAACAGACATCTCACAGCATAATCTCAACACATCACATAAAAAATAACACTTGTATAGTAAAATCTCGTCATACATGATTTCATACTACGTGGCAAACTAACAAAACTTATTTAGGATTGTGGTTGGTCTACAGGGAACATCTAAGTATACTTTCTGAAGGGGATTGGATTATGATTGGGTTTCTATAGTCAGGTGGAAAACTTATGCCCACCCCTTGTGCAAGTCATCCTCAATATTTGTTAGATACACAACACACCATTGACTCTCAAACTATAGGGCTCTTCAATACATGGCCCTCTATAATTGGTTGACATGCTTGTAACCTTCTGGAATATTCGGCTTGCTAGCAGCACGCAAGCTGGTACCCCAGGTGCTGGTGGGTGGACTTGACCATGCTTTCCCACCCGATAGCCCATCATCCATCATCACTCATGCCTTCTGCCATTTGAAATGTCTTTGAACTTGGCTTTGCAAAGTATCACTGCTCCTGAGAAAAGAAGGGATTGCAAGCACATTCTTATCTTCAAGTCTCGGTGCTGATTGCCCATGTGATTTCCATCTACCCCATGTGACAGGAGTCCATGTTTTAGCTCCTTCTTGACATTTAATGATATTAAATTACTAAACCTGGCACTCATAGTGTCTTTCCGTTGCACCTTAACAAGAGCTTGCCTCGCTTCTCACATTCTTTGTATCTCCTTGAATAGATAACCAGTTCTTGGCTGCCCCAACCCTTGACACTAGGCCAGACAGCCTTCTCGATCCTTCCTCAATTTTCAGCTGTTTTTTCTGCTGTGCCACACTTGCAGCCCTTCTCTTTCATGGGGCCTGGCTTACTAAAGTTGTGACATCGAACATCCAGATTCTGTACATGTATATATATATATATATTGGCAACACCACCTGCAGTCTATTCACTACGTATCGCCAGGCTTCATGATTACTTAGTCTACTTGCTTTGCAGCATCTGCACAGTTATAAAATGGCTTATATTTTCTTCAGTGCTCTTCGCACGTGTAATCTTCATTCCGCACATGAAAGTTTATTCCATTCTTTATTTCATCATCAGATTCCATAAAGTTTATACATTCTCTTCTCTGGTCATCCTTCTCAGTGTTTCACACTCATCTCTTGTGACTTCACCAGCCTCTCTTGTTCACATCTTCACACTTCTTCAGGCTCTCTCTCAAGAGACTGTCATCTCTTTGGGGATACATTCTGTAAGGCTTCCCCGATGGATACCTTATCTCAAAGGCTTTTCGCAGTATAGGTATCCTTATCGGTATTGTGCATGTCACAATTTCTGGCTTCCAACATATAGGCAGAATAGGGGCGGGACACCTGGTGGAGGCATTTGGCTCCTCCTCTACACTCCCCCCTCTGGTTGATTCATCAACCACTCCCCCATCAGTCTTCACATCTAGACATCCTTGTCTGAAAAAGTGCTTCTTTGGAGTCCATATCTTCATTACTCCTTTCAGAGATCCTGCTAATTTTGCATGGTTATCAACACTCCAGGTAATGTGACTACATTGTCCATTCAGGCTGCAGTAAATCCTTCATCCCACATATTTCTTGTGGTTCCTTGGATACAGGAACTTCATTTACTCAGGTGCTAGAATGCTTGCTTCTAAATATTTTCTGATTTCTTCATCTATCAGCTTCTTGGCTCCAAACCCAGAATCAACATCAGTCATGATCTTCATTCCTACTGCTTTGCTTTCTTTGCTGTCTTCTTACACTGTGTGATTATTATCCTGATCACACAGAATCCAAATATGATCATTACCAATAGTGCTCCAAGAAACCTGAAGATAATTGCCATCCATTGTGGAACCCATGAGAAGATCAATGCAAACCAGCTGTCATCTGCAATCTCTTCTAATACATCTTCCATCTTGATGTGCAAGTTCATTAGCAACAGTATGTCCTCTGTCAAAGTACCATTCTCGTCATCGTGAGAAGGTATGAATGTGCAACATGTTTCCCTGATTTTGGCACAAACGCCTCCATCCATTGCTGTAATCATGTCCAGAACATACCTATTCTGGAGAGTCGTCAGTCTGATGGCTCTCAGTTCTTCCTTGATTGCGTTGAATCCCTTTATATTAGTGTTGATCGTCTGCAGAATTTCCCATCTGGTTATCTGTCGTCATTTAGCATTGGCCATCATCTGGATCCCTGTCATAAAGATAGTCGTGAATACCTCAGCAGACTGACTGAACAACCAGAGTTCATACAGAATAGTGTCAAAGGCTTCTATTGACTTTGCTGAAAAGTAATTCTCCCTTCTTGTCTGATTGAGAAATCCAAATGATTGCCTCTTCCTCCTATGAACATTTGGTTTTGGAAACTCTCCAATGTTCAGGTCACTCTTTGGAATCACTAATGCTGAAACATGAATAAGTACTATGGAACAGAGCCCCCCAAATTGTTGTGTAACTTCATATGAGCTCTGAATCCACAGCCCAGCAGTGATCCATTAACAATACTGGTCCATCCTTCATGCCTGGTACATAGAAAACTCGGCCACACTGCTGATTCATTCCAACATTTCTCTTGACATTGTTTCTGAAACACAAGAATGCACTAGCTAGAGGTACTATCTGCAAAGGTCCTCCTTTATCATCGACCCATGTCAGCAACTCAATAATTTGTGCCCAATGATGCTTGCATGCATTCTCTGCAGTATCTATGACTGGCTCATAATATCCTATTAGCCTTCAGCCCATCCTTCTGGAGTCAGCACTGTTCCCTTGAATTGTAGCTGACCTCTTTCATTGCATCTTCGTATTTCTTCATGGTTCTTTCCTTAACATTTTAGCATTTTGTTTTCTTCTCTTCTGATTCCTGCTCCATTTATTCCAAGCTGTTCATAGCTTATCACTCGATACCTTGTCTCTGATTTCTCTCTTGTCTTTAAATCTTGCACATAGTCATCTTCTGTTGGAGATATTTTCTCAGTCACCCATACCAAGGATGCTGTTCAACCCTGGAACTGACCTCTTATCTGGCACAATGCAAGGTGTGTCAGGCAATGAGAATTCTGGACTGCTACTTCTATAGCTATAAATATCTTGGAAGTACCCATGGCATAAGGTATGAGAGCACAAACATAGCAACTCTCTTTGGACGTTCTCTCTCCCATTTTTTTCATTGTGTTGATACCACATGTTATTACCCAAGTGTGCTGTACTGTCTAGATCATTATTTAATTCATTATCATCTTGCTCTTGATGCTCTGATCTCTTCTGACCTTCCCCTCTCTGTCCCTCTCTCCACTCCTCTCTCCTGGAGTGATCACTCTCTCCTATGCTCCCACCTCACCCTCCCTACCCCACAGGCAAAGCCACCCTCATCATTGCCACCCACCTTCGCGGTCATCTGACCCATGAAGCGCGTGTCAGTTGAGGCTTTCGCTACCACCTTCTCGCCCCCCATCCCCCTTCGGCTGACTCCCACCCTGACACAGCCCTCTCCACTCTGCCTTATCTGATACCCTTGATATCCTTGCCCCTGTCATGAGAATCCACCTGAAGCCCAAAGCCAAATGTAACTCCTGGTATGACTCAGATCTCGTCACCCTTAAACGCAAGTGCAGGGTGGCAGAGAGGAAATGACGTGCTTCATGTTCATCCTCTGACAAACTGGCCTGCCGTTTGCTCCAAAGGTAATACCGGCTCTCCGTTCTCACTAAGAAGAGAGCCCTTATCCAAGCCCGCATCTCTGCGGCATCTAACAATTTGGCCGAACTCTTTAAAATCTGCAAGGAGCTGGCCAACCCTGCTGTAGTCTCCACCTCTCCTGTCCCCTCCTAGGCCCTCTGCACGGCACTGGCCTCTCACTTCATTAAAAAAAACTCAAGACATCCTGTCCTCACTCTCCTCCTATCACCTCCCCTCCCCTATTCCCTGCTCTCCCTCTGGCCTTTCGGCAGCCACCCTCCTCCCTCCTTCTCTGCCTTTCCCCTTTTTTCTGCTGACAAGGTTTCGAGACAAGTCCGATCTATGAAAGACTCGTCAAAACAGGTCCACCCCTGTTCCTCCAAAACTATCAAGGACCACATCGACTCCCTGGCGCCTGCCTTGGCTGACTTCTGCAATCACGCCTTCGCCTCTGGAGTCTTCCCATCCCCCCTCAAGCACTCCCTTGTGCACCCCCTTCTTAAGAAACCCTCCTCCGACCCCTACTGCCCAGCTAACTATCGCCCAATCTCTATCACTCCCTTCCTGGGCAAGCTCCTGGAGAAACTGGCCATCTCCCAGCTTAATCTCCATGCTGAATCTGTTGGTAGTCTTCATGACCATCAGTCTGGCTTCAGAGCTGCCAGAAGCACGGAAACTGCTCTGCTGAACATCCGTGAGGACCTGCTCTCAAACCTTGACTCTAATACCCCTTGTGTTCTCATCTTTCTCGACCTCTCTTCTGCCTTTGACACTGTTAACCACACCATCCTGCTCAACTGTCTCCATGATACCCTGGGTATCACTGGTCAAGCTCTGGCGTGGCTGTCCTCCTTCCTCTCCAATTGACCTCCCAGTTCCAACTGGGTTCCTTCCTCTCTGACATCTTTTTCTCTACCTGTGGTGTCCCCCAGGGATCTAACCTCTCCCCCTGGCTGTTCAATCAGTATCTTGCACTTCTTGCTCACCGCATAGCCGCTCTCTGTCCCAACTTTCAGTGCTACGCGGGTGATACCCAGCTCATTTTCAGGCTACCCTCGGCCTTCTCTTCCACTTCCCTCATCTCTGACTGTCTTTCTGCTATCCAGGAATGGTGTGCCGCCAACGACCTCTGCCTTAATGCCAGTAAGACTGAGATTCTACTTATCGGCACACCCACTCCATCCTTCCCTGCAGCTCTCTGGCCGGCCTCCCTTGACCCTCTTCCTGCTCCTACCTGCATGGCAAAAACCTCGGGGTCATCTTCGACTCCACACTCGCCTTCTCTCCTCACATCTCTGATGTCTCTAAGAAGTCACACTACCAGCTACACCTCCTCAGAGGTATCATTCCTTTTCTCTCCTTACCCCAGAAGCTCACTTTCTCCAGAGCTCTGGTTCTCTCTAGGCTAGACTACTGTAACAGCCTCTATGTAAATCTTCCTGCCTCTACTCTCCGCCCTTTGCAACTCATCCAGAACAGGACTGCGAGACTTGTCCTTGGCCTCAAGCCCAGGGACTGTATCTCTCCAGGACTGAAATCACTACACTGGCTCCCAGTGGCTGCAAGGATTAAGTTCAAAACCCTCTGCATTGTCCACAAGGCCTTCTGGGGCCTTGGGCCAAAATACCTGCAACTCTCTCTTCCTAAATATCTTCCTTCTGGAGCCCTTCGCTCATCCACCTCCAACTACCTCAGGGTCAGCCGCTTCTCCAAGCAACGAGCTGGTGGTAGATCTCTCGCCGCAGCAGGGGCCTCCCTCTGGAACAGCCTTCCTGACTCCCTGAAACTTGAGGAGAACCATCTCCGGTTCCGGAAGCACCTCAAAACCTTCCTCTTTGCCTTTGCTTTCTCCCCCTCTCTCCCCTGCTAAAATCACTGAACCTGCACTAAATCTGCAACTGGGCCACTCACTGATCTCATGTCCTGGCCCAGCCACTCTTCCTTGCACTGCCTATATGCACTACGGGACTGTCTTTGTATCCTACAGCCCCTTCTCCCAGCACTTACCTTTGCACTTGCCACAAGCTGGCCCTATTATTTATCTCATATTCTATTAACCATGTACCGCACTTTCCTTGCACTTGCCACCAGCTGGACCTATTATTTATCTTGTATTCTACTAACCATGTACTGCACTTCCCCTCTCCCCTTCCCTTGCACTTTTTCCCAGTCCCCCTACCCTTGCACTTGCACGATCTGAATGACACCTGGCCTAGTAGGATCGTTGTCTGTCTCCCTTTGTTCCCCCCCTGCCTCGTCACGCCTTGAAACACTTGTGTATAGGCGCGTTACAAATGCCATATCATATCATATCATTGCCTTGTGTTTCTCCTGTGTGTCCCCTTCACAAAGTAAGTGCTTGCATACTAATCAAGAAGCATATCAGAAAGAGTTCTGCTTTCAGAGAGAACCATAGGAACATTTGTCTCAGCAATAGGCAGCCCTACAGGAGCTACTGGAGTGAGGAAAATCGTGAAAGGTCTTGGCCTTTCAGTAATAGGCAATTCTATGCGAGACAATGGATTGGGAAGAATCAATGGGACTTCTGCTTGATTGGACCAATGAAGTACACAGTATGGATCAAAAGAACCAGGAAAACAAGGATAAATGCTGAGTATGCATATATCATACACCAATACATGAACCCTCACCATTTACGATTCTCTGAACGTTGTTGGGCTTGCTCACTTTCAAAAACTTTACCATTTTCAACGTTCCTCATTGTTCCTGTATACTGCTGTAAGAAAGGGAAAAACCTTTTTAATCAGGCAATTCTGGAAAATCAGGTAGCTGCAGGATCTGTCCAACTATCCCCATAAGCAGCCTCCTTATCGCAGTGTCATTTTTAGGATCATGCAGAAAAGTATGTATGTCGACACTAGGCCCAACAAGAGCAGGATAAGCTCCAAGAATACATATGAAAACAACAAGTAAGAGCCTATGGGCATCGTAATTTGTCAAAACCATAGACTCAACCAAATAATAGCGATGAAAGAAAAGAATCAGCGTATTGTTCATGCTTCCAATCTCTTATTAGATTTTGCCGCTCAAACATATCCAGCTTTCTAAAGTTCATTTTTCAAAGATTCCTGCAGTTCAAGAACTGAGTTTGCACTCCTGCTATAATATCTATAATATCTATAAAGAGTGTCCGGGGGGCGAGCCACAGTCCAAATGCACACTTGTATTTATTTAATCGCCAATCTTAGTGGGCCTCATTACGAGAATGGAGGTAATGAAAATAGGAAGGCGGAATGGTATTACCGGCATCGTTAACAGGTCCGGGCAATTATGACCCGACAACCCACCAATACTACCGCCACCGCCCGTACCGTGCCCCTTCATACCGGCTTGCGTGCTTACACGCGCCCCTTCGCGTAGGAAATACCGGGTTGCCGGTAATAGGAGGACATCACAAGTTACGTGGGCATGCATTTACCGGCATCCTGAAGGCGGTAAATAGGGATTGCATGACGGTGGCCATACAGGCATCGCAGACCACCCTTAAATAGCAACCTGCAGTGAATGCAACTGCCACAGGTGCACACAATCACCACAGGTGGTGTTAATGGAGCCTGTCCCAGTATACAAGGAGTACACCCACACACCACACCCCTTCGCACACCAAAATGATACCACTAGCTGTTGCAATCATGGGGCTGGAGGACATGCCTGTACTGCTACAACTACAGCAACAACAGCAACTACAACAACAACTACGGCCACAACAACAGGCAGCACAGAGGAGACGCAGGAGGAGAAGGAGGGTAAGACAGGCCCAGCAATTACCACCAGTGCAGCCAGTAGTACCTCGTAGGCAGCCAGCAGTCCCTCGCATCAGCCCCAGTCCATTCAATCTAACCCCTGAGCAGATCCACACCCTGTACCGGTTGGACCGGGCCACCATCACCACCATTGTGGACATGATACATGACAACATCATCAGCCTCATTGAAATACACACTGCCATCCCCCCGCTACTAAAGGTGGTGTCTGTGCTCCACTTCCTGGCCACAGGCACCTACCAGCACACAGTGGGCCAGCTGCATGGTATATCACAACCACTCTTTTCATGCATGCTGACCCAAGTGTTGGATGCCCTCCTGAAGTATACTAGCACCCACATATCTCTACCACGGACTGCCCAGGAGATTGCCGACACCAAAGTAGGCTTCCATGCACTGGCAGGCATGTCCAATTGCATCGGGTCCCTCGACTGCACCCATGTCGAATTGGTTGCCCCTCATGCCATAGAGGCGGTGCACCTCAATTGCAAGCTATACCACTCCATCAATGTGCAGATGGTATGTGACTCCAGCAAGATCATCACACATTGTTGTGCCCGATATCCCGATCGACACATGATTCCATGGTGCTGCGTAACTCCACACTACCCCGTAACATGGAACGACATGCTGGACGACATGCATGGCTGCTTGGTGAGTTGCCTGACTGGGCCATGGCAGTGCATCGGGGTTGTGATGTGGGGGGATGCATACTCCACCTTGGTGGGAATGGGCGGTGAGTGGACAATGCACTCAGAGCTAAACACTTCTGCCCTGAACCTCCCAACCCGAACATGAAACATCACTGCCACACATTGGACCAATGCTGTACATCAATGACAACATGTAAGATGCACAACCAGGCCACCATGGGTATATCAAGCATGACTAAACATGATTACAACTGTGCCAATGTGGCTAGTGTGATTAGGCACAGAGTAGCATACACTGCAATCATGGGAGGAAAGACATTGTTCCGCATCCACAGTACATCCGCATCAGCATGCAAGTTAACACCCTGCATCATCTGTACAACACCATCCAGACTAGCAGAACATATTGCAGAACACGATGCATCCAAATAATCTTTGTGCATACGTACAGGGACATGTGCATGTCAACAGCAAATAGCTGCAGCCATGGCTGTGAATCCTGAAGGTGGCAGCTCAGAATGTCTCACACAGACCTCTCTGTACTCCCGTGCAGGTGATGGAGGATATCCCTTGAAGCCATGGCTACTTACCCCTATGCGGAACCCGCGGAACAGCCATGAAGTGGAGTACAATCGGGTTCATACCGTACCCGTGTCATGATTGAGCAGACCTTTGGCCTGTTGAAGGCGCAGTTCTGCTGCCTCAGCAGGTCGGTGGAGCACTCCTTTATAGGCCTGAGAAGGTGGCAAAGATCACCATGGCCTGTGTCATGCTGCACAACATGTGCGTCCGGAGAAATGTACCACTGCCACCTGAAATTGACATGCATAATCTGGGTGACGATGATGAGGATGAAGATGGAGGAGAAGCAGCAACCCTGCCAGTATGTGATGCACAAGATGGCCGTGCTGTACGCCAATCACTGATTGATGAATATTTCTGAACCACAGGGACGTTGATGGATATGTGTCAGTACTACACTGAGCACTGGGTCCATGTGGACATGCACACAGGGTATGTCGGGAGTTGGGCACTGTGCACTGTCATGAATAAAATGAATACACACGAAATGAACAATGTCCAGGCATTAAATGATTTTTCACACAACGGGTGTATTAATGTAAACTACAGAAAAGTGCCTCACCCCTCCACCACTCACATGCCCTCCCCCTCCCCCCTCCCCCAACACACCAAAACTCCCCATACCCCAATGAACTCCCCATTCCCCCAATGAACTCCCCATACCCCCAATGAACTCCCCATTCCCCCCAATGAACACGCCCTTATTCATCTATACACCACCGACACCACTTCCCCCACTCCCATTGTTGTCCCACTTGTTGTCCCACACTATTTGCATGCTTTCTTTGTGTCCGGGGGCAGCATTTCAGACTGCCTCACACTCCACCTTGTCAGTCGCACAAGGCTGGAGGGTGCAGAGGATGTGGGTGTGGAGGATGGGGTGGATGCCGTAGGGATTGGCACGGCCGGCGCAGGTTGTTGTTGCTGCATGTGTTGCAGTATGCCGGTCAGGAACTGCGTGACGGCCCCCAAACTGTCACGCATCATGACCGCAGAGGTATTTATGGTGGCAGTGTTCCCTGCAATGGCCTGAGCGATCTCTCGCCTTGTGTCCTCTCCCTCAGCCACATATTGGCGAACTAGCTCAAGCATGGAGTCCTGCCTGGCCTCCACCCTTGATAGCCGTGCCTCAAAGTCAGTGGGAGCTGCAGAGGTTTTGGGTGCTGCGGCTGGGCGTGCAATTGCAGGGCTGGCCTCGCGGGTGGTGCTGAGGTCGGAACTGTGCAGTGCAGGATCCGCAATGGGGCTGGAGGGTGTGGCCTGATTGTGGGGTTGGGGTCAGACGGGGGGTTTGGGGTGTGTGGACATGCCACATGGATTGTACCTTCTTGGTCCACGTACTCCTCCACTCCTAAGTCAATGTCACTCAGTGGGGCTGAGGCTACTGCCTCACCCATGGAACTTGTTGCAGCAGAATGGGTGCCACTGGCCTCCCCTTCCACTGTTATTGGCACCTCTGTGCTTGCAGTATCATCCGCAGCTGTGGGGCCGTCATGTGCCGGCATTGGCCTGTACACTCACCCTGGCTTGTACTGTGGCCTGCGATGCTGCCCTGGAGGTGGTTTTGCCAGTGCCAGGTGGTTTGGGCGGGGACATGGATGGCCTTGTGGCTGGGTCTTCACTGCCATCTTCTCCATCAGTGCCTGGGGGGGTAGAAGAGCTGCAGGGCATCGGTGATGGTGTTACATGCAACATGCATTAGATGGTGCTGTGGAGTTTTTCATTTCTCATGTATTCATATCTTACAGGTGTGTCACACAGGGTAGTTTGAAGGGGGGGGGTGGCATTTTGGCATTAGCCGTGACGTCTCAATTCGGCAATGCTGCATGCCAGGTGGCATGCCGTTGTATTGGGGTTTGTGTGATGTATGACATGGGAATGGTCTCTGTGTGTTGGCTGTCTGTTGGTAATGGGATTGGCACTCAGCATGCATTTCAGTGTGGCACGGTTGGGCCTCCATCTGGACATGGATATGTTGATGTGTGTGTGATGGGACATGCATTGCCTTGCCTAGGCTCTATTCCACATCACTTGTGCTATGTCATGGTTAGCCCTACTGGGGTTTGCAAGGTCACTCACCTCCATCTCCAGATGTTGCGGCACCCGTCTCCATCTCCCCGAAGCCCTTGATCGACTCCATCTGGATGTCTCCTCCCAGATCATTTGTTTGACCGGGGAGTGGGCACCCTCGCCTGTGGCCATAGCCTTCCGACGATTGCTGGCCAGGATGTTGCGTACCCTGAAGCGGAGGTCATCCCACCTTTTCTTGCAGTCTTTAACTGTGCGTGGGGTGGTGCCAACTGCAGACACCTTGCGGGCTACCTCCTCCCATATCTCCTTCTTCATCTGCTGCACCTCCCTTTTTCAGGTTATGGGTGTTGATCTCATCAGCATGGGCAGCAAGGATGTCTGGCAACATGTTCATTTCCTCATCAGAGAAACGCTTCTTGCGCAGGCGGGGGGTGGTTTTTCTGGTTGCCTTAGACATGCTCTTTTCAATGGCCCTGGTCTCTCCTATGCAACACTGGTGGTTTCTGGAGGATTGAAATTGATTGTGTTATTAAAGATGGCCGCCGGCGCTCCGACGTGATGACGTCACTTCCGGGTCCGGTATTACTAGCCTGATATTTACATGGTGTTATTACCGGATCGGTATTAAGGGGTTCCTCCTAGGCGGAGGCGGTATCGGCGGGTCCCGCGATGCCACTATTGGGGGTAGGAGGGCCTTTAGCGGCATGGCGGTATGGCCATTACCGGCATGGAGGTTCGTGTGTGCTCACGCATATCGTAATCAGCCGCTATTAGTGGCGTCAAATGAGCACGGACCCGCTACTTCCTCCATGCCGGTAATGACCCTGTTTTTAGCACACTTCTCTTAATGAGGCCCAGTGTCCTTCTTCCTCGTCATTGATCGGGTCTGCACGTGCTGAACTTCTTCATCTTGTCTTGCTTCCGAAGCAACTGTTAGGGGAGCAATGGTCTCACCAATGTGGAGTTTGATGTCATTCAGATGGCTCCAAGCACGTCTCCCTTGGACTTTCCTGGCTGATGGAGTAACGTTTTCCACTATATAAGGACCAATAAATCGCTGTTCATGCCACCTTCTGGTAAAGTTCTGAATCAATATTGTGTCTCCAGCAAAATGTCTAAGTACAGGTAGTAGTTTAGAAATTCCAGTTGTTGAGTGGTCTTCATCTGTGTTCTGAGACTGACGCCCCTGCGCTTGAGTTGATCTGAAATGACAGACATACTAGCGGTCATACATGTCAAGTACACAGATAACTTATTTCCTAACATTTCTGCAGTCTTCTGGGCATCACTTCTGCTCCTCGATGGAGGAGACAAAGGCATTCACATTCACCTCCCTGTCACTAACTCGTGGGGTGTGAGGTGGTGGTGCGATCCAGGCTGATTCCTTAATGCATATAAGGCTATTAGTAGGCAATATAGCCAGCCCTTATTCAGTGTCAATTTGAGCTTTAGAATCCTCCCTTTAAGGAGACTGTTGAGTCTCACATATCCTGTTCACTTGTGGGTGATGAGCAGAAGAAAACTTGTGCTTAATGTTCAATAACAGGCTAATCTGTTCAAATACTTCATTAACAAAATGGGGCCCATTATCAGATCTCAGCATCTCACACACTACCCATCTTGAAAAGACTTCTCATACTAAAAACTTTGCTTTGCAAGTGGTATCAGGGTGTGTACAAAGACCTGCTTCGACCCACCTGGAGAAGGGACACACCACCACTATCATATAGCTATATCCATCACATATTTGCAGAATATCAACATAGTCAATATGTAAATGCTGAAAAGAACCATTCTGTTAAGGAATCACTCCTCTGATTGTTCGCAGTGTATGCCCAGCGGTAAACTTTTGACATATGCTGCAATTTACTACATAAAATGGAACGTGTTCTAACAGGTTCAGTTCGAACCAGTCTTACGCATTTGTTGCTGCAAGCTTTTCCCTAGTTACATGCGCAGAGTAGTGCAGCTGTTTAAGCGCTACCTTTAACAATGCTACTGGCATCACCAGCTTTCCAGTGCTGTTTTGTCACCATAATGCTTGCGAGGGGGATGAAGTACACCCCCTTCGTTTCCATAATTCTTGCTCTTCCTGTGGTGCACTGCCCTGAATTTACATCATCTGTGTTCTCAGTAAATGATGAAACCCTTAATTTACACCCATAATTGTGACTACTTTCTCTTTTACATCTGGAGTATCAAAACGTGAAATGTCTGGCGAATATGCAACTCTACATCAGTGGCTTCATTCCCGCAAGAAATAAAGTTAGTTTGCTTAGTATGTGCTGCACATTTAACTATCACTTTGGCTCTGGGAGTTTGTAGTACATTAATAAGTCTGTTCAATAAAAGCTGCGTGTTGCACTGGAGTGCCGTCCACTCAGAGGTAGCCCTTTCTTCTCCAATTCACAAGTACTGTGTGAAAGGTTGACGTCACAGAGTCATTGTACACTGTCACTTCCTGCGCTGCAAGATTTTCGAACGTGACAACAAGCACTACCAATTCTGCCACTTGCGCAGAAAAGTGAGACGGTAGTCTTGTACTTGCTACAACCTCAAATTCAGAGTTTTCTCTATGTCTCCCCACAGCTGTGCCAGAATGCCTTTCCCCACTAGTTTGATCGATTTTTGAAGAACCATCAATGAAAAGAATGTCCCCCATGCTAACGCATTGTCTTTTACGCGTGGGATGTCATCAGATAACTCTGCGTAGTTTGTGCATTCATGCACACGCTCGCCCTCTGCCACAGGCTCAGCTACAAACATGGCAGGATTCACAATATTACATCTGACTATTTTAATCACTAGATTCAATATGATCACCTCATACGCAGAAGCTCTCTGAGATGTCAATGTACCCTGATGTTTCTCCAAAATAGCAAAAAAAGCATGCTCCACAAAAAGCGTCATTGTTATGCTCACCTGGTCTCTGCGGGGACGTTGGAGCCCTCCCTGGACTTGGCTCCACTGGATCGGTTCTCTCCCCCAGCTGCTGCAATGTTGACTGCTCCGGTTGCTGGTACTGCCTCAGATTTCTTGTAAGGAGGAGCTCTACGTCCTGCTTCTCATTAATAGAGGCACCTTGGATGGACCTAGTTGCTTCACTGGTCCATGGATGTGGCAGCCAAGACCAACTGCAACTGACCACTTGGAAAGTAAGAGTCTTTTAACAATGATTATTGTCCGTGCTCTAATGCAATGTTGTTTTTGCCATGATTATAGTTTGCAATTATTGCAATGTCTTTTTGCCGTGATTATAGTTTGTAATTCTTGCAATGTATTTTCTCTCCCCTATAGGTGTGAAGATGACTGCACGGAGTCGCAGTGTTTAGAGTGAGCCCCGATGAAGCCCAAGAGAATGGTGAAGCTTCCAAGTAGGTGGTAAGTTAGCTTTTAGGGTAGAACGCAAGACTCAGGTGTTGCGCAGCCGAGCGTAAGTTATTTATGCAGTTTCTAACCTTGTGTCATCTTTTCTCGTGCAGGGATGGCCTAGCGACATCAAGCAGGAAGGCCTGTCTGCGGTTGCAGGATGGAAGACTCTGTGGAGAAGATGGATGGAAGAAGCTACAGCATAGCTGGATGTCTGGAACAGGTAAGGATGCGTTCCAACTCTGATGACTATGGAACCAGGTAAGATGCGATGCGCTGCAGGGGATGGTGTAGCTGGAGCCAGGTAATGCGCTTTCAGTGATGGTGCAGCCGGACCCAGGTAAGATGCGCTTTCAGCGATGGTGTAGCTGGAGCCAGGTAATGCTCTTTCAGCGATGGTGTAGCCGGACCCAGGTAAGATGCACTTTCAGCGATGGTGTAGCTGGAGGCAGGTAAGACATGCTTTGAGGTGATGAGCTGGAAAACAGGAAAGGACTCTGCAGGCGGCAGTAAGCGTTATGCTGCAGAAAGCAGACTAACGTCAAGTGCCAGGATGTGGGCGGGTTGGCCTTAAATACGTTGGCCCCAGGCCTCCCTTTGGCCCCACCTTTTGGCTCCACCTTGCCACTCCCAGAGGTTCTTGCAGGTGCTCCCCAGTGTTCTCCTATGGCCATGCCCGGCCTGGATGCACGTGCCTTAGGAATAAAGTGTGCCAAGCACACTTTTGCATGAGCCTGGTGCCAGATGTGCCAGGACTGTCCGAGGGTGCCGACCATTCATGGTATAGAATGGGGTTTGTCCAGTACTGGTGTGAATAGAGTTATTGTAAGCAAATTCAGTCAACCAGAGAATGCTTTTCCAAGACCCTTCTGTCTGCTGCAACATACCTTTCAGGTATTGTTATAGCGTCTGATTAGTCCTTTCAGTCTGACCATCGGTTTGGGGATGGTGACTTGTGAATAGGCGAAGATCGATTTGTGCTATCTTACAGCATCTCCTCCAGAAAGCTGAAACAAATTGAGTTCCACGATCCGAACACAGTACCGAAGGAAAGTCATGTAGTTTAAATATTTGTTCCAAGAATACAGTGGCCAGGATTGCAGCAGTGGGAAGCCCCTTTAGTGGAATAAAATGTGCCATTTTGGAGAATAAGTCTACTATGACTAGAATTGTGCTGAAGCTGTCGCAGACTGGCAGATCATTAATGAAGTCCATGGACAACATATGCCATGCTGCTGGTGGTACAGCCAACGGACGCAATAACCCTGCGGGTTTTTTGGTGTGCGCAAACACCACAGGTTGCAATAAAATGGGCCACGTCCTTTTTCCAGGTTGACCACCAATAGTTTTTCCGGATTTTGGCCCGAGTCTTGGTAATTCCTGGATGTCCCTCCACTAATGACTCGTGGTAGTTTGCTATAATTTTGTTTTGTATTTCCTTTTCTTGAATATACAGTCTTCCCTGAAAATAAGGTAAATTGTCCTGAATGGAGTAATGGTCCCCTTTAGCTAACCATTCTCGTTGGGCTGTTTGGTCCATGTGAGATTGGAGATCGACCTTCAAGTCTTCCCAGCAGCCGGTTACTGTGATCTGGTTTTGAAACCGCTCTTTGGGAATTATGGGTACTGGCTCAGATGGTATAAACGTTCATTTGTCCTCTCCCATGCGTGACAGAGCGTAAGCTTTTCCGTGACGCACTCCTGGTCTGTAAGTGATAACAAAGTCGTATTCTGCGAAGAAAAGAGCCCAGCAAAGCTGACGCGAAGATTGGGCCTTAGCAGTTTTCAAATACTGCAGATTACGATGGTCTGTGACAACTGTGACTGTATGTCTTGCTGCTAGCAGGTAGTGTCTCCAGGTTTTAAGAGCTCCTTTAATTGCCAGTAGCTCTTTGTCGGTGATGGCATAGTTCATTTCTGGTGCAGTAAATTTATGGGACGAAAAGGCTATAGGATGTAATTGCCCCATGTTTGTGTCCTTTTGTGATACCACTGCCCCCATGGCCATGCTGGACGCATCTGTCTCAACTGCATAGGGCATAGGGAGAACTGGTGCTGAGGTGAAGGCCAGTTTTAATTCCTGGAAGGCCTTTTCAGCTTCGGGGGACCAGAAAAATATTTTATTCTTCTTTAATAGAGAAGTGATTGGATGAATGATCTGAGAAAACCCCGTAATATACCGCCTGTAAAAGTTGGCAAATCCGAGTACGCTCTGCACTCCCTTGTTCGATATTGGAGATGGCCACTGAAGAATAGCATCCATTTTGCGAGTATCCATGTGAACCCCTTCTGGGGTAAGCATGAAGCCCCCGGTAAAACGGTGTGGTCTTTTTCTCCTCAGGCCAATTAGTCTGTGCTATGAGACGATTGAAGATGGCAATATAAGTCAACAAATCGTGGCTTCCTTGTCTGAGGCCTGTCCGCAGTTGCAATATGGAAGACTCCGTGAAGAGGATGGATGGAAGAAGCCCCCATGTAGCTGGATGTCCGGAACAGGTAAGGATGCGCTCCAACTCTGATGACTATGGAACCAGGTAAGATGCGATGCGCTGCAGGCGATGGTGTAGCTGGAGCCAGGTAACGCGCTTTCAGCAACGGTGTAGCCGGACCCAGGTAAGATGCGCTTACAGTAATGGTCTAGCTGGAGCCGGGTAAGACACACTTTGAGGTGATGAGCTGGAAAACAGGTAAGGACTCTGCAGGCAGTGGTAAGCGTTACGCTGCAGAAAGAAGACTAACGCTAAGTGCCAGGATGCGGGCGGGTTGGTCTTAAATTGGCGGCCCCGGCCCCTCCCTTTGGCCCCACCTTGTGGCTCCACCTTGCCACTCCCAGAGGTTCTTGCACGTGCTCCCCAATGTTCTCCTATGGCCACGTCCGGCCTGGATGCACGAGCCTTAGGAATAAAGTGTGACAAGCACACTTTTGCATGATTCTGGTCCCAGAGGCGCCAGGACTGGGTCCATTTGGACCCTGTAGGTGATAGAAACATGGGGCCTTGTCCTGTGGCCATGACAGTCATAGAACAGCCCATTACAGTAGTGGTTGATTTCTCAATTGCGAAGGCAGCTGCCGCTAGTAACTGTTCACACGGAAAGTGTCTCTGCATGAATGGATCTAGAATCCCACAGTAATATGCCAGCGATTTATACCCTAGGGTAGTCCTCTGTTTAAGTACTGCTGACATGACTGTCCCATGTGTGTGGGAAAATAAAAATAACTCCTCAGCATAATTGGCAATTCCTAAAATGGAAGCTGTGCAAATAGCTTTCTTCAATTCTTCAAACCCACCCTCCATTTCCTCAGTCCATTCTATTTTCACATTGTTTACCTGTGCTTTCTTTAGCTTGAATAAGTGGTCTTGTATATAAACTATAATCAAACACCCATGCTCTAACATAATTGCATAGTCCGAAAAACTGCCGGATTTGCTACCCGTGTGCAGTTTTGCTGTTTTCATGATCGCCTCAGCTCTTTCAGGTGTGACACTTTCTCCCTCATGTGAGATAAACAGGCCTATGTACAACACATCATCTTGACAGTACTGTATCTTCTCTTTGTCTACCTTGTATCCCTTGTCTGCTAAGAAAGTCATTAACTGGATTGAGTCTTGCCTGCACTCATCTTCCGTAGTGCTACAAATTAGCAAATCATCTAGGTACTGTACCACAACACTCTTTAAATCAATATTGCCTAGGTCCATCTGAAGATTGACAGGGACTCACAGTACCCTTGAGGCAAACATGTGTGTTTCAGTCTGATTTGGCAGAACGTAAAGGAAGTCAAGTCTTGTGCAACAGGATTGAGAAAAACACATTTTTAAAGCCAATCACTGTGAAATGTCGCGCTTCTACTGGGATACCGCATAGTATCATCGCTGGATTAGGAACTGATGAAACTCTTCCTCTACAATCAGGTTAATCAGTCTCATATCTTGTATGAATCTCCACAATTCCACCTTTGATTGATTGATTGATTGATTGATTGATATTTTATTTCTATTGTGCTCGTACACAAGTGCTTCAGAGCGCAACAAGGCAAGGGAGGGGAACAGGGGAGAACAAAACTGTTAGGGAGAATTCTCTGTTTAGGCTGAATTTCCCTGCCTAGTGAGTCCCCCAGCAGCTTTGCTGGATTTCTGGGGTTTCTTTTTTTCTCCTGCCAAGAGTGAGACTCTTTTACCCTCACTCTTGGACATGTTGAAGTGTGTTTTCTTGGTTAAACCTTGTGTTGAATGGGCTATGGGGTCTTTTACTCCATAGGGCCTCATGTATTTTTGTGATGTGGGTTACACAGCACCCTCTGTGCCGTGACCCAGGGGTGTCCTAGGGACTCCCCAACATAGACTCCATACCCTGGGACTGACTACTGTCTCCCAGGGCATGTAAAGTCACCAAAGACTTTGCTAAGTCTTGAATCCTGAACAGAACCAGTACAAACCATCATATTGTGGACGTACTGGCTGGGGCAATTCGATTGCCCCAGGGTCTGTTAGTCGAGGGGGCACGTCTCCGTCCCCCCTGATCGAGTTTTGGCTGGTGGCAGTGGAAACTACGTTTTATATTCAACCGCGAATATTTTCCTATGGGATTTCCCATTGTTTTAGGCTAACACATTTAATTATTTATTTACGGTAGCCTTAAACATACCGCCGGTTTATATATTTATTATTATAACTCCGGTTGGGACTTTTTGCCAAAACTTGATTCTAAAATGGCGTTGGCGTTCGCCTCTGTAACTCTGACCCAAAGTGGAGCCCTTTGTTCCACTTTTGGCGGGCTTCTCCACAGAAGCCCTCCAAAGTGGTGCCACTCTGTCTGGGGTACTTAGGAGGGGTGGAGGGGGGTTTAGGCACCCTGGACTGAGTTACCTTGGTAACTCAAGTCGCACTCCGTCCTGATTGGCCCAAGTGGTGAGCCGGCCGGCTCACCACTTAGCATGTTTGAGTGACAGCTAGGCTGGGTGAATGGGGGTTTGCTGCATAAAAGCAGGGCTTTGGGGACTGGAACTTTAGAAGTCGCCACAGGACCAAGAATCCGACGAGGGAAGAGCTGAGCCGACCTGCTTCGACGACACCACCCGGTGGAGCCCTGCTGAACCGTCTCACCACTTTTCCCGACGACCGAGGAGAACTCTTAACGGAGTGACTCCTTCCCTTGACTGGTGGGGACAACCAGTTTTCGCCTTCTTTTCGCTTCTCGAGGTATCTCGTGGCCGCCTTGCCAGTGCCAAGCACCCCGGCAACCGGAACCCCACCACTTTTACCCCAACCACGAAAGTCGGTACAACCCTTTGACCGGAGGACTCCGCGGCTGGTTTCTTCCCGGGCAGTGCAACGACCTTCTTCTTCTGCTCTTCTGCGAGAACTTCTTCTCCCCTGACCGACGTCGAGCCTTGCTGCCACTGCCTGGAACAACTGCCACCGCTGGAGGATCCTTTCCGCTTAAGGTACCGTGTTCCGCCTGGCTTCCCTTGCCACCGACTGTACGGGGTAGATTTAGCCCCCGGCTTTCGAACCGGGGAGTGCCTGGAATACCCTGGCTAAACTTCTAAGCCACTCTAAACCCTTTCTAACTCTTTGCAAGACTTTGAATCCCTAATAACGGTGTGATCTTGGGCACATTTTCGCTCCGGCTACTCTAAGAGTGGGCCCTGCCTAGTGACTTTTGCTCACCTGTGACTTTGTGCTTCTTTGAGCCTATTGCAAGTGTTCTGGACCTTAGAGTGGTGTGTTTAACCCATTTCTGTTTCTTTTTATCCCTTCCTTAAACCTACTAGAGTGTCATCTAACGTTAAGCGCTCACCTCTGTTTTAATTATGTGGAGTTAACTTAGAGTTGTCTAGATAGGAGTAAGGGTTGAAACTGCTTTCATTATAACTGTGTTTTAAGTGTTTTTACTATACTTTGCTAGAGTGTTTTCAACTTATGTGTTCTTAAAAAATAAATAACTATATACTTTTGAAACCAAGCTCTGGTCAGTGTTTGCTTGTGCTATTGTGTCTGAGTACATATTGTGTATACTTTGCATACTGCCTAACTCTTCTTGAGGGAAGTCTGACTGCTCAGCCACAGCTACCAGGTAAATCTGGGTGGTGCAGACTGCTACCAAGTGGGTTTACTGCTATACCTGTAGTCTTAAATCTTTTGCAGTGTTCCCCAAGGGAACTGCACAGGTTTCTGCCTAACACTGGTGTACAGCGGTGGGATTTGTATTAAGTATACATTTTATTGTGCTTTAGATACCTTAGTGCAACTAACCACAAAGCTTAGCACTGTAAAAGTAATCCTCTAAATTGTCAGTTATAGAAAGCTATAGTCAAGAGTCCCTTGCAGCCAAAACTGCTGATTGTTTAAGAGTGCTCTGTAAACATAAGGATCTCCTGACTAAGGGCAAGAAAATGGAGCTGATTGAAAGATTGTTAGCTAACCAAAGCCTGGGTGATGGTTCAGAGGAACCTACCACTCCAGTAACTGTAGATGACAGTATTGAAATTAACATGGAGCAAAATGTTGATGATTCTGAGGAAGAGTCAGAAGAGGAGGGTGAGGCTGTTGTGACTGTCCCCCCTAGGCCTCTGCCTGCTCTACCTGCTGTACCTACTGGACCTTTACCAGGTCCCCCATTTAGTCCTCAATACTTTGAACTGGAGAAAATGAAACTAGAATTGGAGTATAAGAAACTTAATGCTCAAACTGACAAAGAACTAAGGCTAAGGGAAATGGAGCTCAAGTATGACCTAGAAATGAAGAAATTATCTGTTGAGAATGCTTCTCTCTCTGGCTCCTCTAGAAGTTCCAGTCCTAAAAGACCCCGGATGCCTAAAGAATTGGTTGGTATGTATGAGCCTAAGTTGGATGTGTTGGATTGGTTGTCTCTGTTTGAATATAATCATGGGCTCCAGAACATCACAGGAAATGACTTACTCACCTGGTTGTTCTCTAGGCTTCCCCCTGTTGCAACTGATGTGGTAATGGAGATGGGGGAGGAGGATAGGAAGGACTATGAATGTGTGAAACTAGCTTTGATAGCTAGGTTTGGGAAGACCCCTTCCCAGTATCTTAAGAGGTTTAGGAGCCTCAAAAAGCATGATGGTACCCCTTGGGCTACCTGGGTGAATGAATGTTTGAAAAACTTAGAGGGATGGATTAAGGGTTACAAGGTGAACACTTATGAAGGTATGAAGAATTTGTTTATGTTGGAGACTATTTATGATGCCTGCTCTCCTGAGCTCAGACAACACTTGGCTGATTCCAGGGAATTGGATTCCCGGAAACTAGCTAAGGCTGCTGACTTGTGGGTTGCCAACAGGGCCACTCACAAGGATTCTGGGGCCACTCAGAAGAAGGATGGGGAGAAACAGTCTAAAAAGGACTCCAAAGAGAATTCTAATACTACAAATTCCAAAGAGGGCCCCAAACAAAACTATAAGGGTAAGCCACCAGGGAAACCAAATCAGGCTAGTATACCTCCTGGTCCCAGACCAGAAGGAGGTCAAAACAAGCCTCCATTCCAGCGAGCCTTTGGCTCATGCTTTGTTTGTAAGGCTACTGACCATGTGAAAGGAGATCCCAGATGTAAGGGTAAACCTTCAGGGGTCCAGCTTGCCTCCTTAGCCTTCGCTCCAGAAGAGGAAGTACATATGGCAAGTGGAAACTTTCTATTACTAGCTGATGAACCCACTGGAGTCTCAGCTAGTGTTTCTTTAGTCTCTCTGGGGTTGTGGGAACAACAGAATTTAGATGTCTATAACTCTATCCCAGATAATACTAAAGAGTATTATAAGGACAGTGTCCAGGTGAATGGTCAGGAGACTCCTGCCATTAGGGACACTGGAGCCAGCATAACTGTGGTGGATGAATCATTTTTCAAGGCAGAGGATGTTGCTAAGGCACCCAAATGCCTCACCAAGTTAGCTGGTGGGCCTGTGCAGATGTGTCCCCAGTTACCAGTTCTCATCCAATGTAATGATATGGCTGTAAAAATACCTGTCAGTGTACAATGTGAAGTGCCAGGTAGGGTTCTGTTGGGTAATGACCTCAAAGCTCTTGGAGTTGTATCTCATACCCCCAGACCCCCTAGCAAAAGGTTACAGGAACTCACAAAACCTGCAAGAGAGAAAACCCTGAGAGGGTTATCTCAGGAGATGATGACAGAAATCACTCCTCTCCCACTGGAGCAGCTTACTGCAGTAACTACCAGATCAGGAGCAAAGGGGCAACCCAAGACTCCTAGGAAAAAGCCAGCAGCAAGCACCCCAGTGCTTCCAACAAGGACTTCCCCTAGGTTGTCCAAAGTTACACCTGTAACTCCACCTCCAGCTGAGGCTGAGAGGGAGGTACCACCCTGTGTGGTTGAGCTAGACTCTGAGGAAGAGCTAGAAGGAGGCCCCAACCTTATTGGAGATTTGGACCCTGAGGACCATCCTGAGCTGCAGTCTTTACTGGCAGAAGGTGGGCCTAGCAGGGCAGCTTTTCGTAAGGGGCAAAGAGAATGTCCAACTCTGGAGGGTCTCCGCCACCAGGCAGCTTCTCAAGCTGATGGGCAAGAGCCTGGGAAGTATAGGTTACACTGGGAAGATGGCCTCTTCTACAGTGAACCCACTGAGTCTGAACCTGGAGACTACAAACGCCTTGTAGTCCCACAAGAGAACAGACAACAGTTCTTACAACTAGCCCATGAGATACCTTTGGCTGGTCACTTGAGTTTCAAGAAGACCAAGGAAAGGCTCTCACTCTACTTTTATTGGCCAAAGATGGGGGCTGAAGTAGATAGATATTGTAAGAGCTGCCATACCTGCCAGACTTCTGGTAAGGTTGGTTCCAGGAATGTGGCACCTTTAGTGCCTCTCCCAGTTGTGGGAGTCCCATTTGAGAGGGTGGGGATTGATATTGTTGGTCCCCTTGATCCTCCAACCTCCTCAGGCAACAGGTTTATCCTTGTTGTAGTAGACCATGCCACTAGGTACCCTGAGGCAATTCCTATGAGGACTATTACAGCTCCGGCTGTGGCTAAGGCCCTCCTCGGTATTTTTACCAGGGTTGGGTTTCCTAAGGAGGTAATCTCTGACAGGGGGTCAAACTTTATGTCCCACTACATGAAAGCCATGTGGAAAACCTGTGGAGTTACCTACAAGTTCTCAACCGCTTACCACCCTCAGACAAACGGGTTGGTTGAAAGGTTTAACAGAACCATGAAGAGCATGATAGGTGCTTTAGAAGAACCCCTTAAGAAAAAGTGGGACCTTCTACTGCCAAGCCTTCTCTTTGCTTATAGAGAAGTCCCTCAGGAGGGAGTAGGTTATTCTCCCTTTGAGCTTCTCTATGGCCATCCAGTCAGAGGTCCATTGGCCCTGATTAAGGAGGGATTGGAAGGTGCTCCTCCCCTCAAGCCAGTCAGAGTGACTGACTATGTGATAGGTCTCCGGAGGAGAATGTCACACATGATGGCAGAAGCAAGTGACAACTTGAAAGCTGGTCAAGCTCTGGTCAAACATTGGCACGACCAGAAGGCTAACATGGTTGAGTTTACTCAAGACCAGCTAGTTCTAGTTATGCTCCCAACAAGGCAGAGGGCCTTGCAAGACAAATGGATGGGACCCTTCAAGATTGTGGGAAAACTTGGAGAGGTCAACTATCTGGTGGATCTGGGCAGACCCAGGGAAGCTCCTAGAGTCTTCCACACCAACCAACTAAAAGCATACATCTCCAGACCTGATGTAGGAGCCTTGCTTCTAGCTTCAGCTGCAGAGGAAGAAGAGAGTGAATCTCTCCCTGATCTCCTCAGAGGTGTGCCTTTAGACGAAAAAGTTGAAGGAGTCAATCTCTCTTCAGACCTGACACCTGAGCAACAAGAGGAGTGCAAATCTATGTTAAATCAGTTTGCCTCCCTGTTCTCACTGTCACCAGGCTTGACCCCTTGGGGTCAGCATGAGATACTCACTGGTGACTGTCTGCCAGTCAAAAGCAGAGGATACAGAATGTCAGAACATGTCAGAACCCACATCAAAGGAGAGGTCAAGAAGATGCTTGATCTCGGGGTAATAGAGCCCTCTACTAGTCCATGGTCTAGCCCAGTTGTGTTAGTACCAAAGGCAGGATCCAAAGACTTGAGATTCTGTGTGGACTATAGAGCTCTAAATGCAGTCACCAAGACTGATGCCCACCCTTTGCCCAGGACAGATGAGTTGGTGGATAAACTTGGTGCAGCCAAGTACCTCAGCACATTTGACCTGACGTCAGGCTATTGGCAAATAGCCCTGACAGACCATGCCAAGGAGAAAACTGCATTTTCAACCCCAGTTGGCTTGTACCAGTTTAAGGTCATGCCTTTTGGACTAAAAAATGCACCTGCCACATTCCAAAGGATGGTGAACCAAGTTCTGGCTGGGATGGAAGACTTCTGCATGGCATACTTGGATGACATTGCAGTCTTCAGCCACTCCTGGGAAGAACATGTGACCCACCTAGGACATGTGTTGCAGGCTCTGGAACAGGCCCATTTGACAATCAAAGCCAGTAAGTGCCAGATTGGTCAAAGTAAAGTGGTCTACCTTGGACATGAGGTAGGAGGTGGAGAAATAAGGCCTTTGCCCAGCAAGATTGAAGCTGTGCAAAATTGGACAACACCAACTACTCAAACCCAAGTGAGAGCTTTTCTAGGCCTCACTGGATATTACAGGAATTTCATCGAGAACTATGGGACCATAGCTTCTCCACTGAATGTAATCTCCTCTCCCAAATTCCCTAAAAAGGTAAAATGGAATGAGGAGTGCAATCAGGCCTTTGAAAAACTGAAGAGAGCTCTTTGCCAAGCTCCAGTCTTGAGAGCTCCTGACTACCACCAACCTTTCATTGTACAAACTGATGCTTCCAATGTAGGTATAGGTGCAGTTCTAAGCCAACTGGATGAGAAGGGTAGGGAGCACCCCATTTGCTTCATCAGTAGAAAACTGAAGGATCCTGAGACAAGGTGGGCAACTATCGAAAGAGAATGCTTTGCTATTGTGTGGGCACTGAAGAAGTTTAGGCCATACTTGTATGGTTCTACTTTTGTTATTCAGACTGACCACCAACCCTTGAGATGGTTAATGCAAATGAAAGGGGAAAATCCAAAACTATTGAGATGGTCAATCTGCCTGCAAGGGTTTGATTTCACCATTGAGCACAGGTCAGGGTGTCACCCTCAAAATGCTGATGGACTCTCTAGGATGTATATCAACGACTAGAGGTATGAGGTTCATCCAGGAGTGGATTAGATCCTCCTGTCCCTTAGTCTGGGGGGGCGAGTGTTAGGGAGAATTCTCTGTTTAGGCTGAATTTCCCTACCTAGTGAGTCCCCCAGCAGCTTTGCTGGATTTCTGGGGTTTCTTTTTTTCTCCTGCCAAGAGTGAGACTCTTTTACCCTCACTCTTGGACATGTTGAAGTGTGTTTTCTTGGTTAAACCTTGTGTTGAATGGGCTATGGGGTCTTTTACTCCATAGGGCCTCATGTATTTTTGTGATGTGGGTTACACAGCACCCTCTGTGCCGTGACCCAGGGGTGTCCTAGGGACTCCCCAACATAGACTCCATACCCTGGGACTGACTACTGTCTCCCAGGGCATGTAAAGTCACCAAAGACTTTGCTAAGTCTTGAATCCTGAACAGAACCAGTACAAACCATCATATTGTGGACGTACTGGCTGGGGCAATTCGATTGCCCCAGGGTTTGTTAGTCGAGGGGGCATGTCTCCGTCCCCCCTGATCGAGTTTTGGCTGGTGGCAGTGGAAACTACGTTTTATATTCAACCGCGAATATTTTCCTATGGGATTTCCCATTGTTTTAGGCTAACACATTTAATTATTTATTTACGGTAGCCTTAAACATACCGCCGGTTTATATATTTATTATTATAACTCCGGTTGGGACTTTTTGCCAAAACTTGATTCTAAAATGGCGTTGGCGTTCGCCTCTGTAACTCTGACCCAAAGTGGAGCCCTTTGTTCCACTTTTGGCGGGCTTCTCCACAGAAGCCCTCCAAAGTGGTGCCACTCTGTCTGGGGTACTTAGGAGGGGTGGAGGGGGGTTTAGGCACCCTGGACTGAGTTACCTTGGTAACTCAAGTCGCACTCCGTCCTGATTGGCCCAAGTGGTGAGCCGGCCGGCTCACCACTTAGCATGTTTGAGTGACAGCTAGGCTGGGTGAATGGGGGTTTGCTGCATAAAAGCAGGGCTTTGGGGACTGGAACTTTAGAAGTCGCCACAGGACCAAGAATCCAACGAGGGAAGAGCTGAGCCGACCTGCTTCGACGACACCACCCGGTGGAGCCCTGCTGAACCGTCTCACCACTTTTCCCGACGACCGAGGAGAACTCTTAACGGAGTGGCTCCTTTCCTTGACTGGTGGGGACAACCAGTTTTCGCCTTCTTTTCGCTTCTCGAGGTATCTCGTGGCCGCCTTGCCAGTGCCAAGCACCCCGGCAACCGGAACCCCACCACTTTTACCCCAACCACGAAAGTCGGTACAACCCTTTGACCGGAGGACTCCGCGGCTGGTTTCTTCCCGGGCAGTGCAACGACCTTCTTCTTCTGCTCTTCTGCGAGAACTTCTTCTCCCCTGACCGACGTCGAGCCTTGCTGCCACTGCCTGGAACAACTGCCACCGCTGGAGGATCCTTTCCGCTTAAGGTACCGTGTTCCGCCTGGCTTCCCTTGCCACCGACTGTACGGGGTAGATTTAGCCCCCGGCTTTCGAACCGGGGAGTGCCTGGAATACCCTGGCTAAACTTCTAAGCCACTCTAAACCCTTTCTAACTCTTTGCAAGACTTTGAATCCCTAATAACGGTGTGATCTTGGGCACATTTTCGCTCCGGCTACTCTAAGAGTGGGCCCTGCCTAGTGACTTTTGCTCACCTGTGACTTTGTGCTTCTTTGAGCCTATTGCAAGTGTTCTGGACCTTAGAGTGGTGTGTTTAACCCATTTCTGTTTCTTTTTATCCCTTCCTTAAACCTACTAGAGTGTCATCTAACATTAAGCGCTCACCTCTGTTTTAATTATGTGGAGTTAACTTAGAGCTGTCTAGATAGGAGTAAGGGTTGAAACTGCTTTCATTATAACTGTGTTTTAAGTGTTTTTACTATACTTTGCTAGAGTGTTTTCAACTTATGTGTTCTTAAAAAATAAATAACTATATACTTTTGAAACCAAGCTCTGGTCAGTGTTTGCTTGTGCTATTGTGTCTGAGTACATATTGTGTATACTTTGCATACTGCCTAACTCTTCTGAGGGAAGTCTGACTGCTCAGCCACAGCTACCAGGTAAATCTGGGTGGTGCAGACTGCTACCAAGTGGGTTTACTGCTATACCTGTAGTCTTAAATCTTTTGCAGTGTTCCCCAAGGGATCTGCACAGGTTTCTGCCTAACAAAAACAGCGATCTTACTAGGTCCAGTGACATTGAGAACGCGCAAGTGCATGGGAGAGGGGGGAGGGGAAAAGTGCATGGAAGGGTGGAGAGGTGGAAAGTGCGAAGCAGAGGAGAAACAGATAAATAACAATACATAAATAATAAAGGCAACAAACAGTGGTAATGCAGCCAGCAATTTGCAAGTGTTCGGTTTAAGGCAGCAGACAGGGTAGGTCTGATAAGTGCAGGAAGAAAAAGGGGGGGCTGTATGGGTACAGATACAGACCCCAGTTCAAGGGGTGGCCCGGAGGCAGTGCAGGAGGGTGGCAGGATGAGCAGGTACCTGGGCCCAAAAGACAGAGGGTGGCCAGGTGAACGGAGCCAAGAGAGAACAAATCAGCAGGGGAGAGGGGGAGCGAACGCAGAAGAAAAGATGAAGGTCTTGAGGTGCTTCCGGAACCGGAGATGGTTCCCCTCAAGTTTTAGAGTGGCAGGGAGGCTGTTCCAAAGGGAGGCCCCAGCCGAAGGCAGAGATCTACCCCCAGCTCGTTTCTTAGAAAAACGACTGACCCTGAGTGAGTTGGAGGTAGAGGAGCGAAGAGCTCGAGAGGGGAGGTATTTGCGGAGGGATAGCTGAAGGTATTTTGTACCCAGGCCCCAGAAAGCCTTGTGGACAATGCAGAGGGTTTTGAATTTAATCCTTGCATCCACTGGGAGCCAGTGGAGAGATTTCAGAGCTGGAGAGATACGATCCCAGGGCTTGAGGCCAAGGACAAGTCTTGCAGTCCTGTTCTGGATTAGTTGCAGAGGCCGGAGAGTAGAGGCAGGTAGATTTAGAAAGAGGCTGTTACAATAGTTCAAGCTAGAGAGAACCAAAGCTTGAGATACCATGAGCTTCTGGGGGAAGGAGAGGAAAGGCAGAGTACCTCTGAGGAGGTGCAGTTGGAAATGTGACTTTTTAGAGACCTCAGAGATATGGGCAGAGAAGGAAAGGGTAGAGTCAAAAATGACCCTGAGGTTCTTAGCCTCGCAGGTGCGGGTAGGAGGAGGGCCAAGGGAGGCTGGCCAGAGTGTGAGGGGAAAGGATGGTGAAGGTTTGCCGATGAGGAGGATCTCTGTCTTGCTAACATTCAGACAAAGATCATTGGCGGCACACCAATCTTGAATGGCAGTTAGGCAATCAGAGATGAGAGAGGGAGAGGTGGTGGCAGGGGGCACAATATTGCACGATGATTCTGACGGTACCAGAACACTGTGTTCCATCAATGCTGAAATATTCTTAAAATCCCTTCATCCGCCTCTTGATACCTGGGGTACTGTCTTGGTCGTGGTAAAATTGCTTCTGGTTTCAATGTTATCTTAACCTCCCCTATCCCCTTCAATGGGCCTATGTCATAGGGGCCTGCAGTCCTTAAGACGCTTGTCACCTTTTCCAAGTCTTCAACCAATGCTGGACGCTGCCACACTATCGCCATTTGCTGTTGGATCTCTCTTCTCTCTATTCTAATCCAATATGTAATACTTATCTCATTATTACTTTTTCATCAGTTGGATCATCTCTAAACATGCCATCATCAGTGATGTCAGTCAATTTACACCCTTCCCCAATGGCAATCACTGTTCTCCATCGCCTGTCCTCGTCTTCTATTCCTTCGAGTATTGCCATTTACCCTCGTACTATGGCTGCGTTTATTTCTAGTTGAAGAATCTGTCCACCCTCTTTGTCCAAAGGTATCTGTGGCCTGGGCAAGAATTTATCAGGTTTTTATAATCTTTCCCACTAAGCCGGGTTGCTATGTCAACAGAATTCCTACCCCATAAAGAAAAACTTCTGGTTCTAGTGGCATTCCTCCAGAACCATTTGACCTGTAAATGCCAATATAAATTCACCCACATTCATCTAATGTATCCCTGGAGTAGAGCACTCTATGCCTTCATCAGTGAAAGAAATTGTCATGTTAAGCTTCTTCATTAAATCTCGTCCTAGAATGTTACCTGTAACTGGTGTCTGTCAATAATAGAACAGACATAACACACTCTCCTATGGAGACTGGCCATTCATAAGTAAAAGTAACTCGACTCATAGCTCCAGAGAATCCCTAAGCATTCATGGCAATACCTAACATTTGGTATTTTCCCTCTCGTATACATGAGCGAGTAGCCCCAGTGTCTACCTAGCCCCCCAGTATCTCCAGCCTCTCCTCGCTTCCATCCCAATGGCGCTTTCTGTTTCTCTTATCTTTTCCAACTGCTTCTCCAATGACTATCATTCCCTTCTCACTAGGTCTGGTAGGAAGAAGTTCAAAAAGGTTCTTAGCCTCGCAGGTGCGGGTAGGAGGAGGGCCAAGGGAGGCCGGCCATAGAGTGAGGGGAAAGGATGGTGAAGGTGTGCCGATGAGGAGGATCTCCGTCTTGCTGGCATTCAGACAAAGATCATTGGCGGCACACCTTATTTGAATGGCAGTTAGGCAATCAGAGATGAGAGAGGGACAAGAGGTGGCAGAGGGCAGCCTCAAAATTAGTTGAGTGTCATCAGCGTAGCACTGGAAATTTGAGCAGAACGTGACAATGCAGTGGGCGAGAGTTGCCAGGTGTTGGTTCAAAAGCCAGGGTGAGGGATTAGACCCCTGGGGAACACCACAGGTAGAGAGGAAGATAGATGAAAGGAAGGACCCAAGTTGGACCTGGGATGGTCGATCTGATAGGAAAGAGGTCAGCCAGGCCAGAGCCTGATCAGCGATACCCAGGTTTTCACGGAGACGGTTGAGCAGGATGGTATGGTTGACTGTGTCGAAGGCAGAAGAGAGATTGAGGAGGATGAGGACATTGGGAATGTTAGAGTCAAGGTTGGAGAGCAGATCTTCACGGATGTTCAGGAGAGCAGTTTCCGTGCTTCTGGCAGCTCTGAAGCCAGACTGGTGGAAATGAAGACAGCAAACAGAATTGGAATGAAGGTTAATCCGAGAGATGGACAATTTTTCCAGGATATTTCCAGGAGTTTGCCAAAAAAGGGAGTAATGGAAATTGGGCAATAGTTAGCTGGACAAGAAGGATCAGCGGTGGGTTTCTTGAGAAGAGGGTGCCTGTTGCATTTGCGGCACTTGTGCCTGGTTCACTGTCTGATCTTGGGCAAACCCATCCCTAGCTTGTGAGCTATATGCTGGAGGATAAGCTGTACCCCCTCTTGAGAATTGCCCATTCTGTACATACCCTTGGCTCCTGCATATACACAAAATGTGCCCTGTCATCCCACATTTCCAACATACAGGAGGAGCCCTTCTGACCAGTGCCCCTTGGTTAAATCCTCCTTGCGCATTCTGGTTATCATTCTGCATATACTGAAAACCTCTTTGATTATTCTGAAAACCACCCCTTCCTCTATATCCCATTCCTCTGCCTCTTGTCACAAATTCATTCCCTCCTTGGCCCATCTGGCGCTGATTATTTGCCTGTGGTGTACCCACTGCTTGCTGTGTTCCCAGTTATTCTCCACTTGTTAATACTGCCCGTTTTATGGCATATGTTGACAATTTCTTCAGAACTAACTTGGCTTCCTCAAGTTTTATAGCATCCTGCTTCTTCCTTTTTTTCTCCTCTAACAGTCAACAGTGATACACTATAGTCAACTGTATCTCTGCCCATTGCTTCGCTTCCATTCCCACTAGTTTCTTGAGCTGCCTCTGTACCTGTTCGGGCAACCCCTGACATAAAATCTGGTAAAATATTGCCACTGTTTTTAACCACCGCTCACAAGTTTCAAGAGTCCAGCGCTCCTGAATGTCCTGAATGTAAGCAAGCAGATCCTCATCTTCTTTCATCTTGCATGTCATAATTGCACCCATATCTGACGTGTCAGGGTCCTGCACCCTGAGAGCTCTCCAGACATCTGCTCTACAATTATTAAATGGCGCTCCATCATGCGCTGTTTTCTGTGCCATGACACTTGAATAGCCTGCTCTCGTTCAAATGTGATCAGCTCTTTCCCCAACAATGGCTGCTAGGAGACACTTAATGTCCCCCATTGCCACAGTATTTCCTCCTGTCATTTTCTTTTATTCATAAATCAATTTCCCTGCACTTGCCATTAAACTAGGGAGTTTACATCTTAAATTATCCTTTTCCATTTGTGGACATGGAACATACGCCGGTCTGGATCCTCCTTTCTCCAATAAAATAACTGTGTGAATCACAATTTGCAATCGTCTCCCATTGTCTGCCTATCCATACTGGGGACAATGGTTCCTGATCTCTTTCTACCTGGCAATGACCTCAGCCTACTCACATATAGCCTCTCCCGTCTCACTATGTGATCATTCTCTAGGATGCTCTGGATCAGCAACAGGATCTGGCATCCTATACTTAGGTTGCTCTAAATCAGACCATCTTACTTCTGTGTCTGTCTGCAAACATCCCTCATGGCTGCATACACTTCCTCCCTCCTCCCCACAGAAGATTTCTCTCTCTTCGTCTGACACATCTAGCCCCCAGCTGATATTGCTCTTATCCCCTTCACCCTTATCTAAAGTCACCCTCTCTAAGGACAAAGCTCTATGCTCGAGACTGAACAGTTCGCTTTCTTTGCTTCGTGATTGAAGACCAGGGATCGATCTCCCTTCACGCGGCTTCCAGATTTGCTACCTTCTCTTCAGTCTTGATAAGCCTTATCAATCCAATCTACAATGCTCCCTATGTCAAAATGTTCATTTAGGGCTACTCTAGATGGTCCTAGAATTGCCTCCTTTGATGGAAGAAACTCCTCTATATCGCTCCATTTTATTACTGGACTCAATTTCATTAACTCCTTCTGAATTCAATGAATATCACGCTCCCGTTGTCTCCTTTTTTGTTCCACTTCTTCATCTAATTATCTTCGGTTTTTTGCGTCCCATCTAACTCTTTCCTCTTCTTCTCTTTTCTGCTCTCTTCTTTTGTTCGCTCTCCACTCTTCGTCCCTGCATCCCTTTTCCCTTAATTTCTGCGTTTTCTGCTCTTTCATTTTCCTTTCTTGCCTATCTCATTCTTCTATTGCTCTCTGCCTGTTGTCATACTTTCTTTGCTCCTCCGCCCTTTCTTCCTTCCTTTGCTGCTCTTCCTGAAACATCTGTTCTCACCTCTTGCTGCTCTTTCCCTTGCATTCATCCTCTTTCAATCTCTTTTCTCGTTCTCTGTCTTTTCTGTCCTGTTCGTCTTGATATTCCCTTTGCCTGACTTACTCAAAACCTTTTCCATCAAGCTTGAGTATTATCTGTTCTCCCAGCCATTCGTCTGTATGAGCGTTACCTTGTCAAATGTATCCTTCTCTCCTTTCCATCTCTTAATCTCTCATTCTATGTTTGTTGTCATATTCAATCGCTCACTTTTCTCCTCTTTGTTCTGCACAATCTTAAAGATCTCCTCCTTTCTTTTGGTCTCTTCTGGACTATCGTCACTGCTATAAGCAGGCGGTTCATATATCAGATTACTTTACCCTCTCGCTGCTTTCTGTTCCTTTAACGGATACAATCCTGCGTCTACTGTGCTTTTGCCGTTCACTTCTGGTGATGTAAGGGGAGCAGAAGGCTCAACACCTTCCTCCCCACACTGACTAAGCATCCATTCCTCAGGCGGTGGATTCTCTTTCTCCTCTTGGTACATCTTCCAAAGCTCTAAAATAGCTAACCTCTTCACTTTCTTCCCCGTGTATGCAGCGTGCAAGGATATAGTCATGTGTTGCAATACCGCTTGTGACAGTGATCCCCCTTGCATCCAGGGCATAAAGATTTTATCTGCTGTGCCCTTTACCCACTCTGCACCATACTGTTTGAGCTGAAGCATATGTTTTGGCAGTGTCTTGCATAGGTGCATCAGAGGAGTAATATATCCCATTGTTCAAGTCTCAACTGTTAATACTTACCAGTGTTTACACAGATACGTTTATAAAAACAACAAAATGAGCACACTCCAACACTCACCGCTCAAACCCTCTCTTTCTCAATGACCTCAATCTACTTCTTTCTTGGAGTCGACAATGACCTCAAATAGGCAATAACTTTTTATCTTTACTTCAACCTTACACAACTTATTCTTGTCGCTCTTCAACAGCTTTTTTCAATTAAAAAACACAAACGGCCAGACTAGTTGACATATTTACATTTGAACCATGTTACTCATCTTCATCATCTTGCCCCGCAAATACTCTGACTACAGTTTAAATCATCTCCTAACATAAACCTGTTTATGCGTTGCCTATTTTACCCTGATTGGGATGTGAGATGATTTCTTCTAAAACTCCTTCAGCTAGGAATCCCGAGGCCAATTGACCAGAGCTATTTCTAACTGGTCTGAAATTCATTTCAAGGAATACAAGGGCCTTTTGCTCTTTTCTTGAACACACCGAGGTCAAAGCTTACTGGAAACCGCTGATGTCTTTTTAATTCCAGAGACCTAGTGCACTAAGACTCTATGTATAGATGGTTTCCAAATGTTATGTTTGAATGCTACCCCCTCTAAGAAGGGGCGAGCCAGTGGTCGACTGGCTATTGGGGTCAAGGCACATCTAAGTTTGATTCCATTTACTGATTGGAAAAATAATTGAATGTGCTAATGGGCATCTTACGGTTTTGCTCTACTTTGAATGTTGAAAATTCAATTCTAATGATAAATGTTTATAATCCACCGGGTGGTTTGATTAAAAAGTCCATCCAATACATGGTGTGTAATGCCATTTTACAATGGCATGAGCAATCCCCTACAGGATGTGTTGTTTTGGCAGGAGATTTTAACAAAAGGTATCTGCACTTATGGGCAGTAGCAGCACACCCAGGGTATTTTCTCTGGTTTGAGTTAATTGACCCTTTTGATTTAAAATTCTTGGATCCTTCCTGCAATAATGGCAATATAATCCCTTATACTTGATCTAACGGCATTTCTAAATCCTATATTGACTATGAATTATGCAGTTCTGCTCTGTATCAGCACCTTGTAATTTTAATATTACTCACAATCGACTGAGTGATCATGGTGTTTTGAGTTGGCTCATGAATATCAAAAACCAGCCACCGTTGGCCATGACCACTGTTACCACCACTTCATATTTCCAGGGAAATCACCTCAGATGTTAATGTCATTAAGTTTACTAACATGGCGCTATCCCTCAAATCTTTTGACTTGGTGCAAGCCTTTGAAAGGGCTGGATGGGACCTTGGTAAAGTGGTGTCTATTATAGTTCTACCTTTAGTTAACAAATGGAGACCGAGAAAGAACAACATGATCAGCCAATTAGCTCCTTTTGATCATACTATTGCTGAGCTCAAAATGTTACACTGTAACGAGCGTGCTGCTGTAAGGACTAATCACGAATTTAGCCTTGAGGAGAGATGAAGAATGTTAACAAGTCTTAAAACAAAATTTAAAAACTGGCTAAAACAGCATAAGCTATCTCTCAGAAGTGCCGATTGGCAGAAATTCTTCTTCTGGTTGAAGACCCATGATACCAGAAAATTCTGGCAGTTTTATAATTGAAAATCATTCCCTCTCAGGAGCTTAACCCAATATCACAAGATGTGTGGCTACAATATATTCAGAACCTGTATCTTTTGCCTTTAGAACCTCTTCCATTACCTGATTTTGTGTGGCTGAACGTTAGTGGGAGCGTCAATGACGACCAGCGAAGACCGTTCGAACTCGATATTCGGGAGGAAAATCTGATAAGACTGATTGTTCAATCAAAATTGCCACAGGCCCCGGGCCCGAATGGAATCCCCAATGTTGTATTCAAAGAAAACCCATTGGTTTGGGCTAAGGTCCTCATCGTTCTGTTTGCCCATATTATTCAAACAGGTAACATCCCTAGTGTTTGGAAGCAATCGATATTAGTTCCTAGCTTAAACAGAGGCAGTCGACTGGATTCATCTAATTATCGCCTATTGGCCATGATGGACTCCAGCCAAAAGCGTTTTGCAAAGATATTATTAGAACAACTTTCTTTGTGGCTTGAATATGGTTACTTCTTGGGTTTGTTTCAAACCAGATTTTGGAAGTCATACAGCACCACGACTAATTACTACGCTGCAGTATTTGATGTCCTCTTGTTGAAAGGAAAAAGAAAATGGATTGTATTACTGCTTTGTAGACTTTTCCAAGACATTTGACCTGGTCTCTAGGGTCAAATTATGGGAGAAACTCAAGAAATGGGTCATTGATCCACAGCTGTTTTATCTAATTCAATCCTTGTACACAAATACCTCAATATATGTCTGGCTTAGTTCAGAAAGTATACATTCTGATTACATTTCTACTAATGGCGGTATAAAACAGGGATGTGTACAGGGACCTATTCTGTATAATTTATACACAGCTGATTTAGCCCCTGTACTGAACAATGTATGCAATTTTCCCCCTAAAATAAATAACATCAAAGTCATCAGCATTTCGTATGCTGACAACATTATAATTTTCGATCAGACTCCTATAAGCCTTGAGCAGTCTTTAGCTGCCTTGGCAGATTATGCAGAGGCCAACAATATGATCATTAACAAATTGAATACCAGGACTACGTGCCTAGATGGTAAACTTGCAGCAAAGATTAAAGCAAAATGGCATATTGATACGGTGTTACTCCAAGATGTGCAGGATTATTTATACTTGGGTTTCCCGGTAAAGGTCAGAGCACCAGCGTCTTTTTAAGAAGCACATGTCCCGGGGAAATATGGAAAAGATGGCTGGTTACAAAGAACTTTATTGAACATAATGGGGGATGGAATATTAGTGTTTTTGAGGAAATATATATGATGAGTATAGTCCCTGCCATATTATATGCTCCCAAAGTGTTGCCTACTGAGCAGGTACGGTGGTTGAGGAAGTTATAAGCAACAATATTGTGTACAATTATCAACCTCCCACAAGCCATCCTGGTTGAGGCCTTGAGGCTAGAATATGGTTTGCCTTGATTGCATTCATTATGGAGTACAAGGAGAGTATTATTATATGTTGACTTGGGAAAACATGACTGCAGTTGAAAAGCCTTACTAAAGCTACTTGGTGACAAGCTTACATCAACTACACTAAATTATTTTATTGTAGAGTTGCAGAGATTTAGTGTGGATTATTTGAGAATGTTGGGTCTCAATTGTAATGTATTCACAGATTCTCTTGATTATGAAAAAAATTATCAAACAGAAGTCCCGTCAAAGGGACCTGCTCACTAATATTGAGAAATTACATCAATATGCTTGATATAATGAATATTCACATCAGAGTTTTTGTGGAAACACACCTTGTAGCTACCTAATTAAATGCTGCAGTATTACTCTAAAGTGTTTTATTTTGGATGTACGCCTTACTATTCGAAAGTTTCTGTTCCTCTGGACGATTTATGTAGATGGTGTAAACAAGAGATTGTGACTGCTCGACATATTTTAACATATTTTAACATCATGCACAGTCTTGATTGAGTTTTATAGGATGGGCTATGGTCATTTTGTAAGTGTAGTAGAAAGTATTTGCGAAGATCAATTTTGGTCCACATTGAGGTGGGCCCAGTCTGCTGTAATGAATTTGGCTCTGATTGAAATTTGGAAAAGGGCTACAGGTTTTAAAAATGTTTTATAATCTTTTTTTGAGTATCAGGCATTATTGTTACAAATGAAATTAATGTTTAGCTATGTGTTATTTGTGTACATTTTTCCTTTTAAGTTTTATTTCATTGATATATTCTAGTGCTTATTTTTATGTATCTTTTATCTTATATGTAATTGTGCTTAAAGTTTATATACAATGAAACTAATGCACTTTAATAAAATACAAAATAAAAAGTTTGGCTGGGGCAGGACCGGAAACAGTTCCTTGTGGTGCTGTGAAGAGGTGGCAAATTTTAAAAAGGTAAGTGAGCCACATTAGATCCATTGCTTTGCATCTTTTTGGTTGTTGCAAAATGCAGTTTTGAGGTACTGGCGCGCACAGGAGCCAGCAAAGCCATTTTGTTGTTTCTTGCGAAAATGCAGCTTAGTGATGTGGTAAAGCACAGCACAGTGGGTCAATATATCCCACACGTCCCCCCCACGAGTCTCCTGAGATTTCGAGCTGAGGGAGAATCGGGCAAGTGGGATTCCTTCATCGGACAAGGCAGGGTCTGTCGGGTATGAGTTCTTATTCCATCAGCGAACGATGCAACACGCTCCCCTCTATGCCTCTGGTTGGAACATGGAACGATACCCCCAGCCTTCTCTTGGGTCTTCCTTTCTGGTGTGGAGCGACACCTCGGTTTTCCTTCGGTTTCTTCTTTCCGGGTCCCCGAGGAGGTCCTCCTTGGTAAGGACGGTGCAACCAGTACAAATCTAGAAAGAGAGCACAACCAGGTTACTACAATTTTCCCACTAACTGCCCCCAATCGGGTTGACAGCAGTAGAATACGCATGTATTCTGTGACAATTGAACTATTCCTATGCTTCAGAGGTATTCCCCACTTGGTTTTCCATAAGCTCCTCTATTTGTTGAAAAGTGTGCCTAGGGTGAAAACTCTTTAGCTGATTGATATGGACCCATTTTTCTTCTGTCAAGTCGCCTTTGAGGATGCAGATTCTGTAGGCGAGGCCTGGGATGGTGACCTCTCCTCCATTTTTTAACTTCAATTTCCTGTGGTTGCACTGGGGCTGACCAGAAGGCTTTCTTTAGGACTGCCAGGGCCCTGAGATGTACTCTCCAGTTGGGACCGGGCTTGGCAATAACTGAGATCCTAATTTATCTCAAGTCGTTGAGGATGTGACTGCACATGTAAAAGGCGGAAGAAACACCTTGCATGACCCAACAATTGTCTACTATGCTTTTGTCACCTTTAGAATTTTTTATCATACAACTGCTAAGCAGGAGATGTTTGGAACTGGGAATTTCCAGGCCCCACACCCATTGATAAACTGACTCCACAGTGGGCAGGGTCTGGTCTTTTGGAGTTTCTCCAATAATACTTCGCTGATGAAGCTTTCTTCACTATTCAAGTCAACTCGGGCTAGGACGGACTTCTTCCCGTCATTTAACTGAATCAGAAAGAAGAGCTGTTCGCCCTTCTTCTGAATGCCAGCTACACTTGGTGCTGGTTTGTCATCAATTTTGGCTATAGAATTGGGATTTTTCTGATTGTGAATTGGTATACAATTTCAAAGTATTTCCTTCCAGTGTGGAATGCCTCTTGAGACTGGAAGGAAGGTTGATTTTCAGGAATGGAGAGGAGTTCCTATCACCAGTTTGTTGCCCCACAGCAATTATTGTGACGTCGGGTATTTCATTATTTTGAAGATGAAACTTAATTTGATATGTTTTTTGTTCAACCATGTGGCATTCAAACTAATATGGTTGACACTATGTTTTAATTTTATTGGCCTGTGAGTCTGGGTCCAGAGTACCTTATTCACACAGTCTGTTAGGGGAGACAACCTACCCTGATTCTCATTCTGGGGTTCAATGATGGGTGATTCTGACTCAGTTCCCACATCCACCCAGTCTTCATTTGGATCTCTTGGGACCCATTCTTCTTTGGGAGGAGTTCCCCCGTCCTTGAAGGAGAAGATCTTTTCCCCAGAATCCTCTAAGGATTCTTCCTCTTCAAATTGGAGGGCACTGACTTCCTCCACAAAATGGGCCTACCCACCCTCTGTTCCCTGTGTTGCAGACTTTCCGGGGCAGGAGATTTTTGCTCCGGTTCCTGGATGTCCAGGGGCTTTTCATGAGTGAGGAAGGATGCTTCCTCTAGGGCTTTACACCTCCCTAACCCTGTGCCTCCTCCTCTGGAACCAGTGAGTTTTTGGTCTTTTTGGTTGTTGCAAAATGCAGTTTTGAGGTACTGGCGCGCACAGGAGCCAGCGCAGACATTTTGCTGTTTCTTGCGCAAATGCAGCTTAGTGATGTGGTAAAGCACAGCAGAGTGGGTCAATATATCCCACACGTCATAATAGCACATTATTATCATTTGGCCTTGGATGTCTGCTTGCATTCACAGTCATTTGGTAATGTGGGCCTATACACACTGATATTAATGATACATGAAATGCATATCACATTACACTGATATCGTAACAATATTTTTTGTACTGTATTTAGGAGCGATGATATGTGATGCCACTTCCTGTTTTGTCACGGGGAGAAAGGTTGTGTTCCATCGCTTCCCGTGATGTCATGCCGGGGTGGGGTCAAAAGACATCACTTCCTGTGATGTCCTCAGGGTCATATGATGTCACTTCTGCTAACCCCTGGCATTTTGGTAAAATGACGTCCCTGACGGGTAGATCACAATTACATAACTTACACTGGTTGAACTACTTATAGTATTTCAGTTGATTATGTTGTAGGATAAAACAGGATTGAGGTACTTTTCCTGATTAGGTTCACAAGGATACTAACGGCAGAGTTTAGTGAAGGTATATGGAGGGATCCAGTGTAATGGTGATGTTCCAAAGCATGTGCGAAGTAAGGCTTCCAAAATATGACATTCTCCCATGTTTTACTGATTCTAGGGCTTGACATTTTAGTTTAGTAGCTAATGTAGCCATTGCATTATTTTGCAAGTTTGATGACAACAGTCATGGGCTAGCCTTATCTATTGAAGAGTTGCTAAATCTGCCCATTAAATTCCATACGTAGAGGCACACATGTTTATTGCTCTCAGAAGGGGATTGTGCAGGTCACTGTTCAAGACTAGACTGATATCAATGATTTCTATGCAGGAGGTTAGTAGGACTAAACAACTGAAACCTTTAGATATCATAAAATATATAGGGCCTGATTCATGGAATATTTTGCACTCTGCTTACTGGCTTTGTGCGCCATTCAGCTGATGAACCCATGTTCATTTACTAGAGGGAGGACAAGGCTGAATGACTGAGAACCCTACATGCACTTAGTAGGCAGACGAGAAGTCCCAAACACTTAAAACCACATGTGCATTTTGTAGAGAGAGGGTACATACAAAATACTGAGAATCCCCATGTGCTTTGAATTGGTGGAGTTGAAGGCCACAGCAGGGAGAAGCCCACATGTATTTAGAAGGCGGAGGAGAAGAACAAATCTCAGAAAACCTCATGTTAATTTAGTAGATGGATGAAAAGAACACAACACAGAGAATCTCATGTGCATTCAGTAGTCAAAAGAAAAGATCAAGGCAATGAGATCTGCATATGCATTCAGAATGCAAAGGGGAATGTAAAAGCACAGAGCATCCCAGTTATATTGAGTAGTTCAATTAGAATACCAAAGCATGGACAACACCCCCAATTTTTAGTATGAAGAGAAGAAGGTAAAAGCAGAGTAAGACCCTGTAGGGGGATTGCGTGCCAGTAATTTCAACATATAATAATATTGCAGCACATGCTATGTGCTCTGTAAGATAATACATGGGTTACTAACATGAATTACTAACATGCAGCATTAGGAACTGAAATGGAGGCGATTTTGAACCAAACAGCTGATGTAGGTATTAGGTTTGTTGGCTGCAGGCCTTAACATACTAACATTGTGGCAGGTGCATGAACAAACACGCTGGCTGTGGATTGCCAGTTTCAGAGAATAAAGTGAAGAGTGTAAACTGCATTTGCGGGCAAGATTTAGAGATTGTGCTGTGAAGCTGTCGAAAGGGGGCCTTGATGATAGATGCCCGTTTTTCAGTGAGCGGAAAAGAGGAAGGATGGAATACTTTACATTAGCGGGAGATGTGCTAAATGCTGCCCAAAGCTCGCTTAGGGCTTGGCTGGAAAATTACACGAGATGAGTGCAGGAAGGGCTGGAATATTCTAGAACACTTTGTCACATGTTGAAGTTAGGATTGACAAAAGGAAGGGGATGGATTTTGAAGGAGGTAATAGCTGACATCATCAGATGGGTGGGTGAACACTTTCAGAATCCATATATGATATTAGAGAAAGGGATGGTTCTGGAGAAGGGTTTATAATGGGCTGCCAGATGGAAGGAGGGGTCTCTTGCCTGGGGTTTTGCTACATGGCTTGTGGACCTGGTTTTCTCTGGAGGGCTTTTTTGCCTGAATCTGAACTGGATCTGGGCTTTGACAGAATCACAGCAGGGCCTAGAGTTCTTGTTTGTCAAATTCTGCAAGAGTTACAAATAAACAAACTCACTGGGCCTGGAAGAGCATCAAGCTTAGCTGCCACCGCTGATTGCAAGGGAGAAAGCTGGGCTATCTCATTTGGTAGCTGTGCTGCTTGAGCATAAGGCTTTGGGCCAAACCTTGCTGGGGCCTTGATCTGGGGACTGTGAGCAAAGACACTATCTGTTGGCAGCTGGCAGTGAGGGAGCACAGTACTGTGTTAGCTATTCTGCAAAGACAGTTTCCCAAAGATTCCTTCTTTTGGAATGTGGGGGCAGCAGCCGAGTGGAGCTCAGACTACAGGCAGACTGTAAGGGCTGGGGTTGACAAGAGCCTCAAGTGAAGTGAAGCAAGTATTAATAGGGACACAAATTAGCTGGGACTCTCTTGCAGGGGTAATCTGCTCATGTCAAATTGGCCCAAAAGTCATAGCTCCCTTTATTTCTAAGTTACCCAGGAATGAAGGTAGTTGCCTGAATCAAAATTGGTTATGAGGATTGTTCTGCTATGTAGGGGAGTCCATTATATCTAATCTCATACTAACCAGGCTTTAGCAAAGGAAAATGGGTAAATGGGGATTGAAGCTATATCTATAGTGAATTTGCCTTCATAGCCAAAGTGCTGGATAGGGTATCACCTAATCTTGTCCCTAACTTAATAATAAGCAGGGGTGGGCACAACTAAGGCTTTGTTATGTTAATTATTCAGGAATGTCAGCTACAGTTTCTCAGAACAAGAATTCCATGTGTTTTGAAATGTGTTTCATTTTCTTCTACCATTCACCAGTGTACATGTGTTGACATGTATTGTTTTCTCGCCTAAACCCAACGCCTATGAAAGTGTTCATCATTTTTTAACAGATCTAACAGTTTTCAGATAAAAGAGTAAAACCATGAGCATGTATGGTGGTTTGTTATTGTGTGGTCTGTTCAATGTATGGTATACAATTTTACAAGAATAATCTAGTCTGTGCCTGGAACAGTACCAAGCCTTCTGGTGTGTAGCCAAACAGGCCACAATCTAATATAATTGTGATAACAGGGACGTGTCTGGAATTTATCCAACAACACACTTGCATTTAGTAGGTGAAGGAAAACACCAACATACCGAAAAGAGAATCTGAGGCACATTTGCTAGACAGCAGAGAGGGACCATCTGAAATATGCATGCATTTAGTAGGGTGAGTAGAAGGCTAAAGCTTTGGGAAACCATGTACAGGAGTCCAAATCAGTCTTAGGCAGCCTGCCTCTGATAGGTTGGAGTTATTGGTGATGTGCAAATTTGTTACAATAAACAAATGTGGAATGGGGCAAGGTAGGAAATGTGTTTCAATGCATCTGTTGGTCATTCTTCACCTGTTACAGCAAGGGCTTTATGTGTTTGAGAAAGCCAGATAGTTTGTGGGTCTGTGCACTATCCACACCAATCATTCAGTAGCCAAAAATATTGTCCATTGCTGTGAAGTGAGGAATCTGTCTAAAGGTAATCTGTTGCATTGTTAGCCAAAGTAAATGTGTTTCACCCGCGGTTGCCAGGTGACAGACATCTACTTCAGGAGTAGGATGGGGAGTATCCTCTACCCATCTCATGAACAAGAGGGAGAAGAGAGGGCATCACTTACCAACAAAGAGAGTTATTAACAGATGATTAACTAGAGGTCCACAGCCATACAAGACGATTGCAGATCTTTTTGCCCTGTATAACTCAATTTGGGATAGGAGGTAAAATGCACACATGCTAGTTTTAACTGGCTTTAATAAAGGAAGACATGCTCCCCCTTTCTCTTTCATCTAAATTTCCTCAAGTCTTGTTTTCAGTTTAAAGGAAACAAAAAAGACCAGTCACTGTATGCTGTCAAACTTTTCGATGGCTGTGTCATTTATTTTCCATGTGTAGTTCTGCTGAAGGGATTTTATTGCAATACTCTTCTCATCCCTGGTCTTCAAATTGCACTTCCCTGCCAACCCAATTTCGAGTCTGAACAGAAACCTTCTATCGACTATTCCCTGTCGTTTGTCATTCAGCAGTGATCTAGATAGACACATCTGCGCCTCCTTCCTGCCTCTTCCCAGTTTGGTTAGCTGGTCAGGGAAAAATGCCGGAGAGGCCGCCCCCCCCCTCCTTTCTCCCAAGGTTAGGCCGTGCCACCAACTAGCCACCCTCTTATGTAATTCCCCGGAATTTCGACTAGCTGGACCAGTGGAGTAGTGCAATTTTGCTTTTTTTGTCAAAAGGTCATCCTATGCTTAAAAGCTTCCTCCTCATGGGAGGTAGGATTGAACTTGGTCAGGGTCATTTAAAAACTTGACAGTTGAATTCTCACTTAGGTCCGCCCTTATGTCTTTCACGTTTGTTTCGGCATATGGGTTTGCTAGATATGTTGATTGTCTGTACTGGGATGATGGTTATGTACCCGTTTTCATAGCAGGATTCTTTGCACCTAACATGTTTTTTCACAGACTGAGGTGCATTGACTCCATCTTGTATTTCTGAGTGTCTAACACTAGTGTGGGCGGGGCGATGTGTTGATAATTGTCTATTAGGCAAACTACAACGAGGAAGACGTTAGGTCCAGACAACTTTCAAAGCTCGGGATGCCAGTTACGCCAAACACAGCAGAATGCAATGACATCTGACATACCTGAATAGTTAAAAACACCTAACATATAACACAAAAACAAGCTGCATGACCCAGGCGTACCGGCCAAGAGATATGTTCAGGCAAGATTACTTGCAGATATCAATGTAATATCTGTTGGTGAGGCGATGGACTAATGAATACAGATCAAAATGAAAATTCAGAAACATTGCAAACGTTGTTTTAAGAAAGCCTCTTGTGAATAAATATTTGTATGGTTTGTATCAACCTTGAATAAGCCTGCTTTGGCTGAAACACATGGCCATGAGGTTGAGTAGCTTTGTATTATGTTAATACAACTACGTATTAATGAAGTTCATATGTTATTAAACTCTACCAATATACAACTTGCCACCTTAATGTTTTTAACACTTTGATTGAAAGCCACTTTAATTGAAATTGAGAACAGCAACCTTGAACAAAGATACAGTTCTTTCTATTGATCTCACTTTAGCTAAATATTTTATTTTGTTTTACTATGGGGTTTGACATAGGTGTTTAGGTCATAAACATTTTGCTAAGCAGCCTCACAGGCTTTTCCCATAGACTAGTCATCAGTCTTCTTGGAAAGCTCTTTGACTAGGCAGAGTGTGAACTACTTACAACTCACCTGTCTGAACGGTCATAGCTCCCATCTCACTTTATGTTTTTTGAAAGACAAAAAGTGCCCTTTTGTTCAAAGCTTTATGGAAAAGAGCGTTCTGCAGACACATTACTCGCTTTCCTCTGCACTGCTTTTGCTTGGTCGAGCAGATTTCTGGATACTGCCTGACTCACTGATGACCACAGGAGATTTCTCATCTGCTTGCCGGGGGTTCAGAGGAATTGTCTAGAGCGTGGCGTGTGTCTCCATGCTGCTTACCTTAAACGGCCCTTGCCTCCTCTTCTGTGACTGAGCGTTTCTCTGTTTGCCATGGAATCGTGAACTGTTTACAGTGTGGCAATGTAGTTCATGTTCAGCCACTTGACCCTCTTCTTTGGTATAGCGCCTTTCCAGGTTTATCTGACATTAGCTGGACGTGATGCTGACTTTTTGTTGAGTATTCTGGAGTGCATCCTGATGCGCCACTAACAACGCCCATCTACTGTACAGCATGTGTCCATCTATGTACATGGTGCCCAATCTATCCACATGGTGCCTCCACAGTGTCTAGCAGTCAGACCTTCAGAAGTGCTCGTTTATGATCTCCTTTGGCTGCTCAATCAAGGAATTGGTGGGTCATTAGGTCATTCTTCTCCAGTTGTGCAGTGGCCATAGTTGTACATATCTGACAGTATTGCTAGGTATGCCGATCTTCTTCTACATTCTCTGGCAACTGCATCCTCTGATGGAGGGAATGTTTTTTAGGGTTAGGCTGTTGCGGATTATCATCTTCCATTAAGTTATTTTTGGAAATTGCGATGCACAAAGGACTGAATATGTTTTAAAGCTTCAAGTTCACATTTCAGCAGGCTAGGTTCAAGCCATCTGCTTGCTTATTGTTTATTTATGGAGCTGAGAAGAATTAACAAATCTGATACAGCAATATGTGTGCATTGATATTTCAATGTCTGAGTGTGGCACTGTGCGAAACAGAAAGTGGGGTGTCACAATAGCTTGTATGCAGAAAACAATGCAATATTGAGCACAGATCTGATACTGCTAAAGCATTCAATACTTTTCTGACCTTCCACACTCCCCATATGCTGTGCTCTTATTAAAGTATATTTCTATATAAAAGCGTGTTTCTGATTCTGCTGATGAAGGTGTATAAAAAAGGATCAATAGCTGCCTTACAATATAACTCAATACTCTCGACTTTAATCCTGAATGTTTCCTCTGCCGCGCTTTTACATCTCCCCACCTTCATATCTTCCCTGTGCTATTGCAACATAATCAACTTGACTCCTTTGTTCAGTGATTACACTGCTATGTACCTTTCATCAGATTTATTTTCAGTCGTAAGGCGCTTGTACATCAAGTAAATTGTGTTTCAAAGCGCCCGCAGTGCAACAGGGAGGGAACATTGGAATGAAAAGCAAATTCATCAATGAAAGATAGAGGCAGACTTCTAGGTCTTGTGAGCATTCAGAACGTGCAAGTTTAGAAAGAGAGAAGGGATGAGGGATTGGGGGTTAAGTGCTAGGTGTACCAAAGAGGGAAGTGCTAGGGAGTAAACAGCTGTTAAGTGACCAGGTGGGAGTGGTCAGCTGCCAACAAATAAGTAGGTGCAGGTGTGTGGTGGCATAGGCCAGTGGGTGCCAAGGCAAGTGCTGGAAGCAGGCGGAGGCTGAATATGATCGGGTGTGGGTGGCCGGGACCCAGGAGGGCACATAAGGTAACCAATCTCAGCAACTGTGGGGTTTTAGCAGAGGAGGGAGGAAGGGAAGGAGGAGGGGAAAAGGAAGGTCTTTAGGAGCTTTGGGAATTTTAGGTGATCCGGCTCAAGAGGAAGAAGTATGAGGAGGCTGTTCAATAGCAGGGAGCCTGCCAAGGAAAGAGATCGACCACCAGCTCGCTGTTCAGCGAAGCGCTTGACACACAGAGAGTTGGTGCCGGAAGAATGTAAAGATCTGGAGGGAGAGTATTTAGTGAGAGCTACTTTTAGATAGCATGGTCCTCAGCCACAAACAGTCTTATGGATGATCCAGAAGGATTTGAATTTGATGCAGCAATTGGGAGCCAGTGGAGAGATTTTAGGGCTGGAGAGATGCGGTTCCTGGATTGAGGCCAAGGATAAGTCTTGCAGCCCTATTCTCGATTAGCTGGTGGGGTCCTAGAGAAGAAGAGGGTAGATTTAGGAAAAGGCCATTGCATTAGTCAAGCCTAGAGAGAACCAGGGCTCTAGAGACATTGAACGTCTGGGGGAAAGTGAGGAAAGGAAGAATTCCTTTGAGGAAGTGGAATTGAAAGTGGCTCTTCTTGGCAAGGTCCTAGATGATTTGAGGGAGGAAGGATAGAGAGGAGTCGAAGATGACTCCAAGGTTTCTGGCTTCAGATGAAGGAGAAGGCGGAGAGCCCACAGAAGACAGCCAGAGTGAGGGGAAGAAAGAGGGAACAGGAGTCCCAATAGGAAGGATCTCAGTCTTGCTGGCATTGAGGCAGAGATCATTGGAAGTACACCAGGACTGGGTGGCAGATAGGCATTCAGAAATGATGCAGGAAGTAAGGAGAGGATCAGAGGGAAATTTGAAGAAGAGTTGTGTGTCATCTGCATAAGACTGGAAGTTGGGGAAAAAGCTGGAAATTAGGTGTGCAAGTAGAGCTAGATGGGTGTTAAAGAGCCATGGAGAAAGGTTGGAACTCTGGGGGATGGCACAGCTGGACAAAAACGTGGGGGAGGAGAAAGAACCCAGAATACCCCGGGACAGATGGTCATTGTGTTAGGAGGTCAGCCGGACCAGTGCCCGCTCCAAAATATCGAGTTTATCATGGAGACATCCAATGAGGATGGAGATTTTGACCGTATCAAATGCAGAGGAGAGATCAAGTAGAATGCGAACAGCTGGAGAGTTGAAGTCAAGATATGCAAGCAATTCCTCATGGGTGTCCAGAAGAGCAGTTTCCATGCCTCTGGATGCTTGGAATCCAGATTAATGGTTGTGTAGGCAACCAAAAATTCAGTGTGCTGGGTTAGTTGGGGGAAGATCGACGTCTTCAAGAGTTTCCCAAGGAAGGGGGTGATAAATATGGGGTGGTAGGTGGCTGGACAAGACAGGTCTGCAGAAGGTTTTTTCAAGAGTGGTTGCACAAGGGAGTGCTTGAGGGAAGGGGAAAGATCAGGTAGCAAACGAGTGATTGCAGAAATCAAGTTCAGGGACAAGAGATACAATACTGTCCTTAATGGTTCTGGAGCAACAGGGGGAGACCTGTTTAGAGGAGACCTTCATGGAGGTGAAAACTATGGTGACTTCATCAGGTGTGATAGGTGAGAAGGAGAAGAGAAAGGCAGGTGGGGATGGGAGTCAATAGGAGGCAGTGGAGTGGAGGAAGTGCAGCGGCAGGTGGAGATGTCCTGAGTTTTAGCAGTGAAGTGTGTGGCCAGTGTGTTGCAGAGGGCCTGGGAGGGAAGAGGTGAGGAGGAGACTGTGTAATGGCAGGCTCGTTCCTTGTAGATTTTAAAGAATCACGCTGTGTTGTTGGATGCACCAGAGATGCAAGCCTGGATGTGGACCCTTTTCTGGAAGCAAATGGAGAGTTGGCATTCCCTTTGGAGCCAGCGGCAGGCCAGTTTTTCAGAGGGTGAGCCTGAGGTCTGCCACTTCTGTTCCGCAGCTAGTCACTTGTGTTTCAGGGCTGCAAGTTTGGAGTCGTACCAGGTCTTACACTTGGAGGCATGTTTCAGGCGGATCCTGATGACTGGGGCAAGTATGTCAAGGGTATTAGTGATGGCAAGATGGAGGTTGCGGAGGGCAGAGTCAGAGGTAGAGTCTGTAGTGGGGTGAGAATTTGGGATGAAGATAGATGCGAAGGCAGCAGCTGACACTTGTTTCATCAGATGGATGTTCGTGAACGAGGATGGCAGGGTTGGGAGATGTGCGTCATCAGCCTGGTACCGGGAACGCCGGAAGGACCCCTGAGTGCTGTAAGGCAAAGGGTTAGAATCAAGGAAACACCCAAAAGGCAACTGGCAGAGGGAGCAAACAAGGTACAGTGACACCAGCTTACCTAAAGGATGGTAGCGTAGGTAGGAGACCTACACAGACAGCAGGGGAAACCAACAGCAGGCTGGGGTGATGCAGTTGGCACTCTGGAAACACCTGGGTGAAGCAAGAACTTGATCTGTGGCAAAACTTGAAGCAATCCGAGGTTTCAGAAACAGAGGGACAATCCAGAGCCAAGTCCAGTGTTCAAACAGAGGTCAAGATGATCCGGGGGGTCAGAGAGCGCGCCAAAGTCCAAGGGTAATCCAAAGCAAGTCCAAGTAAAATGTTCCGAGGTCGAGGTAAGGATAGTAACAAGATGCAGTAAGTAACGCCTGGCAGTCCTCCGGAGAAGTAGCTGTGAAGCGACGCCCTGCATTTTCCAGCTTCTTTTGAAGCTGCGAGCAGAGTCACCTGACGCATCATGTGACTGCTCATGCGCGTTACGCGTAGCACAACGCGGCCAGCGATTGGTGCTGCCGGTGCTTCCTGGTATGCTGGCATCGCCGGGTGTGGAGGAGGCGCTATGGCAACTGCCACAGTGGAAAAGGGCAAAAAGAGGTGGGTCTGCCCACCGTGGTATCCCGCCTGCCGTGCCTCCCCTTCTGATGTGGGTGGAAAACATGATGGCGAGAAGCGCCAGGTAGGGGAGACAGGTGTGTGGGAGAAAGTGGGAGTGGGGGTGAGTGCGGGGGGTGACAGGTCACGGAAGAGAGTGGATGCCATGATTGTGGAGTCAAGGTGGATGTTGAAGTCACCCAGGAGAAGGGGTTTAGAGATGGTTGTGAAGAGAGAGGAGGAGAAATCAGCCCATTCAGAGAGGAACGTGGTGGTAGAGCTGGGTGGCCTGTATATAGTGGCAATAGTCAGAGAGGAGGTGGGAGAGATGACCAGCTTGAAAACCAGGCTCTCGAAGGAAGAGTAAGGCTGGGTGTGTATGGGGGAAGAAGAGACACACTCAGGGAAAATCAGAGCAACCCAACCAACAGCACGGTTAGGGCGAGGCTTGGAGATGATCTTATAGCCATCGGGGAGAAGGGAGTCAAAAGCAGTCACTGAGCTGGCATTGAATCATGTCTCAGTAAGAAAAAGGATATCAAGATCAAGGTCTTCAAGGAGGAGGCAGATGTCGGCAGAGTGTTTGATGGCAGAATGAGCATTAAGCGTGGTTAGATGCAAGAGGTCACCATCTTTGAAGATTTTCCAAGGAGGGGTACAGGGGCGTGGTACACCAGTCGGAGGGGGGTGGCAGAGAGAGTGGAAGAAGGAATAGCAGATGTGGGAAGGAGGTTGATGAGGGACAGCAGGTGCTTGTCAAAGAGGAGGAGGTTGGGTTGAGGACCCTGAAATAAGACAGTGGCAGTGTAATAAACATTAATGATAAACCTGGATGATGTAAAGCCTACCAAGAGTAGTTCCTATCTAGTTCCACATTAGCAGGTGAAGATGTGAGAGGAGAAAGAGTAGAGATGATATGAGGAGTCCATAGATCTGAAGAGGGGACAGAAAAGAGGATATCAGTAAAGATCTGTCTGGAAGTTGTGATGGCATTGGTGTTGGCGACAGGTAGGCTAGGATTAGTGGTCAGGATGTCTTTTTAAAGCTTTTTTCTTCCAGACTTCGTGAGAGAGGGAGGACAGGTGATAGTATAATAATTAGAACAGATAGGGAAGATGGTGAGTGCTGTGTGGGTGGCAGAGGATAGGAGGGAAAAAGAGAAGGGGCTGCACAGCACAGTATGAGCACAAACTCACCAGGTGGCCTAGTTGCCCAGGCTTCAAATTTGCACAAGAGACAAAAAAACAAATATAATAATAATAATAATAATAATAATAATAATAATAATAATAATAATAATAATAATAATAATATAATAATAATGTCACATTTACATAGCACTACAAACCCTCAGGTAGCTGAGCACTGCTTATTAATTGTGTGTACTCACTCGACACACACGTTTTTTTCTTTGCTTAAAATGAAATGTAAAATAGGGTGCAGAGAAGAAACACAACAGGCTTAAAATTTGCACAAGAGACACAAAATGCAATGCAAGAAGGATTAAGTAAGATTAAGTAAGGCAAGAAGGCAGAATGGCATAGGCACACCTTGGTTCAACGGCTGTTTGTGTTAGTGGAAAAGTCATAATACTGTCCAGCCATAACTCACAGGTATTCAGCAGGGGTGCTTAGAGTTGCAAAGGCCCAAGTTCATGGGGTAACAAGCTGCTTGCCTGTATACAGTTCCATGATGTGCTGCAGGGGTGAAAGGAGAAGGGGCTCTCTGAGCTCTCAAGGCCCAGACAGGCAAAGACAGGGGCCTTAGTGCTGGGCCTCTGTCTGAGATTTGGATAAGGCTGGCGGTTCCCCGATTGGCTGAAGAAGTTCCTTGCAAGCTAATACGAGGGAAGGCAGGGCCAGTTGTTGAGGCACTGCAGTGGATTTAGGAACCTGGACAATCAGGGTTGCACAACCCAGTGAGCATGGCTTGCTCATGAAATATTTCAGGAATTTCCTTTTTTTGCCCAGAACTAGTGTTTTCACCAATCTTGAACTTGTGTTTTGATTTTGAATTAAGGCAACAGGTGAAATACTAGGTTGGGAGCTAGTTTGGGCATTGCTCCTGATCTCTAGCCACAATCTTTGCAAAGCAAAGGGCTCACATTAAGAAACTAATATTTTGCTTTTTGCAGCTGTGGGAAGAAGTACATACTGCTGCTCCATAGCCCAGTTGAGGGAGGGTGAGAGTGCTTGCCAAGCTGTACCTCTCTGCATGATCTTGAGTAGGCACATATGTGCAGACACCACTGTATCCATTTCTGTACATTCGGCAAGAGTGCTAATGTGATCCAAAGGGGAGCTAATACAACTACTGTATGCTTTGCATAAATGCTAATATTAAATGTTTGCTATCCACAATGTCCAAAGGGAGATACCCACCAATTGTCTTATCTGCCATGCAAATTGTTCATTATAAATAGCCATAAGATGGAAATTAATGGACATACCTGCCATGGAGTCCAGGTGACCAAACATTTTGTCAACCGTCACCATTGATATAATGCACACTTATCAACTTCACAAAGTGATCCAGAATAAACATCCAAATTATACCTGACCATAAACAAAAGAACCACACTCACCATGCTAATTGAAACAACTTCAGTTTAGGGCAGGTGGTCAAACAATTACAAATGTTCTCTGTGTTTCCCTCTGGAATCTAACTTGTTACGCCCTCCACAGATAATGATCTTTTGCCTTTCGCTGCAGATGTCACATTTATTAAGGTAATAAGCTTTTCTAAAATATTTTACACATCTCTGCTTTAAGAAAAACGTAAGTTCAATTATTGACTGTGCTCATTTTGCCCACATTTTAATGCACTTTTCTTTTTATAAAAGAAGTCAACAGTGCCCTGTCTCTTTATATTTTACAATTATGATTTTGAAATTAGTTAAAAGTAAGGTCCGGTCGCATATTTTGAAATGTTGGAAACACAATTGTGTTTGTTTTCCCTGCTTCTTCCCCATAGGCTATTCCTCTTGGTCCACCGGAACGGAGCTGAGCTTCTGGCCCCCAATTCAATGTTTCCTCCATAAAATATCCCACCCAGGGCCAATAAATACACCTTTCTTTCCCAAAACGATCTCAGGTACCCTTTGTTGCACACCAAGCAATTACTGTCCATGACACAAGATGATCCCTGCCTGCTGGTGCAGTAATCACAAATAGCACCCGTCTCACAGAACAAAACAAAACTAACAAAGCAGTTCCTATTCTGTAACACTGCACCTGGCTACCTTTTTTTCATCTCCAGGTCATAGAGAGCAGCCCATCATAATGTGTTGGACCAGAAAAGCCTAAAAACCCTGAGTGAGGCATGGGACTCTGCTCAAGTTGCTGAAAAACTCCTCCACCGCCTAACCTTGTGCTCCCCAGACAAATAACAAACCAATACCTTGATCTGCTCCCCAGTTTGCTCTCACCCTGTCAGGGGCTCATCACCATAGATTTAAATGGTTCCCTTAAATCCTAGTGGGGCCTCAACCCACATGCAACAAAACAACCCCCATACATCGGTCTCTCCACAATCCACTTTAACCCTGCCTCCAAATAATACTCAAATATCTGTGCAGGCTAAAGCACTCCATGAATACCCTCATCCTACAGGCTACAAAAGCCACCCTAAACACAATAGGGAAGTCCCCTGAATGAACCACTTCAATTTTTGATTCTGGGTGGCCTAACCTTTATTTAGGCATAGCCATTATTTTTTAATAATGAACAAATCTATAAAAAAGCACACAAATAAATATAAGAAAGAAGAACTATTTATTTCGTAGGCCTGAAGGTCCTACAGTATAACACTAAAAAAGAAAATGCATATACTATTGATCTGTTTCAAATTATACAAATCAATCAAATACTAATTAAGTTGAAAATAGGGGTGTGTGTTGGCCCCCATTTGTTGCTGCCTCTATATCAATGGCCTCTCACGGGACCTCATTGATGTAATGGACGACTTTTTGGTATTGGGGGAGGGGGCTTCCCAGTATTGGCCTATGCGGACGATACAGTCCTATTAGCAAGAACACCTAGGGCCTTACAGGTCTTGATCAATGCCTACTCAAATTTTATGAACAATTTGGGCCTAAAAATCAACACTAAGAAGTCATCAGTAATGGCCTGCGTTGGAAGAAAACGTTCAGTACCCATGAAACCTATGCAATGTGCAGGGGAAATAATCCCTAGAGTCAAGGTGTTTGACTATCTTGGAATTAGTTTCTCAGAGGCCTTAAATGGCAGGGCCCATGTGACAAAGCAATCCGTAAGGATGAGTCAACAGATAGGTGGTTTATTCAGATTTATGTCATAATGTAGGCTCAGCCCCTTGATGTGATCATGAAAATCTATGGTGCACAAACCGTGGCTATCACCATGTATGGTGTAGCCATTTGGGGTTTTCAAAATGTGGCTGAAATCCAGGGTAAAGAGAGTAAATTATTTAAAAAGGTGCTGGGTCTCCCGACCAGTGCCTCTGGAATAGCTATCCACAGAGAACTGGGGGCAGAGTTTTGGGAGGACCAGGGGGCGATGGCACCTCTTTTCTTCTGGGTTCGGCTGTGGGCCAATGAATACGCCACTCTTTGCCACTTTATTATACTCACAGTGTTGGGTAGACCTGGCTGGAAAAAAATTCCTTGGCTAGCATATGTTTCGGCTAATTTGGGGGAGGTTAATTTAAGTGCCCTCTTCCCGCCTGCTTCTCTAATAACCAAGCAAGAGGGGTAGCTCACAAAGTTACACTGGGAGAAACTGTAGTAAGGAAAAGAATTCTCCTTGAGTATGTTCAGAAACATGGCCCATTTCACTCTAGTATCAGTAGACTGACTGGAATTCAACCTTATTTGACATGGAGTCCTCTTAAAAAATACAGATGACATTACAAGGGCACGTTTTGTTTTGTGCCATCACCAGTATAGATGAAACCTCCAGTATGAAAAAGAAATATTATTCATCCAAAAGGGGCCAACCCAGGAAGAAAAAGAAAGAGGAAAATCAAAATACCAATACAAGTTTTGTGTAGAGAGGAATAAGTTCCCCATGCACACATGCAACACCCGATGGGCCAATATCCATTAAACCAAAAAACAACCACAAATTTTGGACTTACTGAATAATCAAACTATAAATTGTATTCCGAGGAAATTCAACACCACATATGAATTACTGATTTCCTTGGATACATTGAAGGCGGTCGCCACGGTTATGATTCTTGAATGTTATTTGATCTGGATTAGGGGAATACATGTGTATAGATGTAAAATGCCACCAAAAATATGGAACTTGTTATTCTCACTCCCAATACATGTAAGCATCACAGTGACATATGTGCACAGTATGTTACCGATTGCAATGATCGCATGCACACAACATATATGTTAGTGTTGACATATGTTTGGAATACACATATATCCAGCCATTGCATGTGCTATATGCATTTTTTTTAAAGCAGCAAAAATCATTGTTTTTCCAATGGCCATACAGATGAATAGGAATGACTGAAATCATTTTCGCCAAACCTCAGACCAAAAGAGTGTTTGATGTCTCACAGACTTTTCGAACTTTTCCAGAGATTTATTTGGCAATGTTTGTGTTCGTTCACACGGGGAACATATTAGGACACTGAGAGGAAGGGCAGACCCCAGCCACCCACAGGGGTCTCAGTGACATGCCCCACTGCCCCACCTGGGCATGGCAGGCCCCAGCATGCCACTGGGGCATATTACACTGGATTCTCTTTCCCGCGCTCCTGTGCTGAAAATAGGTGAAACAGACCAAAAAGGTGTAAAGACATTGTTCCTTTTACACCTTTCGTAGGTGCTGGTGATTACGATGGAGCGAACAGTGTGGACCTTAAGCAGTGCTGGTTTCCACTCCCACATTTGATTCTGGAAATAGCGAGTTTCACCAAACTTGTCAGCCAGTACCGCCTTTGAAGTTCTTTGCAACATTGCACTCTTCTGATGCGGAATCCAAGAGGGCGGCACCCAGCTTCCTCCTCTGGATCTTCCACTTAGCAGCAAACGTGCATCAACATTGGTCCCAATAATCAGGGGGTAGCTTACTGCAAATAACGATAATAATAATAGTAATAATAATAATAATAATAATAATAATCATGATTATTATTATTATAATTATTACTAACTCATTTGGAGTTTTCCCGTTCATTGTGTCTTATGCTGCGGTAATGGACAGATGCTCTGATGTTGCACCGCTGCGCCGTGTTCAGGCTCCGGTGTTCACATATTTAGAGCACGTCTGGTCCGGGAAGTGAAGGGCACTGGCTAGTTAGTTAAAGCATAGCATCCGCAGAGGAGCCCAGTCACGTTTAGCTCGCTGCAGCTGCGACTGTCTATCATGGGCATGGAGGTCATGCTGACATATAGTTATGGTACAGAGACACATTTCATAAAGGGGGGTGCGTTTCCCAGAGGCTTCCTAAGAGGCTAACTCCATAGTCAGTGAACCGAATGACCTTACCAGCGTCCTCCGCATTATATGTGTTTTTCCTTCAGTGAAGCTGAGGTTCCACGGGGTATTGTTAGCAGAACACAGCACACTTCCAGCAGTTTTGTTTTTGAACGGAAAAAGCTGAAGTCTTCAACATGAAGAAATCACATTTTTTCAAAGAATAAATAAGGCAGAGAGCTTAAGACATTTTGTTCAGATTTGGGTACGATCTGCACTTTCTTTTCACGAATCAAGGCACATTTTTCCCCAGAGCAACGGCTTGCTAAATGTGAGAAGAACACATGTGTTTTCGGTTCTCCTAATTGCGTTGGGTAACTCCTTGTAAGCATGACCTACGTAGGCTTATACTTATGACGCCATGGTAGTTGTCACCAACCTTTAATTTCCAAAGCATTGTTGGAAAGATGTTTCACCCATTGTAAGTTAACTGTGTGGCTCTATGATTTGCAATCTGCATATGTTTTAATGTATCTACACATAACATTTTAAAAAAAAAAGAAACTCAACCTAACAATCCCTTCATGTTTGATAATTATGGCATGATTGGTGCATGTTGTTATTGTCAATACGTAACATGGGCGTGCAATGATTGTCAAGAATGTCCTTTTGATGCTGGAAATGCATCAGAAGGACAGGGCCTCTGAATCCTTGGGCCTCATTACATGTTGTGCGGTAAAAAATGAAATTTAACGGCATGGCGCTATTAGCGTGACCGCCCACGCAAGAGGCCGCTAGTTACGGCCCATTACGAGTACGCGGACACGAGCATAGCGCCATGCCGTAAATTACCCTACCGCCATGCCGCAAAATCCCCCAAAAAGCCCCTTACCGGCTCGACCAAAGTGCTGATAGCACCTCCACCCTCACGCTACATGCAAATAGTGGTCACCGCTATTTGCGGACACCGCTATTAGCGGTCACCGCTATTAACGGTCACCGTAAAAAAGCGGAACCGGAAATAGCGTCATTGCACAAGAACGGGAAAGAGCACGGCGGCCATCTTTAAAAACACAATCCATTGCCATCCTCTGCATCCAGGACCTCTTACCAGAGAACAACCACTAGAAATCATCCCGGATAGCCCGAAGATGCCAAAGGCCCTAAAGAAAGCTGCTGATCGCCAGCGTAAGGAAAAGTTTTCAAATGAGGAGCTAATAATGCTGACCGAGACACTTGCAGCTAATGCAGAAGTTGTATTCAGCAATGATATGCGCCGGGAGGCCCTCATAAAGAAAAAGGCCATCTGGGCCGAAGTTGCCCGCAAAGTCAGTGCGGGGGGCACTACCATCCGGAGTATGAAGGACTGCCGCAAGAGGTGGGACGACCTCCGGGTTCGTGTCCGGAACATACTATCGGTCAACCGTAACCTGGCAATGGCGACAGGAGGTGGCGCAGATTCCCCTTTGAAGCTCAAGGAGTGGGAGGAGACCTGTGCCTCCACAATTGGAGTAGAATCCATAGAGGGTGTCGGAGATATGGAGCTTTGTGTGGCCATTTCATCTGATGGAGGTGAGTGTATACATCAAACAATGCACAGTGAAGGGTCCCCCAAATATGTGTCCATGACCAGGCCATTGATCCAGCCACAAACATACATGCATGCATCACCATATACACGTGCACCACAGACCCATTCATGCATGACCCACCCGACATCCCCATCGCAAGAATCAATATTAAAGAGGCCCCAATGCATAGAGCCGCATGACGTAAAGATTCTGCATAAGGCACTTAGCACCATTAACAATGATATACCCTATTTCTGTCCCCTACAGGATCACCGACAGACACCGAAGGCACATGCACTGCAACACGTACTCCCCCAGCAGTCAAAAAGGCCAGGATGAATCAGACAGGGGACACCGCCACCACCTCCAGGGGAACTGGGAGGAGTGTCCATCGTCAGAGGGCCAAAGGCAGCAGAATCACCACTTCCACGCAGCCTGAGGGCACGGCTGCTGTCATTGCTGAACCCACACCAGTTGTCCCATCATAGGTGAAATCATCACAGAGGGCACGCACTTCGCTGCTACCAGTTCGACTGGTGAGGCAGCAGGCACCGGACTGCTCACTGACGAGGAGGACGCCATTGATGTCATGGATCATAGCCATACACCCAGCCCAACAGGGTCCATTGAGGAAAGGCCGAGGGCAACGTCCATATCAGGTAGCCATGGAGGAAATGACACCCACACCGTTGAAGGGGCATGGAGCCCTCAGGTGTCCCCACCTGATGCCGGATTCGGGACTCTATCACAACCGCTGTGATTCTCTCTCTCTCTCTCTCTCTCTCTCTCTCTCTCTCTCTCCCTCTCTCCCTCTCTCCCTCTCCCCCTCTCCCCCTCTCCCTCTCTCCCTCTCCCTCTCCCTCTCTGCGTTTCCCTTTCTGACTCACATTCTGCACTGTCTTTCTCTCTCTGTCTCTCGCTCTCTTCCTAGTGGGTGACAGTGGTGTAGTCAGGTGTGTGCTTGCTGCAGTCACCCACACCATTACTGACAGCTGCTTGAGCATAGAAAAGAAAAACACACATCCTGCGGTTGGGAGGAGTGGGGTGGTATCACCAGAAATAGATGATAAAATGAGAAAAGGAAACTATTTAATGTTAACATTGTAAACATGCTCTTTTTGTAATTGTGCAATGTGTATTTCTTATGATCACTTCAACTATATATTTTAATCACAATAAGGGCATTGCATTATTGTTCATGAGAAAAGCACATGATCATAACCTATAATAACCCTAACAATGATTTGCTGATAGTAGTGTACCATTCCAAAATTGACAGTTCTCTTCACTCCTATTGTATTCTTTCAAAGTACTCATTATAATAATGCAAATGGGACAATAGCACCAGTGAGAGTTCCAACCTGCTTTGCATAAAATTAAAGATCATATTTGGAAAAATAAGAAGATCACAGATCTTTATATTTAACAACTATGTCTGAGAAAAAAGGGTTGTATTCTATAATGAATAAGTAGATAATACACAATAAGCATGGCACACATTTCAGTCCTCATAACATTCACCCTAATGCTAAAATGTTTGTTACACTGTATTATAAGTAATGTTTTGGACAACCTTTGGCTTTGGATGTGAAAATGAATGGATTTGACATCAATCACTCGATTGGGCTAAAAAGGCATACATTGTGAAGTGTTTCAGGTTAAGGAATAATTGTGCAGGTGCTCAGTTTCCAATGCATACATATAGGAATGTAATTAAGATTGGACCCTTCTTCTTATAATAAATAAAATAAATTCTGTTATCTCGTAAAAATGCATGTGACCTGGTGCTGATAGGTGGATGCACAATGTTGCCTTTAGCAACCCCTCCCCTCATGTTATTGTTAGCTTCATATACACTTGAACGAAGTGCTGGGCCAAGATGGCCAGAGGAATTAAGTAAGTAAAGTGTTTCTTGGCCATAGCCCCACTCTTCAAAGTTATACAAACTGCTTCAATCAGGCGCTCACCCTCACTAAAGTTGAAAGTATGCAGTCGTGTGGTCTTTTCAATGGGGACAATGGAGAGGGTCTTCTGACCCCTGTTGGCCAAAGCTTGAACCTGCAGTGGGAGTCGATCCTCCCCAGCCACTTCCAATTTAAGGGCCTAATTCAGAGAATGTTTTGCACGGTGCAAAGTGACATTTGCACTGCAAAAATACACTTCACACTGGGCCTAATTCACAGAGCGGAGCACAGTTATTTTGCACTTCAAAAGTACTCTTTGCACCGTGCTAAATGGACCTAATAAAAAAAAAAGCACAAGGTAGTGCCGAGCCCGATTCATGGAATATTTCCCCTGCTGAAAAGTGACTTTGCACTGCCGACACAAACCCTGATTCAGGGAACCGTGCAAAGTGTATTTTTGTCGTGCAAAGACCGCACAAAGTAATTTTGTACTGCAAAAATGACTATGCACTGACGTTGCCCAGACTTTGCACAGCAAAAATACATTTTGCACGGCTCCATGAATCAGGCTTTGTGTCTGCAGTACACTTTTCAGCAGTGCAAATTCACTCTGAACCAGGGAATGATTCCCTGAATCGGACGCTTAGTGTTTTTTTTGAGAATTAAGCCCATTTAGCGTGGTGCAAAGAGCCCTTTTGCAATGCAAAGTGACTTTGCTCTGCAAAAACACACTTTGCACCGATCTGTGAAATAGTCCTGGTTCAACATTTTTGTTAACAGTGCAAAGTCACTTTGCACCGCGCTAAACGTTCCATGAATTGCGCCCTAAGTTTGTAGTACTAGCACAGACTGCCCTGATTCATTGAATTATTTGCGTGTAAGATGTGGATTTGTGTGCCATTCTGCCTGCAAATCCCTGTTCGTCAAACAGGGATTTGTGGGCAGAATCGCACGCAAAGCCCCGTTTTACATGCAAATAAATCCATGAATCAGGGCCGTGGTGTTTTTTGTGTGAATTACGCCCATTTAGTGAGGTGCAGAGTGTATTTTTGCAGTGCAAAGTCACTTTGCAGGGTGCTTAATATTCAGTGAATTAGCCCCTTTGTTTCATTTGCTGGGCCAAAAGAAAGACCATATCAGTGACAGAAAAATCATTCAAAAGGAACAGCTGCGCCCTCAGTAAAATGACAACCTAAAACCGATGTTTACGCTACGGCGGGGCAACCAAATAATTTAGCAAACGAGTTAGTTAATGGCAGATGAGACAGCTAACTTCTGAATTTGGGAATACTTAGAGGGAGGTTAAAAGTTGGCATTTCCATAATAATGGCTGCCCACTTCGCTGATCTGCCGCTCGCTAGGATGCGCAGAGAGCAGAGGACAATGGCGCTCCGTGGATACATCTGTTGCCTTCGCATAAGGTTCACCAGTCCGAACGGTATATTCAAGTCCCCTGAAGCCCAGAGCACAATGAAGGACATGGCCTTTGTCTCTCTGTACAATTTACTTGAACCGCTATTTTTCGCTTTTGCCAAAAAGCAGTTAAAGCGGGAAGCGCGCCGAGCCCCAGGAGACAGAAATGACGGAGTACTCTATTAAACAAATATGATAAATCTATAATGGATCTAATGAGCCATTTGACCCATTCGATCGTTATCCGTTTCCACCTGCTCTTATTTTTATGGATGAAGTCACTTCTGAAAATATACGATTATAAATGCTGCCTTCAATTCATGAAAAAAGGTAGCCGTTCATTGTTTCTAGAAGCACAAGAGTTGCAACAATTCATGCTTGCTGTAGGGTAGGAGTAATGCGTAGTTGTCTAGTGGTGGTGGTGCAGAATGCTTTTAGATTCCTGACCGCTAAACTGTTTCCTTCTATTAGATGCAAGTGATGAGTTCCGTGATATATATTCTCTTTACGAATAGTGTGATATAATGTGCGTTTTCAATCATGTTCATCTATAATGGAGGTCCCTTCTGGGCAAATACTACATGTCACGTTTCACAAAGTGTGATCAAAATGTGTTGCTTTACCCACGCATTTTGGTGTATTGTGTGTGGTGTGATGTAAAATGTCTATATTTGTATGATCATGTGTTTAAGTGCAAAATAAATGAGCCAATACACTCAGTTCAATAGTTTGTGTAAGCATTGCATTTAATACCCTTTAGCCTCTCAAAATGTCATATCTTGTGGTTTGCATATACGCGGCACAATGGGCTGTGTTTGTTGTATAACAGGCCCAGACAAAAAATCATGTCCGGAAAAAGTAATCACTTCAGAACATTGTAAAAGAAGTGTATATTTTAAGCCTACACGTTTGCGATATCGTTAAAAGAGTGTTGAAGCCCAATTCCTGATCACGAGAACCTACCTGCCAGGAGTGACTGTGACAGCAGCTTCTTGGGCGTTCTCAGCCATTAGGAATGTATCCACGAGGAAGGGCCTGGCCAATTAAATTCCATAGCAGATTCTTGGGGAGTTCCATAGTCTGCTTAGAGTTTCTTTTAAAACGTGTTGTGCTTGCATTTGTGCCTCGACTAGGCAGAAGCAATACTGGAGAAGAATTAGGTTAGACTTATGGGGTATTTTAGGAACTCATGATTTGTAGGTCATGATGGCACAGCACACCAAACCAGGGAAAGTGTAAATCAGTGAGAACCCCACATGCTTTGTATAGGTGTTGAAGAGTGTGAAGAGAGTCTGGTGCATTCAAAAGTATTTTTCCGGCACACAGGCATTTTGTAGACATGCGAGTCGGCCAAATCCGTTTTAGGCCTACACACATTTAGCAGACAAGGAATTGCGGCAAAGCGATCTTCTTTAGAACACATGCATGTTGACGGTGTGGGAGCATACACAAGAAACGTTAGGCACACATGCATGTAGAACGTGTAGCGTTATGCCAAAACAGTCCTAGACACAGTAGAATGTTGTAGCTATCCAAGAAAGTAGTATTGTGCACATACACATTTTGTAGTTATGGGAGCATTTCAGAGCAGTATGTGCACATGTACATTTGGTAAGTGTGATATTAGCCAACGTTGTTCTTGGCACAAGTGCATTTTGTTGGTGGGGCATTATGCAAGTGACCTGTTGCACATTTGCATTTTGTAGGCTTGGGTGACTACCAAAGCAGTGTTAGGCACATATGCATGTTGTATGTGTAGTAGTAAGACAACACCATATTATTTCCATATGTTTTTAAAGGCAGTGAGTCTGCCAAAGCAGTCTTTGATGCACATGGTTTCTGTAGGTAGGGGAGTACCCCAAACCAGTCTTAGGCTCCTCCTGCTCTCTATCCCATCCTTCCTACATGTCCACTGCCTCCAGTGACACTTAATAATGTAATTTTGTATACCCAATTAGTACTCCTCTTTAGTTTGAAGCATTTGACCACTTATTTATTTATTTATGGATGTATTGAATTTATGTAACACCCATACCCTGGGGTATAACAGCGTTTGTACACAACCTGAGGTTGGGAAAAAAGGTACAGACAGGAATAATAGAAAACAATATAGTGTGGCAAGTTGTTTGCAAGGCCCACTAGGTCATAGGCATGGCTTCTGCCCGATGGGCAGAGTAACAATTAGTCATATTTGCCAAACATCCAGGTTTTGATGAACTTTCTGAATACTGTGTATGAGGATCTGTTGTGGATACAGGCAGGGAGAGAGTTCCAAATTGTGGCTGCAGTGACAGGAAAGCTGGCTCCACCTGCTCATTTATATTTGAACCTTGGTGTCTGCAATGTGAGGGCAGAGGAGGATCGTAGTGAGCACAACATAGATTTTGTGGAGATGCACGGGATGAGATAGTGAGGGGCGTTTTTGTATACATATCGGTGAGCAGTGGTCAGGAATTTAAACTCTATGCAAGCCAGGATGGTGAGCCAATGGACATTGTGTCTAGTCACAGACATGTGGTTAGAATTGTATCCCCAGTGCTATTCTCAGTGCTTTGCTTTGTCGGAATTGGAGCTTGCCACAGTTCTTTTTCGAGGCACCTGCTAGTATGGCGTGTTAGTTATCGGCTCGTGCAAGCAATAGGAAATTGTCTGAAGAGAGGAATTGTCCGCTTAGCGTGATGAGTTTGGTGGTGTAAGCTGTGGCTGATGACAGTTCATTGACGTGTTTAGACATAGGACATAAGACATCAATGAGGACACCAGTGTCTTTATGTGCTTTGAAACTTTGATGGTGGTGCCATCAATGACATAAGAGGAAAGCATGCAGGGGGTGCCACAATGAGCAGTTCAGTTTTGTCGTTGTTGAGACAGAATTTGTGGGAGGCCATCCAGACTTGGATAATACCATAGAAGATGTTGTTATCAGAGTCAGTTGTCTAATAGCCTGTGATGGGCAGAAGTATTTGGTGTAGAGGATACTAAAGGCGTCAAATAAGGGTTTAATATAAATATTATAAAGTGTGAGTGAGAGGCAGGAGCCTTGGTGTACATCATGTGGGATAGGTATGGGATTGGCAGCTGCGTCTCCAGAATGCACTGTTGAGGTGTGGTCACTTAGGAATTACCTTATCCATTGGGCAGCGTCATTGGAGAAGTGGAACTTGGAGGAGAGTTGTTGTTTGAGGATGTCACTGTCAACCAGGTCGAAAACTGCTAATAAGTCAAGGAGGAGGTGATCGGCTAGATGACCCGAGTCTTGGATGCTGTCTAATTGGATTTTCACGTCAAGAATGATGGTTTCTGTGTTGTGCTTGGGACAGAATACTGATTGACTTGACCCTAGTAGCTGATGCTGTTCGCGGAACGCTTGCACTTGGGAGTCGGCCACTCGATCTAGAATTTTCAGAAGTAAGAGGACCATGGTGATGGGGTGCCATTTTGTAGGGGTCGTTGGATCCAGGTGAGGTTTCTTGAGGAGCGGTGTGACCCAAGCTGCTTTGAGACCTGTAGGCTCTGAGTTGGAGGAGAAGGAGGCGTTGATGAAGTCAGTGATAGTGGGGGGCAGGGTTGCTGTGACACAGGTTTTGATGATGTGGGCTGGGCAAATGTGTTCTCTACAACTGGAGGGTTTAATAGATTGGATAGTGTTGGTCTCTTCAGCTCGAGAGACAAGGGGAGAAGGCGAATGCAGGGGTTAGTATGATTGCTGGGCAGAAGGCATAGTGCAAATGTGAGCAGATTTCAATGCAAGTTTGAGCCTCTTTGGTGGAGATGTCTCTCGATCGGCCAATTTTTTCTGCAAGGGCAGTTTGGATGGCTGAGCACCAGGCTTTGTTCTTACAAAATATAGTGGTTTTAGGGATGAGGTTCTCTAGTTCCATGAGGATGGGAAAGAGTTCTCTAGGTTTCCAATTGGCTTCAGCAATCCTGATGTCATAGAAGTTGGATTTAGACATTAATAAAGTATTTAAATAGGTTTTGGCTACGGCAAGGAACACTATGAAGAAGGCCAGGGTAGGGTGTTTGCACCACGTGTGTTTGGATGCTCTTTTCAGTCTGTGTTGGGTGAAGAGTTTGTCTGTGAACATGAATTGGCTTGCCTCCCTAGCTTATGGGTTTTGGTTTTAAGTGGGGTGTGGTGATCTAAGGTGAGCTGAAGGGCATGGTTGTAGAGTGCTATGAGTCCCTGGGGGATATTGTTGCTGAGGTGGTAGGTGGTTAAGGACTTCTGAAGTTTGGTCGGGGGGAGTTATTCGGTGAGTTTCTTAATGTGACATGCTAGAATCTTGGCTGGCTTGATGATAGGAGTGGGGAGAGGGGGGTGTGATCATTGGATTTTTACTAGGATGTGGTCAATCCGAGGGAGTTGGCGGTGGCCACTAAATTGGTGGTAGTATTGATTGAGAGAACCCAGTCGAGGTTGCAACCTTTAGTATGGGTGGGAGCTGAGACCTGTTGGATGATGTTCATTTCAGAGAGAGCCGTAGCAATGGCTGTGACGGGTCATTGTAGCCGAGATTGAAGTCACCCAGGTGATAGGGGTTTGCGGATTGAAGGCCAGTTTGGTATGCAAGATTTAATAGCCGGAAATGGAGGGGGTAGGTATTTCTCTGAGGGGCAGAGATCATTTTGCAATGATGGCTACCCCACTGCCTGGTGCAGAGGAGTGATCAGTGCAGATAATAGTGTATTCTAGGAGGTTGTGGATATAAGGGTGGCAAGGACACAGAGAGATCTTGCGTTGATAAGGGCACAGTTGAGGGAGGATATGTGGTAGGTACTGGGGGCTACTGATGATGTTTGGCAGAGTAAGGTGTGGCATCAGGGACGGGGCAGTGGTGCGTACTGATAGGCGGCTAAGTCTGGTGGCACCAGTGGCTGGTAAGGCATGGCATGTGGGCGGGTCAGATCTGGGTCCTGATCGATAAACTAAGAAGGTTAATCTTTGGCAGCCAGTGCGAGGATGCATTTGGTAAATAGTGCATTGGGGTGGGTACAGTACCTGGAGGTCGAAGGAGGGGTGGAGTTGAGAGGGTTGTGGGATGGCTGATGAGTATAGAACAGAGGTAGAATGATGGTAGGGTTGGGCAGGTTTCGGTGACTGTCCGGGGTGGTAAAGGGAGGGCTGGAGAGTGGAAGTGAAGAGAAAAAAGAGGTGTGGTGGGATAGTGCCGAATTGGGAAGGTGAGGTACCAATTAGAGTTGTTTTGTGAGAGCATCTATTGGTGCAGCACAGGATGAGTTTTGGTTCACAGTGTGAATGGGAAGAACAAATGGGGATGGCAGAGGTCTGGGGAGTGGCCACAATCGGTAATACAGACAGGAGTACACAAGCAAGAATGTGCCGGGCTGAGGGTGCTTACCTCGTGGTGGTAAGCACCATTATCACTATTTATGCTTCAGTCAATGCTCTCCCAATCTATTACTCTGATCACTCTCTTCTTCCTTTCTCTTTATCTCTCCCGACCTCCGCTCCTCCATCTCAATCCTCCTCCTTTTGTCACTGCCGAGATCTTCGACTCTTCAATCACTTCTCTTTTTTTCACCTAATTTTTCAACTCTCTCTTCCATTTCTACCTATTCTTGTCTTTCTGCTGATTCTGCCTCTACTCTGGGAACATATATTTGATGTTGGGGTGCTGTATGGTTTTCTTGGTTTCAAGGAACATATCCCTATATTCATGTACCATATATGTGTGTTCTTGATAGATTGATAATTTAGTATTCCCCCAGCTGAGGTTTCCTTCAGTTCTGGAAAACGTGAGGATCACTTCCTTGTATTTTAAATTAAGGACTTTAGTGATTTTTGCTCTAGGAGTATTCAGTGAAAACCTTGTACTAAATGCTTGATGTGCTCTCTCAAATGCAAACATGGGCAACGGGATGAGAGGAGCCAAATGCCTTATGTTGTAGCTTTTCCAGGATTTATGTTGGATCAGATCCCTCCTTGCATTCTGGCAAGACCAGAACTGGATTATCACTGCAGCATCAACAACATTTGCCATACTCAATCTTTTAAATGTCCTTATCCTGTTTGTGCATGTCTTCCATCTTGGAGTCAAATGCTTCTCTACTTCCTGTATGGATTGTATGTCACTCTTATTGTTGCTGATTCAGTCAGTATTTCTTTTTGGAGATTGTGACAGATCAATAACACATGCACTGGCACATCCCCTATTTTTTTCTCAAGGCTTCTTTGAACCTTTGATGGCCTGCAATACCTCAGAGGTAAGGGTAAAGCTGCAATCCACTCCATCAACTTTCTCATCCATATTTGCATTTCCCGCTTGTTTATGTTGCATAAACCAGTCCAATTTGATTGCCCACATGTGTTTGTACCCTTGCTGCCGTTCATTGCATGATAGTATCCCCAGACTCAGTTAGGCTATTGGGTAGGCTCAGTTGTATTTTGATATGAAGTGAAAGAGCACACATAATCAATCGCTACTCTCCTGGTTGATGTGGGCAGTGAAAGATGCACACAGATCAGTGCCATCTAATTATGCTGCAAGGTAGGAAGCAGGTCAATGACTGACTGGTCTTTAGGGCAATAGTCTCTGCTAAAGAATAACAACATCAGTAGGTATACTCCCTTCTGGACCCCTCTCAGACTAAAGTTAGTAAGTAATGCTTTGCTACAGTCATAGAATCACTGTGCTTGTATGTCACAGGTGTAGCATAGGTGTAGCACTCTTCCCTTTGCTGATTTACAAGTTCAAGTACTCTGAAGGTGCTCTGCCTCATCCAGCACTGCTACGAGTGGAAAAGGAGCCTTCTTTGGCATGACTAAATCAGTAGTCGAGCCAGCAATCCATTCCTAAAACTTGCCAGTGAGCTTCAGTGCTGCTAACTCTGCCCTCCTGCAATCTCCCCAGGTAGGAGACTGACCTTTAGTGCCACTGAGCCATGGCTCTGTCGACGCCACATGGACTGCACGCTTCCTCTGTTTCCTACAAATGATGAACTGCCAGTGTTGCTCATGAGTCTAAGAGGAGGACCTCAGTGCCACTGGCCAGTTTCAGAAGAGTACCCAGCAGGAGAAACATGTCTCATCGGTGCTATCAAGGGTTTGGTGGCAGAGCTCCGCTTGATTTCACCACTGCAGTACAATGGATATTGGGGCCATGCTCCACAGTATAGCCAAAGATTGCTATAAGCAGTTGCTGATGCTTAACTATGTCAGGGTCTGATGTCATTCACAGGACTGATAGGTGCTATTATCGGACTTCAAAGTCTTCACACCATGCCAGTCTGCCTACTGGCCATGATTCTCCTTCACCATAGGCACTGTAGAGCCAAATATCAATAGGTGAAATTGATTAATATCAGTAAAAACGAATTCTAAAGAACTTAAAGATTTACTAAAAGAATCCCATAAACCTCTTTTAAGTATATTGTGCATATTTAAACGTAAACATCTTTGCACTTCCCACTGCTATGAGCCTGTGGCCCTAAGAATCAATTCCCATGGTCTTCAAATAATCAATACATTCAAGGGTATTTCAAATGATAATGAATATGGCTTCCGCTTCAAAACAATAAAAGGTTCAAATAATGTTTGCTAACTGCTCTTCATCAGAGGAACTACCAATGACAAGTTCTAATGGAATCGTGTAGATGAGCTCAAAGCATTAAAATGGCAGAAAACTACCAACATCAGCACAACTCATTGAATAAAAAACAACCTTGACATGATGGCCGTTGCTTGTCTTCTTTATTGCAAAGAAAGACTGAAACAGAATTGCATGACACGTTTTGAATACCTGACGCTCGTCTTAAGAAATTACATAAATGAGGAATTTCAAAGCAGAACCTACAAACCATGAATATTATGGCTCTGTTATAAATATGAAAAGTCTAAAAGGAGAAGAATAAAAAATGTTGAGGATTCATTTGAATACATGTTCCTTGCTCTAAGAAATCTGAAATAGACAAGTCTTTAGAGATACAAAAAGCAGATGACATACAATTGATGAAAAAACACAAAACCCAGAGATAAGCTGATAGTAATTTGTAAATGCTTTACTTTCTAACAGGTCATAATCCTGTTACATATGAACAAGATTCTCTGCAATTCATGTGATGTGGCCATACCATTTTAAAAACATGATTAAGTGAATTGGTTTATTAAATAAACCTTATACAAAATATTTTTTAAAAGTACAATCAAGCATTAGATAAAATTTATACAAAGTTGAAATAGATTCTCGTATAAAAAGAAGAAAAGAAGAGAAAAAATGAGCAAAATAATAAGACATAAAAATTATCACATCCTATGAATATTAATGAATTACAGAAAATAATCACTGCAATAGTTGAACCGGTCTCATGTCCTGCAGAAAACCTGTATCAAAATGTGTGGGTCGAAAGCCAATCAACATAATGCACAAATCTCTCAAAAAGAATACATCACAGGAGTTCAAAGTGGCCATTCCACCAGGATGTGATGGACAGAATATACAGTATCTGATTCATTGCACCATAAACAGGACACAGGCAAAGTTTTAATATTTGTGAATACTAATAATCTCCTGGGTAGATAGGTGATTTAAGCGAAATCACAAAAACTGCATTCTCCAGAGTGCATTCGAAATTGCATTCGATAATGTGGAATCAATTTGTGACCATTTTCCATACTTAAGAGGACCTATGGTTGTTCACACCAGTCAAATTCTAAGCGTCTTCTCTTTACGGTTAAGTAGTCATTTTTAAAAATGGAGGAGCTAGACTCAATGAGTGAAAGATAGCATCACAATTTTCTTTACACTGGGGTACAACTTCTATTTTTGGATCATATCTAATCTCATGAAGGTCACAAAACAGAGACTTTCCTCGAGGGTCCATCAAGAGTTTATAAAGTTGGAGCCGTTTCCAACTAAACCAGCATTTCAATGATTTAAAGACCACCTCATACCAAAGGCCACTCATTGGAACACAATTGGGTAGAAACAAATCTGTTTTCCACAATATTCTTTCTATTTTGGATAGGTCTATGGTGGGTGCCTGATGACAAACTTCAAGTCCATACAAAATCGAAGGAATAACTTTTGCTTTGTACAATCTGGTCAATGGAAATACAGTGGTGGGTTGCAATTCCAACAGCCAAAATGTGTAAGGAAGTACAAATTATAGAAGCCCCAGTATTATGGACTATATGCTTATTAAAATGCCAGGGTCCTTAGTTACAGACACACCCTTCCTACTCTATGTGAGCAGCAATGGTGAGAACTATGTTTCTGAGAGCATTCCATAAAGAAATGGAGGGCACACACATATAGTAGAAATGCACATTGAGAGTATAGCCCATGTGAGTTAATGCAGTAGGAAAATATTGCGCACTAGTGCATTATGTTAGACACACATGTAAAGGCAGAGAAAGGTGGAAAGGGCACCACAAGTAGTGGAAAAGCTTTCTTTCAGTAATGCCACCAGTAGTGGCTACAAGGAACCATACAAATCGGCGTTACCGACCATTAATTGCATTGGAATTTAGATTGCAAATACATAAATATAGGTCCAATCATAGAATCAGCTTCCTGGGCCAATTAGAATGATTAGGCCAGAAAAGCACTGGATTTCTCCTCACAGTAACATACACTTAATTCCTATCCATTTTAGATGGTGCACAAACAAGGCCAGTGCCTTGGAAGGCAGGGTGTAGAGCCGTGCAGGGATTGGTCAGGAAGGAAGGGTGTAGTTAGTTCTCAGGCCTCAAGCACGGAATAATAAAATAATGACATGTTGCAACTTAGAGCACAAGTTTAAGCAGGTGAAGGACACAGACTGTTGAGAACACGTTAATGCCGAATTAGGCCATGGAGAAAAGATCTGATTGTGAACACACTGCCCCATGGCAGAAAATGGTCACTTAGAATGAAGCTAGTTGGGAACCTGGTTAAAACATAAGCAGTGGATCTAGGAAACCTTTCTGCAGAAGGAAATAAGAATGTGGGTAAAGGGGATTAACTAATGGGGTATGAAGAGGTGAGCAGAGTAAACACTCCTTTCCCCCACCCCCAATTCATGCTGTCCAGAAAATTCCAAGCAAACTAAAAGCACACACACATTAACAAACCCATTCCCAGAACAAGCAGTGTTTACCAGTGTTCATCATTAGATCATTGATTTCCATGGCAAGAAGGAAGATGGTCCAACATGTGTCCTATGAGAAGTGGCAATTTAAACTGTTAGTTGTGTTAAGATGCATGCCCAGCTTCCCGGTCCCCCCAGGCGTTTCAGACTGAGAGCAATACGATAAGAGTGCACGCACCTAACGGCACGAGATGGCAGAGGGGAGTCGGAGGTGTACAATAGGGAAAATAGGATGGAACCACTTGTAGGAAGTGTCGAGTTGTACACAGTAGGCATCACGTGGGGCGAACATATACAAAACCACTGCCAATTTGGACATTAGGCCCAGAAAGGCCAGGGCCCAGTACTAGAGAATAATAGGTGTAAGCCTCAGCAAGAATACCCACCTCTATCCCTGTTCCCATCCGATAGGCTAGAATGTCATTTTATCAATTAAGACAGAGCCCTTTCTTGCTTTACACTGCAGGCCAATGTAATAGGAAAGTAAGGTGCAAAGCACGGGTAGGGTTGTGCCTGGTTCTTAAGTACAATCTCATGAGAGGCAGGGCAGAGGTCCAGATCTGCCAAAACATGTATACCAGAATTAGAGCACCATGTCCCCAAACTAGTAGCCATTCTATTTGAACTACCAGAGGCCCACTATCCAAACTCCCAAATCCCCAAACTGTTCATTGATTAGTGTGTTTGTAAATGGCAGTCCATGGAGGGGACAGACCTCAAAGGGGGAGCACAAACATAATGTCCTATGATTTGTACAGCGAGGTGCGCAGGGTGAGGAATTTAGTCCAACGGCTGGGAGGCATGATGGGGGTGTCAGAGTGTCTGGGATTGAATGAAGCTCCTTGCATGTCTGAGAGATATCTTGATCTCAAAAGTATCCACGGAGCTCAGGTCTAATTACCAGTTGTGGAGCGTGTGGTTGGAACGTGAAAAGAAAGGTTTGTTCATCTAATGAACCAATTGTATTGCTAGTGTGTGAACCTATCGAGGCCAAGGACCACGTGGAAGAAGACTGACACAAGCAACTGCAGCCAATCATCTGGTGGTCAATGAGAGGCCAACATTATTTATATAGGGTTAATTCTTTCCCACACAACTCTGCACCACTGTTTGTACAAGATGACTCTGTTACAAGTTTGTTGCCTTGAAGTTTTTATTTTATTTTATACTTGTATAAAATTTTGGCCCTCTGTGAGACACGTGTTTCAGCATATCGTTTGCCTTCTTCAATTTAGGGCAATAACTATTTCATTTAAAGCAAAATATCCATTACCATACATGTCAAAAGACTGTTATATAAATGCAATGCAGTGAGGTAAAACAGATACACTAGACATTAAAGACCATATGGATGTGTAAACAAAAATATAAAATAATAATAGTAGTCATAGAACCGCAGAGATGAGGGTAGGGGGGCCGGGAAGGATGACTTTGGGTCGATTGAAACGGCAAGAGAAAAGAGAGAACAACAAAGTGAATATATGTATATCTGAGTTAGTCTGTAGAGAGTAGTTCTGCCCATCTATCAGTACCACCATTCACTCTTTAAAAATGGTCCACGTATCTTGACAATGACGATCCCCCTACTGAGAGCGTTGCAGAGTGGTTTAATGTTATTAGCACCCAGGTTGATTCTCTATGTTGTTCTGATACTTGTCACTTTACAATTGTTTACTTGATTCCCATGGTTTTCCACCTCTTACCCTTTCTTTTCTTAATTTTTCTTTTCTCTTTTTGTCTTGTTTTCTGTATGTCACTGTTAGGCACAATCCTGTGCAGTGCCCTTAGGGACCACTACACATAACTAAGACTACAGGTGGCAATACAGGTTTTACCTTTGGTACAAGCCTGTACTACTATGTCAGAGTGGTAGCAGTGGCAGAGCAGCCAGGCTTATCTCAAGAGTATATGAGCAGTAGCAGAGATTACACAAAGGGACCACAATTACTGTGACTCAAGCAAACACTGACTCAAGGTTTCAGGTAGAAACATATAAGTACATTTTTTTATAAACCATTCGTTATAAACACAACACTTCTATTAAACTTCAATAAAAACCACACATTAAATATACTACAACTAACCAATTCACTTTGTAAAGTAAGTCTCAAGGTAATTACCCTGTGTTTGAATGAACCGGTGTTAGGCACAAAACACGTTACCGCGAACACAATTGCGATCACTTTTTGACAGTTCGGTCTACTAAATAAACGCATATCCGTGACATGAAATGCTACCAGGGCAAAAACACACTTAGCACCTGAGATACCCAGAGGAAGTTGGAGGCAAAAATCACCGGCAATATTTTGGTTAGGCAGTTAGAATCGAGAAACACTCAGAGACAGGAGTTCAAAAGTCAAAGGGCCGGAGCCAGGATCGAAAGACACTGGGGCCTGTTGCCGAAGATCACACAGTCAGACAGTTCATGATTCAACGTAGCCAAAAGTACTTTGATATTGTCAATGTTCGGAAGCAAAAGTTATAAGAAGGAGGGAAGACAAGGGCGAGCCTTGGAAATGAAGAAAAAGGGATTCACCCAGTTTCCTCAGCAGAACACAGTACCTTCTTCCAATGGTGCAGCTGGTGCCCTGGCAGTTATTCCTGTTGGTTTCCCGCAGACCCACGATTCCTGGAGCTTCGTTGTGAAGGAGGACGTCTGAAGGGGGTCTGCACCACACAGGCATGAAGCCGGCAGCAGCAACAAGGAATAAAAGGTGCGCTCCTTAAAAACAGGAGAGGCTCTTCAGGTGGCTATCCGGACCACTACAGCAGCGTGCAGTGATTTCGACCAAGGAAGAGGATCCTCTGGCTGTAGAAGATGAGCTGGTTATCCCCACCAAGCGCAAGGGAAGAAGACTCCGGACTGGATCTTCTCTAAGTCGTTGAAGGGAAGATAGCTCAGGACTGCAGCAGGGCTTCATCGGGACGGAATAGTTTCAGCAGCCATCGTTCTCTCCGCTTTTCTTCAGTTCCTTGTAGTTCCAGTGGCGACTCTGACGAGCCCAAGAGACCTGCCTTTTATGTGAAAAACCCCCATTCACACAGCCTGACTGTCAATCCCCCAGCAGGGGGTTTGTCCAGCCCGGACAACTACCCTGGCCAATCATGACAAAGTGCGACTTGGGTTTCCTAGGATACCCTGTGCAAGGGGTGACTACACCCCTCCCTCACATTCAGCCCACCTAGACACCCAGGCGCCTTGAGGAGGGCTTCTGGGCAGAAGCCCGCCAAAAGACAGTGAACAAAGTGGGCAAACCTAGTTTGCCACGCAAATTAAAACACAAGAAGGACTTTAACAAAAAGAAATGGTGAATAAACCCAACCGGAGCCAAAAGAAAGACGATTTGCTCAAGCGGGTTTATGTTCCAGGCTAATATAATAACCAAGAACAGTACCACATTTATCTAATATAATCGTGGTAGAAAAGTTAGGGTAGATACCACTGCCACCAGCCAAGTCTAAATGTTAAAAGAGCGAAACAATGCTCTAGGAGATACAGATAAAAAGGGAAACAAATTAACCCTTTCCAGTACTCCATGGATGGGGTGTACTGGATCTATGGTAGATTGACTCAGTAAAGTTAATGGTAACTTTACCCTTTTCTGGGGACGGTAGTCGCCTCAGAAATGGAGTCGAGGGAAGTCTCAAAGTACCCTGTTCCACGGCACTGAAAGTGCTGTGTGACACACAAAAAGAAGGGGCTACTGAAGTGGTATACTTCAGAGTCCACAATCACAAAAACAGATAGAAACACAGAGCAAAACACAGGTAAGAGTGGGGGAAAAGCTCTCACTCTTACCAAGTGGAAAAAAATTAACTCCAGAAGTCCAGCAAAGCTGCTGGGGGACTCACTAGTTGAGGGACATCACCCATAGATGAGAATTCTCCCTAACAGTTACGGGTTTAATTCCTCCTAAAACTCTTATTATTAATGCCCACTCTGTCGCATCTACTGGCTATTGGTTTGGCGTTGCAAGGGGTTGGCTAGTGACCAAGGGCTTACCTGCATTCTCTCTAAATTATGGTCTCGCGTGTCGGCTCTCCGATGGTAACAGAGACGCTGAGTCATAGTTGTCCATGTATATAGACGTTACTATGGTTACTTGTTGTCCTTTCTTCATCCTCAGTGCTCGGATTAGAACGGCTGACATATTTTGGGATTCGTCAGTGGTGTTGGTCATTCCAATTACTGTATTTTTTGCCATAGTTTCATCTGAGTGGGATGTTTACTTATTATAAATACAAACTATTATGTCAAATAACTTAGTTGCACCTTTTTGGTCACCACAATTTCTTTGTGCCCTAATAAATGCACCCTTAGGAATATTCCGTTTTATGACAAATGACAAATAAGCAATATATTTATGTTTATATTAGAAAAAAGTTATGCAAGTTTTAGTTTTTCAGAAGAAGGAAGACCAATGTTTTCCACAATACAGAACTACCTAGATGTAAAAACGTATTTGATCTAACCAATAGAATGGCTCGCCATATTCTAATACCAAATACTGTTATGTTTTAGGAGAGATTAAACGCGTGACATACAGCAAACAAGACAAAAAGAGAAAAGAAAAATTAAGAAAGACCGGCGTAGCACAATTGATTACCTTTGAAGCGTATTTCTGAAATGTTTTTCAATATGAAAGTATGTGCAACAGATTTGATGAAAGAAATGGAAAGGAGACTGCTAAGAATATGGGAATTAAGTAAATAATGCCAAATAGATTACATTAGAAGTGGAAACCTGAAGAGTTTCTCATTATGAATGTTCATGCAATAGATTCAAATTAGAATGCCAAGAATAAGGGAATCAAGTAAACAATTGTAAAGTGACAAGTATCAGAGCTACATAGAGAATCAAACTTTGAGCTAATCACATTAAACCACTATGGCAACACTCTCAGTAAGGGGGTTTTCATTAATAACAAATGTGGACCATTTTTAAAGAGTGAATGTTGGTACGTATAGGTGGGTAGAACTACTGTCTACAGACAAACTGAGATATACATATATTCACTTTGTTTTTCTCTCTTTTCTCTTGCTGTTTCTTTTCAATTTTTCAATTGACCCTAAATCATCCTTGCTGGCCCCCGTCCCCTCATCTCTGTGGTTCTATGACTACTATTATTACTTAATATTTTTGTTTGCCCATCCACATGGTCTCTAATGTCTACTGTATAAGTTTTACATCACTGCATTGCATTTATGTAACAGTCTTTTGTCTTTTGGACATGTATGACAATGGATATTTTGCTGTAAATGAAATAGTTATTGCCCTGATTTGAAGAAGATGCAAGAGATGCCGAAACACGTGTCTCACAGAGGGCCAAAACTTTATAAAATTATAAAATAAAAAAACTTCATGGAACCAAACTTGTAACAGAGTCATCTTGTACAAACAGTGGTGCAGAGTTGCGTGTGAAAGATTTAATCATAATGCACCACACAGAGTAGGGGAACTTTTTCTCTGTTTACTTTTCACACACTTGCGACACATTTTTTAAAACCTATGGAATGAAGTAGGGTGCATAGCACAATAAACTGATTCCCCCCAATTCCTCTGAAAGTAGCATATTATTTATATAGGGGCCGCACCAATGACAATGATGAGATGGTATCGTTTACTGTTTGTGTTATGAGTAGCGCTGTTGTTCGTTAAAATGCTATGCCTGCTTTGAACTAATCAGTGTGCTCCATGGCAGTAGGGTTTTAAGGCCCCTGCTGACATGTATTTTTCTTTTTGGAAGTAAAACCTTCGTTATCCTTGTAAAAAGTGTGCCAAGCTTTTTTCCCTAGAGGTTGGCATTTATTCTGTGTCTGGTTGTCAGGTGGTCTGTCACACAGCTGTGCAGTTGTAAGGATGAGAACCAACAGGGGATGCCAACAATTCTAGTTGAATGATAAAAGGATGAGCTATTCATTTTTTTTATTGTCACACTGTCAGCATCTCATTGAGATTGGTCAAGAATAAGAAGTGAAGCCCACCATGAGACACCAAAACCAATGCAGAATGGGCAGTAAAACAAGATGGTCCAAAGGCCTATGTGAACGACCAGCGCAACTGCACAAGAGTTAGAAGTTTAAAAAGGCAGCGTTCAACATGAGAGTGTGAGGGAACCCGGACCAAGGACCCTCGATAAGAAGTAAATTAGATATAAGCAGTGAACTGCGCCCATTGACAATAATACAATAATAATTGAATTATGTTTTTAATTCCATTCCACAGCCTGACACGTGTTTCGAGCAAAGCTCTTTTTCAAAGGCTGTACATAGTAACAATTATACAACCAGTAACCCATTCATTAGTGATATACATCATGTCAATTGGGCAAACATCAAGGGGTAGCAAGGGAGATGGCCAGAAGAAATCAGGACATCATGGCATTAAATTAAAAGGAACATAGTATAATATAAGTCATTTTACATACAACATTTACCGTTTAAGCAGATGATCCATCCGGTTACAAACCCAAAAAAAGAAGAAAAAGAAACATAACATAATAAGATAATAAGAGATTAGGTGTGTGCGGTGGAAAATCAACCATAGATAACATAATTTGTAAATCAACTCAAGGACGACTGACTAGATAATTACCGTTGAACCTTGTCCAAAGGAAACTATACGGCAAAAAAGATAAATTAACAAGGATTATCTAATGTCATGTGCATTCAAACGCCAACAATTATCCCACAGTAGATATAAAATTTAGGTATAATTACCTTAATATTACTTGCGGTTGCAATAACCATTAATTAATTACTGCAAAAAGTCCACAGCCAAAAAGGAAAAGTTGCGCGTAGATAACGCCAACCAACCAATTCAGGACGAGTCACGTATCCATTACCAATATTAAATTGGACAATTACCAAAAGAAAAAGAGAGGAAACCGGCTCTTAGTTAAATAAAATTAATTAATTACAACATAGGGATCATATCGAAAGAGCACAAAAGTTTCTTACCAGCCTTCCGGCAACAACAATGTAACCGGCTCTTTCCCTCACCTAACATGGCCGCCGCGGTATGCCTTGTGCTGTTGCTGCCTATGCGATCTATTTCTCTTTTTAACTACTACGAGATGCATTGCGCGCGCGCACTCTCTCTTTGTACATTGTTGTTGCCGGAAGGCTGGTAAGAAACTTTTGTAATTAATTAATTTTATTTAACTAAGAGCCGGTTTCCTCTCTTTTTCTTTTGGTAATTGTCCAATTTAATATTGGTAATGGATACGTGACTCGTCCTGAATTGGTTGGTTGGCGTTATCTACGCGCAACTTTTCCTTTTTGGCTGTGGACTTTTTGCAGTAATTAATTAATGGTTATTGCAACCGCAAGTAATATTAAGGTAATTATACCTAAATTTTATATCTACTGTGGGATAATTGTTGGCGTTTGAATGCACATGACATTAGATAATCCTTGTTAATTTATCTTTTTTGCCGTATAGTTTCCTTTGGACAAGGTTCAACGGTAATTATCTAGTCAGTCGTCCTTGAGTTGATTTACAAATTATGTTATCTATGGTTGATTTTCCACCGCACACACCTAATCTCTTATTATCTTATTATGTTATGTTTCTTTTTCTTCTTTTTTTGGGTTTGTAACCGGATGGATCATCTGCTTAAACGGTAAATGTTGTATGTAAAATGACTTATATTATACTATGTTCCTTTTAATTTAATGCCATGATGTCCTGATTTCTTCTGGCCATCTCCCTTGCTACCCCTTGATGTTTGCCCAATTGACATGATGTATATCACTAATGAATGGGTTACTGGTTGTATAATTGTTACTATGTACAGCCTTTGAAAAAGAGCTTTGCTCGAAACACGTGTCAGGCTGTGGAATGGAATTAAAAACATAATTCAATTATTATTGTATTATTGTCAATGGGCGCAGTTCACTGCTTATATCTAATTTACTTCTTATCGAGGGTCCTTGGTCCGGGTTCCCTCACACTCTCATGTTGAACGCTGCCTTTTTAAACTTCTAACTCTTGTGCAGTTGCGCTGGTCGTTCACATAGGCCTTTGGACCATCTTGTTTTACTGTCAATTTCAGGTCTTGAACCCAGCAGCAGTGCATTGTACTCTTCATTAAATCATGGCTGAAGCAGCAGAATATATTCTCACTAGAGATGCGGATATTAAAGCACTATTCGCACCTCGGGGTTCTACTTTGAACCCGTTCAAACGTTTACCGAATATTACTGAGGATCTTAGATCTAAATTCATTAAGCTTGAGAGGTTGAGCATTAGAGAAATCAATAAATTTTGGGAAATGACCACGTTGCAACACTATACTCAAGAAAATAAAATACCAAGAGGTCTGCGTATTCTTATCTTACCGGATTTTGAAGATCCTCAGGATAATGATTTGGCAGTGGAATGGGAAACTAACCTCACCAACAGCTCTAACAAAATGTTACTTCTACTTATTGAACATGCAAAAAGAGCACATTCTCGTATTGTCCAACAGATTGACGTACTCAAACAAGAAATTCAATTATTTGATGCACCTGCCGCATCTATTGATAAAAATTTTAAAACAATGTATAATATACTGAGAAGGCATCAGGATGAGGTTAAAATGAGAAAATGCAGGAAATTTTCAAGAGATGATAGGGATTATCGAGACAACCGGGTCTACACTTATCAACCTAAGTTTGATGAAGTGTCGAGATCGCGGAATAGTAGTGCGGCTTCTTCACCTGTCAGTTCTGATGTCGAAAGTGATTCAGATCGATCTGTTAACAGAAATGCCTTAGGGAATACACCTCGTGATGACGAATCACGGGATGAAGAAGATGCCGAATCTGTTGAATTGTCAGAACCATCTAGCTTATCTCCGGCACCTTTTTTGGAACAGATGAGAAGATTCAAAAAGGGCAACAGACAAGAGGCTATCAGAAAACAGGTCAGGTTTCGTCTACCACCCACTGCCAATATCGCAACGCTCGGTCCAAACCAAGGGGATCAAGGGGCGGCCAACATAGGCGGCGTCAACGCCGCTCCACTAGGTCAACGGCTAACCAGAGCCTCATATCAGAAATCAATACAGAATCAAACCGTTCAGAATCAGTTCAGATAAATTTAATTCATAATTTAAGTCAATATCAGCTCTCTCCAGAAGAACACTCATTGCTAAATAAAGGATTATCATTTGCTCCATCCTGCATTAAGGATATCGTGCAGGTTCAAATTGATCTATTTAAATTTATCAGAAAGCTGAAGCTCAAGAAGTTTTTTGCTACACAGGTCAAACAATACTCTCCTACGACACCTGTCGCTGCACTATCAGAAATTTCATTGCAAACGATGATGAGTACCCATATACTCATGTCTATTGATGAGTCAATGTCTGACAGTGAATCTAACCTTCTTGATACGATGCATGAATTAGATATTCAGCATCGTAATTTGACAATTAAAGAATTTGCAAATAAATCTAAATTTACTCCAATTCTGTCAGATGACAACGTTATAGATACGTTCTATCGGGTTGTGACCAATGATATTCACACATTAGTTGATCGTTGCTCTTCTCGTTCACAATTCACAAATTCTAATTTGTCAATAGCACAGCGTTCCGCCCTGAACAAATTAGCATCTAATGATTCGCTGGTAATTAAGGAGGCTGATAAAGGCGGTAACGTCGTGATTATGGACAAAGCTGATTATATCTCCATGGCACTTGACCATCTGAACTCACCAGGTTGCTATGCCATTTTGAAAAACAATCCTATTGCTCAAATACGTAATAAAGTGCATTCTTTAATTGATAAATGGTATAAATTAGGAATCATTACAGATGTGGAAAAATGTTTTTTGTTTTCTGATAAACCCACAATGCCAACTGCTTATTTTCTTCCTAAGATTCATAAGACATTTGATCAGATACCTGAAGGTAGACCTATTATTAGTGGCCAGGGGGGAATTTTGGAACCTATATCAGTGTATGTCAATGAATGTATTGCACCTTTGGTCCATTCTACACCCACATATTTAAGAGATACTATGCATATTCTTGAAATTCTTGCACAATTGCCTTGTACTTCTGAAATATTATTGGTCACACTTGATGTTAAATCATTATATACTTCTATTGATCACTACAAAGCAATTGGTAGCATTACTTATATTTTCCGACACAAATCAGCATCATACCATCTTCATATTGAAATGATCAAAGAATTTCTTCTTTGTGCTCTGCAAAATAATGTGTTTCTTTTTAATGATACATATTATCAACAACTGATTGGCATTGCAATGGGAGCCAGTTTTGCTCCTTCTGTAGCGAATATATTCATGCACCAATTTGAAGAACAATATGTGTTTCATGATAATGTCTTTTCACCGTCAATATATCTTTGGAAAAGATATATTGATGACGTTTTTATGATTTGGACTGGCAATGTGGCTGAACTAAATGAATTTGTCAAATTTTTAAATGCCAATAATTGGGGTTTGCAATTCGTACATCATGTTTCAAATGATTCTGTGGATTTTCTTGACCTGAATATTTCTAAGTCCCCTATGGGTTTTATTACTAAAACTTTCCGTAAACCTACCTCGGTCAATGCAGTTTTACATTCATCTAGTTCTCACATACGCTCTGTTATTAACAACATTCCGAAAGGTGAATATATTAGAGCCAAACGCAATTGCTCTCTGGATGCTGATTTTGATGCGGAAAAACTGTTTATTCGCGATCAATTTGTACAACGGGGTTATCAACCAAACCTTCTTACTAAGGTTGAACGCGAAGTGTCCAGTATGAAGAGGGCTGATTTACTTAAACCTAAAACTAGAACGAACTCAGCTAATACGCGCTTTAATAAAATTAGGCTGATCACTAGATACACCAGTGATAGTAATGAGGTGTATGCTATACTAAAACGTCATTGGCACTTACTCCATTTAGACAAGGATCTCACCAAATTATTGGAACCTAATCCATCGATAGTTTTTAGTAGAGCTCCTACTCTTAAAAATCTTCTATGCCCCTCTTTCATGGCACCGGCACCTACTGTTAGAACATGGTTAGAACTGGGTCGTGCGAATGGGTTTCACAAATGTGGGAGTTGCAACATGTGTTCACATGTATTTGAATCTGAGGCATTTGATTTTGGTACAACAGGTAAACATGTTATCAATTCATTCATTAATTGTAACACAAAATTTGTGGTGTATTGCATTATATGTGTCTGTGGCTTATTTTATGTCGGGAGCACTATTAGGCCACTCAAAATGCGTATTCGGGAGCATTTGGCTTCTTTGCACAAACAGGATGCCAAATATCCACTGGCATTACATTGGCAGACTTTACATCAACTCGATGACTTCAAGGCTTTGAAATTTATTGGGCTGTCTCAAATACGTCCATTAAAAAGAGGGGGCAATATGGAACTTAGACTTAGACAATTAGAGGCTAGACTTATTTGTAAACACAGATTAGTAAATTTTGGACTTAATTCCGATCATGAATTTCATGTGTTCTTATGATTTAATTTTATATTTAGAGTTGGTTTGGTGTCATTGATACTTAGGTAGCTACACCTGAACTACCGTGCTTCATATTATTTAATTTCGTTTCTGAATACCTAATTGTTTGTATATTTTCTTGATGTATTAATGGATGTGTGCGGCTGAATACACAACCTGTGATAACATATTCTTATACATTACCAAGACTAATCTTTTCATCATCAGCTTAACAAGTGCGCTCTATGTATTGCTCACCTTTAACTTTATTTTCGACTAAATTATGATGTTCAGGTGTATAGCACCGATAGATTGTGTGCTTTATACATAACTTGGCCTGATTGATCTAATCAATAACCGGCTCTTTCCCTCACCTAACATGGCCGCCGCGGTATGCCTTGTGCTGTTGCTGCCTATGCGATCTATTTCTCTTTTTAACTACTACGAGATGCATTGCGCGCGCGCACTCTCTCTTTGTACATTGTTGTTGCCGGAAGGCTGGTAAGAAACTTTTGTGCTCTTTCGATATGATCCCTATGTTGTAATTAATTAATTTTATTTAACTAAGAGCCGGTTTCCTCTCTTTTTCTTTTGGTAATTGTCCAATTTAATATTGGTAATGGATACGTGACTCGTCCTGAATTGGTTGGTTGGCGTTATCTACGCGCAACTTTTCCTTTTTGGCTGTGGACTTTTTGCAGTAATTAATTAATGGTTATTGCAACCGCAAGTAATATTAAGGTAATTATACCTAAATTTTATATCTACTGTGGGATAATTGTTGGCGTTTGAATGCACATGACATTAGATAATCCTTGTTAATTTATCTTTTTTGCCGTATAGTTTCCTTTGGACAAGGTTCAACGGTAATTATCTAGTCAGTCGTCCTTGAGTTGATTTACAAATTATGTTATCTATGGTTGATTTTCCACCGCACACACCTAATCTCTTATTATCTTATTATGTTATGTTTCTTTTTCTTCTTTTTTTGGGTTTGTAACCGGATGGATCATCTGCTTAAACGGTAAATGTTGTATGTAAAATGACTTATATTATACTATGTTCCTTTTAATTTAATGCCATGATGTCCTGATTTCTTCTGGCCATCTCCCTTGCTACCCCTTGATGTTTGCCCAATTGACATGATGTATATCACTAATGAATGGGTTACTGGTTGTATAATTGTTACTATGTACAGCCTTTGAAAAAGAGCTTTGCTCGAAACACGTGTCAGGCTGTGGAATGGAATTAAAAACATAATTCAATTATTATTGTATTATTGTCAATGGGCGCAGTTCACTGCTTATATCTAATTCAATGCAGAATGGGTTTGAAGGTAACAAATTGTATCAAAGTCAACCAATGAAAAGTGGGTCTTCACCTAATTTGGACATGAGGTCATGATTAGAGGGATAGTACTGATCTTGTCATGAGGGGGAAGGTTTAAGCCAATAGGGCACATTAATGTATTGACTTGTCTAGGGGATTTAAAATATGAACCAATCAACGTCTAAGGATTTATATGTGGTTGAAACAATGTCAAAATCATGTCATATCTTCTTCCCTATGTATACCTCCATTTAATGATGATGTGTTGAATGAGGCTTGGCTTTTATTCCTGGCCAAAACAGCATGTAATAAACTATTGTAATTCTTGCAACCTTGTGCACTCATTTTTGTGCCTTGGATTGATTTTTACTCTTTGCAGGTTTTTGGGCGGACCTTACAATGGAAAGCCTCCCATATTATCTAATCATGTTTTTATCTGGAGCACAATGTAATCGATTTGTTATTTAAATGAGTGAAGATGTTGTTTCTATTCCGAGTAGACGTAACTATGAAACCTAAATATCTACTTTCACTGACAGGAAAGATGTGTTGTGAATTCAATTGCCAAGAGTAACCCATCCGCTTCTTCGACGTCTGAGAAAATCTGATGATGGTGGTCTTTGTTGGATTTAATTTCATGTCATTACATTTAGTATACAGGTGGAACATGTTCATGAGGCATTGTAAACCTATCTGCGTGGAATTCATTCAAATAATATTGTCAGCATCGGCTAACCAGAAGATTTTTATTGTACCTATGTGGAGAGATATAAAGGATGCGTCTTGTAAGAAATCAAAAACATCAGCAATGTACAAATTAAATAGGCAAGTGTGGGCCAAGTGTGCAATACAGTTTGTCAGGAAGCTCTGTGCAAGTGAAACAAGCTACTCTGCTGGCATTCCTGGACATCTGGTGCCATTAATCCTGCATGAGAGCGCAGTGCTTGCAAAATCAGTCAAGTGGAACAGTCTAAAAACCATCTGCATGGGCGAATATGGACGTGAGGCAAGTGTGTAATACAGTTTGACAGGAAGCTCTGTGCAAGCAGAATGAGCTACTCTGCCAGCGTTCCTGGAGATCTGGTACCATTAATCCTGCCTGGGAGCTCAGTGTTTGGCACAATCAGTTACCTGAGACAGTTTAAAAACCATCTGCGTGCGTAAATGCGCACGATGCAAGTGTGGGCCAAGTGTGTAATACAGTTTGGCAGTTTGCCAGTCCTGGGATCAATTCCAAAATGGATGGTTACGCAGATTTTGATTCTCTGTGATGGTTGTGTGTCAAACAGGAAATTGGAATTGTGGGGTGGGCTTCTGATTATATTGCTGAGACATATTACTGACTTTAGCCTTGACAGCTGTATAATGCCTTCCTAACTTTGTCCACACACCCAACGCAGTAACAAGAGAAACCAAAGCCTGGCCTCCTTTGATTCCCAATTATGTCTGTTAAGTGCTCAGCTGCATAAAAAGGATAAGTGAGCATTAATTTCTAGGGGCACGCTGTCTCGGAAGGACACAGAGGCAAATTGTACTAAAGAACAATAACAAAGAACAGTTTTTTCTTCTCTTAATTACAAGGACAAAGAATCAGTTCAGGAGAACACAGAAGTATGGGTGATGTCCCCCCTAAATAACAATAAATCATCCACTCACCTTATGAGTTGCAACAGGAATCTCTGGATCTATGGGTGCCTCCTGGTTGCCTGACACAACTCGCTTGAGTAATGGCGCATTTCATACAATTATTGGCACCAATTTGTCTGCATCCCCAGATTTGGTGCACATTGTTGATGTTAATGTTAATGTTAAAGGTATTTGTACGGTGCACCATCACCAGCGAAGTGGTCCCCAGATGCTCTACGAGATCTGAAAAGGGGAGTGTTGAAAAGGGGGGTTTGATGGAGGGTTAGTAGGGTCTACTTGGGAATAGGAAAGTGAGATCTGTGATGTTATGTTGGCAGCTTCAGTTCGGTCTGCACCGTTTGCTGAGCAGAAGCATGTTTAACAGGTCTATGCAAACTCCCATGTGCTGTTGTGCTGGGTTATGTGTTGTTAGTCTTTTGTCGTAGTGGGATGAAATGTATGTGGATTGCTGCGTAAAGAGGTGGTTGTCTGATTTTCTGCATGAGGAAAGTTGAGAGTTGGGTTAGCTTTTTTTTGCTATATTTTATTTTAGTGGTCTGTCTCTCTCCCTCTCTTACCTCTTTGTCTTTCCATTTCTGCACTCCCTCATCCTGGGTTGATGTAGTTTAGGTTAGACAACTCTGGCCCTCCCCAACCATCCCGTATGGGGTTCTCCAGTGGGTTAGTATTATTTTTTTTTTTATTTGGCTCATTTTTTATATTATATGGCTGATTCATCTTTCTTAGACTGTGATAATGCCTCACTTGATAGTTCTTTTTCCTCGCAGGCTGAGTCAACCAATCTCTCTAACATATTGATTGATATAGCTGCAATGCTTGATGCTGTGTTTGGCCTTTGCTACTCACTCACGAAGGAGCATAGGGACCTTAACCAGACTGTGGTAAAAATAGTAGACCTAATATTGCTTAACAGCAACGATATTGGTTACACCTCACGACACACTAATAGATCTTCTTTACAATTTAACATTTCGGTTAGCGATCTTTGTTTTGCTCTAGCATCAGAGGAAGTGGTTGTTCCTCCGATTTTGCCTTCAGATAATGTGTCGCCTTCAATTCATTCTAACACATTGTTGGATCATGAATAAAGTTTCAACTATAGAAGAAGAACATGGTCCATGTGCAAATGCAATAAAAATAAATGAGCAAAGAAAAATACACAGAATAGTCATAGGCCTGAACCTGTTCTATTGAAGATACCAAAAAGAATAGCGGTTCGCTAGCTGAAATCAGTTCTAATGATACTGTATGAACACGTGTGGATAATAAATATGTATTTATTACAGCACAAAAACAGCCATCTAATTTGCAAAATAAACCTGCACATGTGGTACAGCTTTGTGGCCCTATGGATTCTTGGCTTAATGGTTATGGTAATGTTTATTCATAAAACACCTATACACAAGGCAAGTGTTTGAAAGCGCTCAAGGAGGATGGGAACATGGGGAAATAAACAACAGTTGTTCAGAGCCATTGAAATTTGGAGACAATAACAGTCTTCACAGGCAGACTAAGTGCATATAATACATTTAACAGTTGAGATATAGCAAAAAGGCCTGACGATGATTCTGCAGTTTTACCAAGTGCAATTAAGGGGTGAAGACAGGGGAGAACAGACAGGCGATCGTCTCGCACAGTGTATGGACGGTTACAAGGGGGGGTCCAAGTGCACCCAGTCGGTGGAGGCTGGGGTAAGTGCAGAGAGAGCCACTCTCTTGGGTCATTTCTCAAGTGCACTGAGGGTGAGCCAAGTGAAGGGCCCTGAGGCAAGTGCAAGAGAGGACTGTTGGGGGTGTCCGAGACCTGTGAGACTCTGAGGTACATCAGGCGGCCAGTCAGCTAGCTGAAAGAAAAAAGAAGGGAGAGGGACAGAGCAGAGAGCTGGGGTAGCAGGGTAGAGGGAGAGAGAAGAAAGAGGAGAAGAGGAAGGTCTTGAGGAGTTTCCGGAACTTAAGGAGATCAGGCTCAAGACGGAAGGTAGCAGCAAGGCTATTCCAGAAGGAGGCCCCTTCCGAGGATAAAGATCTCCCTCCAAATTTCTGCTTAGAGAACCGGCTCATTCGCATAAGGTTGGAGGTAGATCAGCAGAGGGCTCAGGAGGGACAGTATTTAGGTAGGCAACATTGCAGATAGGTAGGTACAGACCCCAGAAAGCCTTGTGTACAATGCAGAGGGTCTTGAACTTGATCCGTGCAGCCACGGGCAGCCCAAAAAGAGATTTCTGCGCTGGAGAGATGTAGTCCCTGGGCTTGAGGCCAAGGATAAGTCTTGCAGTTCTGTTTTGGATGAGTTGCAGAGGGTGCAGGGAAGAAGCAAGCAGGTTGGGGAAGAGGTTGTTGCAGTAGCACAGTCTAGAGAGAACCAGGGCTCTGGAGACAGTGAGTCACTGTGGGAAAGTGAGAAAAGGCAGAGTACCTTTGAGGAGGTGTAGCTGGTAGTTAAACTTTTTAGAGATGTCCGAAATGTGAGAGGAGAAGGAGAGAGTGGAGTCGAAGATGACCCCAATGTTTTTAGTCTTGCAGGTGGGTGCGGGCGCAGCGCCAAGGGAAGCCGCCCAGAGTGAAAGTGGGAAGGCGGAAGCAGGAGTCCCAATGAGAACCATCTTAGTCTAACTGGCGTTGAGGCAAAGGTCGTTTGCAACACACCTTGACTGAATAGCGGACAGACAGACAGATATGAGCGAGGAGGAGGAGGCGACTGAGGGTAGCCTAAAAGATAGTTGCGTGTCATCAGCGTGGAACTGGAAGTTAGGGGTGAATGTGGCATTTGCACGTGCCAAGGCAGCCATGTAGATGCTGAAGAACTAGGGGGATAGGTTAGATCCATGGGGAACACCACAGGTTGAGAGAGTGAAAGTTGAGAGAAAGGCTTTGAGTTCCACCTGGGATGGGTGATCAGAGAGAAAGGAGATTAACCACGCCAGAGCCTGACCTGTGATTCCCAGGGTGTCACGCCAACATGCGATCAGGATGTTGTGGTTAACCGTGTCAAAGGCAAAGGAGAGGTCAAGGAGAATGAGGACAGTTGGAGTGTTAGTGTTAAAGGATTGAGAGCAGGTCTTCACGGGTGTTCAGAAGAGCATTTTTCTGTGCCTCTGGATGCTCTAAAGCCAGACAGATGGTCGTGGAAACACCCAATAGATTCAGTGTGGAGGGTCAGCTGAGAGATAGCCAACTTCTCCAGGAGTTTAACCAGGAAAGGAGTATTAGAGGTAGGGTGATAGTTTGCCGTAATGGAGGGGTCGGCAGAGGGTTTCTTGAGCAGAGGGTGCACAAGGGAGTGCTTCAGAGCAGTTGGGAAAAATCCAGTGGAAAAGGAGAGATTGCAAATATCAGCCAAGGCTAGGGTTGAGGCAGTCAATGTTGTCCTTAAATGTTTTGGAGGGGCAGGGGTCCATCTGTTTGGATGAAACCTTCATAGACCGGACTTGTCTGGTGAGCTCATCGGGTGAGATCGGTGAGAGAGAAGAAAGGGGAAGTAGAGGGGGGCCAAGGGAGGCTCCAGTTTTGGTGTATGCTGTGGTGTAGTAGGGAGGGGGGAAATGATGTCTTGGGTTTTTGTGATGAAGTGTGCAGACAGGGCCAAGCAATGGTTCTGGGTGGGTGGAACAGAAGAAGAGGCTGCTGCAGGATTGGCCAGTTCCTTACAGACATTCTGGCTGTGTTACTTGATGTCGCAGAGATGAGGGCTTGAATAAAGACTCTTTTTTTAGAGCGGATGCAGAGTCGATATTGCCTTTGAAGGAGGTGGCAGGCCAGTTTGTCAAGATGGTTCGCCCGATGAATTCCATTTCTGCTCAGCTGTCCTACATCTGTCATACAGCCAGATTGGATTCATGCAAAAAGTTGCATTTTTGGGAAGGCTTCAGTCGGACCCTCATGACGGGGGCAAGAGTATCAAGAGTGTTGGAGATAGACTGAGGTTAGCAAGGGCTATGTCAGTGTGGGAGTCAGCTGCAGGAATGGGCCAAGATGAGAGCTTCACGTGTGTTGAGAGGAGAAGGAGGTCAGTACAAGAGAGCAAGGTAGTGAGATGGATAGAGAGAGGGATGTCAGCAGAGATGAGGGCATCCGAAGTGTGGCTTGTGGTGTGCGTGGAGCAAGAGGGTTGGATAGGGAGGGAGAGAGAGTTGCATAGGTTGCGGAAAGGTCCTGAGGATAATCAAAGTCACACAGAAAATCTCATATCTCTGATTAACAAAGCCAATGATGCCATATCGGGCATCTCCTTGGTGCTCCCCTCTACGAGTCTTTTCCGGTGAAGGAGGCAGGTCCTACACCTTGTTTGGTCCTTGATGGTGGTACTCACTTCCAAGGCTGTATGTTTGCTACCTCCAATCCAGATTTAGATTACAACTTTAAGGGGCATAGCCGGACCAGCCCAGAAAAATTACCTTAAAAGGAGATTAGCTTGAGGTGTTTACCTCCGCCGATAGTCCATTTTTGAATGGCAGAAGGGTATTAGAGCTATTACACTGCGTACCACAACTATGAGGAATTGTTACAGCGGACATTGTGTCCATTGAAGTCCCAGATGTGTATAGTCAAGAGAATTGGTCATTAGTCCAATTTGTCTCGCCTATCATAGTTGACTTGGTGAGGTCCTTTGCTGCTTCTTTACTGAAATTGGGTTTCAATTTTGTAATATGCAAAAAATACTTTCAGGATGGCGCTGACCAAGGCACAAAGAAACAAATTATGGATGCTAGTTTGCAAGGTACTTTTTCCATTTAGAGACTGAGGGCCAGATTCATGGTATAGTGCACAGAGATCCCACGAAGCCTGCATGCCGAGAAAGACTGTGTGCTCTGCGTATTCCTGGAATTGTTTGGGCAAAGTAAGCGTATTTGCAAGTCGAGGCCGGAACGCCCCCGACACGCCCCAATGCAAAGCAAAAACAGCTAGAAACAGCTACCTTTGTGTATGCTCCCCGTGCACAAATACATGCACCCTTTAAAGAGTTTGTAGGGTCCCCCACAAGCAGGCCTAAGTTAGATCAGGACCTCAGATGCGTACATGCACCCCTAAATCCGACACTCAATCTTACCTTTGTGCGGTAAATCCTATGAGCAAGCGTCTGTACACCTCGCTCCGGGTGGTGGAAATTCTGAGGGCTTTGCGTGGCCATTTCTCCACTGAGAGGTTGCACGGTCTGATCATCAATACGTATCGTTACATGCAATAGTGCATGTGTGATGGACTACCTGCGGGCCGTCCCTTGTAACGCTCACATTTTCCCTCGTTCTGCACTTTCTGAGTTCTGTAATCTTCCATGCCCTCTGTCCAAGCCACAGCCATACTCTGAGTGGTGTCTTGAGAAAGGCACTCGGCCGCTCGCAGAGACATACCGGGCCTGCGCAAAGTCCCCGCAAAGTATGAAAAAGTGCTGCACAGTAAATTCAATTAATCAACAAACAGGATTTTGCACACAGTTTGGCATGCAAAGTCCCTATTTACCGCACAAATAATTCCATGAATCAGACCCTGAGCATTTTACAGGCTCGTTGTAACTATTACAGGGTTGATAGCTGTAATACAATCAGGGAATCTTGAAGTACTGAGTCAAAGCGATGTAATGATGAATGAGGTATGGTTGGGGAGGGAGCGTCGCCCTTTCTTCAGGGAATAACAGAGGTTTCCAATCATTCCTTAGTCTGACGGGGTGGCCTCTTGTATTCACCAGGGACATCTTTGCCCTCCAAGAAAACTGGATATGCACCAATTTATTGGTTGAAGGCTACAACATCATTCATAGCCTGGCCATTGTTCATGGGATTGGCTTCCCTTTCAGGTAGCTTGTGTATGGGGGTTAAAGCCTCCATAACCTTAAATTTAGGTAAACCAATTATGATGAAATATGATCACAATATATTAGACAAATTGAATAGATTTTGACTAGGTTGCATCTATCATTTGAAGAGTTATCCTATCATGATATTGATCAGTTTATAATGTATGCTCATTTACAGTTTTAAAGAATAATATCGGGGTCTGACTGATTTATGTAATCAAAAATTGATTGATATGAATGTTGGTGAGTAAACATACTTGAACAAACCCAATTACAGACTCGAAACTAGTGTCATATAGATTGTTTCAATGAATCACAAGATAGAGGGCAAGTTAAGCTTATAGATCATAACAATTAAAAGTATTCATTTTTTATACAATATTATGAACGACACAAAACGCAATAACAGACATCAAACTGGTTTTTAAAACATGACACTTTTAGTTGCAAATGATTGAGCACAACAATGTGTGCATGTAAAGGAGTGTGTTTGCGTCACTGGATCTGGATGATTGAGAGTTCTACAGCTAACAAGCATGACCTAATCACAAGAGGTGACAATGTTGAGGTCATTAGAATGGTAAAAACTGGAAGAGTTTCAACTGTCCATGAAAATGGCCACGTACGCTTCACCATTGTAAACCCTCATCAGCCTTCCACAAATGTGAGCGGCATTAGTAGAGCATTCACCACCCATTCACCACCCATTCAAGGAGGAGTGATGGCGGATGCATTGCAGTACGCAATGATATGAGAGAAAGAAACGAGCAGTGGCGTAGGGGCAGCTGTACAGAGAGCAGTGCTGTTTGGAGCCTGATTGGCGGTCTGCAGTATTAATGGCGATGAGACAGTGGGGCGTGCTTACCAGATGTTAAGCAGGACTGTGACCAGGTGAGAGGAGCGTGGAAGCTGGTGTTAGGGAGAATTCTCTGTTTAGGTTGAATTTCCTAACCTAGTGAGTCCCCCAGCAGCTTTGCTGGATTTCTGGAGTTTTTTTTTCCATCCTGCCAAGAGTGAGACTCTTTTTCTCCCACTCTTGGACATGAATGTGTGTAATTCCTTTGAATGTCAATGTGTTCTATGGGCTGTGGGGTCTTTTACTCCATAGGGTCTCATATGTTTTGCTATGTGTGTTACAACGCACCCTCCGTGCCGTAACACTGGGGCGTCCTAGCAGACCTCCACCCTAGACTCCATACCCGGGGACTGACTACTGTCTCCCCGAGAATGTAAAGTCACCATTGGCTTTACTAGACCTAAATTTACTAACAGAACTAGTACAAACCATCCTATTGTGGACGTACTAGTAGGGGTAATTCGATTACTCCTGGGTCTGTTATTCGAGGGGGCACTGTCCCGTCCTCCCTCGTCGAGTTTTGGCTGGTGGCAGTGGAAACTATTTGTTATATTCGACCCCGAATGTAACCCTATGGGATTCTTCCCATTGTTGGAGGTTAATACTTTTTCTCGTTAATCTCTAACATACCACCGGTTTATTTATCTCAAATAAATCTATCGGTTGGTATTTTCTGCCAGAACTCGTTTTTTAAAATGGCGTCTGTGTTCGTTTCTGTGACTCCTCAACCAAAGGTTGAGCCCTTTGTTCCACTTTTGGTAGGCCTCTACACAGAGGCCCTCCAAAGTGGTGCCATTCTGTCTGGGTTACCACAGAGGGTGTGGGAGGGGGTTTAGGCACCCTGGACTGAGTTGCCTTGCCAACTCAAGTCGCACTCTGGTGTGATTGGCCCAACTGGTGAGCCACCCCGCTCACCACTTAGCCTGTTTTGATTGACAGCTAGGCTGAATGAATGGGGGTTTTCTGCATAAAAGCAGGGCTTTTGGGACTGGATCTTCAGAAGTCGCCACAGGACCTAAGAATCCAACGAGGGTAAAGCTGAGCCGACCTGCAACGACGACACCTCCGGTGGAGCGCTGCTGAACCGACTCACCACTTCCCGACAACAGAGGAGATCTCCCCGCCGGAGAGTCTCTTCCCCTGACTGGTGGGAACAACCAGTCCCCTTTGCTTTTTCTTCGCTCCAGGACACAGTGGTTGAATTGCCCGTGCAGAGCACCCCGGCAACTGGATAGCCACTACCTCTGTACCGCGACCAAAAGGTGGTGCCTTGTGACGGAGCACTCCGCGGCTGGTCTCTTCCCTGGTGGTGCAACGATCTTCAACTTTCCTTCGACGACGAGATCATCTCTTCTCTTGGCAAAGACCCGACATGCATCCACCACCAGGAACAACTGCCCCCGCCGGAGCTGTCTCTCCACAAACAAGGTACTTTGTCCGCCTGGCTTCCCTTTTTGCCGGATAGAGTGAGGTGTCTTAATCCTCGCCTCTCCATTGGTCACCTCCAAGCTTTTCTTAACTTTCTGTTCTGAACTAGTCCACCCTTTCTATAACAATTTTCGACAAAGACTGGAAGTGCATTTCTGCTGTGATACTTCTTGGGACATATCGTCTTGCCTCTCTCCAAGTGGGCCTGGCCTCTGAACTTTGTGATCTACAGTAGACCCTGCCTTACTTGCCTTGCATTTGTTCGTAAAAGTGTTGGTACCAAGTTGATTTCATACCCTGCCTTTTCTCTCCCGTCCTAACGAATACTAGAGTGCCATCTAGGTTAAAGCATTCACCTCTGTCGGCAAAAAAGTGGTGCCTTTGAACCTAGACTTGTCGAACTATTGTTAGGGGGATTGATCTTTTTCTGATAGTAATTGTGATTGAAGTTGTTTGCCGTATTAAGTGCCAGAGTGTTTTCCGTAGATGTGTTTTTATAAATAAATAACTATGTATCTTTACACCGAAGCCTTGTTACGTGTTTGCTTGTCCTACTGTGTAAATTGCCCTATTTTGTATACTCCACATACTGCCTAACTCTTCTTGAGGGAAGTCTGACTGCTCAGCCACAGCTACAAAGTGAATCTGTGTGGTACAGACTGCTACCAAGTGGGTTTACTGCCAAACACCTGTAGTCCTAAATCTTTTGCAGTGGTCCCAGAAGGAACTGCACAGGTTTCCGCCTAACAGCTGGTGCTGAGGAGAGGGGCTGATGAGGCGAGGGAGCAGCCTGTGCTCCAGAGATGCAGGGGGGGGTGAATGCTGGAGAAGTGAAAAGAAAGCTCCAGGTTCAGCGGATGGTCAGCGGGACAGTCCAGTGACCAGAGCCTGTGAGGCTTGTGCAGAAGCAGTGAAGTGGAAGGAGGCCGACAAGCGAGGTGACAGAGGAGAGTGGGCCAAGCAGGTAAGGAGCGATGGAAAGGCAAAAGGGACTAACTGCAGGGGCTGCCTAGGAGAGGCAGAGGTGGGGGAGGCAGCAGGTATGTTGCAGTGAATGCACATGACTGTTTAGTAGAATCATGGGATGAGCTGCATATGTGAGGCAGAGGTGCACGAGATAGGGGGCATGTTGCAGTGAAGGCACAGCACATTTGGAAAGCCATATGGACAACAGCTGCAGGCACCCTAGTGGATGTAACAAAACAAAGAAGGAAGCAGGCCTGAAAGAGTCTCTGCCCATTGTTCTCAAACACTAGAGCAAGGGAGGACACGATTGTCTGCAGTAACACAGGAGACAGCGCACAAGTCCTGAGCAAAGGAGGGGAAGACTCGACGACCATTACAGGCGGTGCATATACAGAAATTGGGGACCACAATTGGGACCAACACCTTCAGTGTGGCACCCTAGAGGCTGGGCCAAATATTAGGAGGTGCTGAGCAATGCAAAGAGGACGAGAAGAAAGAGAGAATGGGATGTGAGAAATGGGTGTCAAAATTGAAAACCGACTGGAGCAGGAAGAAGGCCAAAGCAAGAACATCACTGACCACACTGGCCCCCAAGCAGAATGTCGAGTCAACATCAGGACAGACATAATGCCTACCAGGACACCTCGAAAATGAATCTCATCCTTTAACAGTTTGCGAAGCTCAATAAAGTTGTAACGGCCATGGACACAAGAGAGATGAAAACACATGGAGAAGTCCTGAGTATGAAATATGAGATGTTCAAATTCTTAGACAAACTGAAAGAGATGGAGGAGAGAGTACGGAGAGTTGAGGAGGTGGCGGATAATTGTTTGCCCTACAAATGCAAGTGGACGAGTTAAGGCAGGCCAATAATAAGTTAGAAGACAGGAGTAGGCACAGCAATCTATGTTTTTCCAGCTTCCCAGAAAAGCTGGAGAGGAAGGACCTGATTGGATTTCTGGAGAAATAGATCCTAGCTAACCTGAAGGTTGACTTTGCAATGAGGCTAGAAATACAAACGTCATACTGGGCATGAAAAAAAAAAATACACGGCAGCACACAAGCACCGAGACACATGATAGCTTGTATTCTGCGCCACCCACATGTTTGTCTGATATTACCAGCTGTCAAAGGCAAGGGCCCGATTATGTGGGATGTTCACAAGACACACATTGCTCCAGATTTCTCGAGGGAAACGCTAGAGAAGAGGAAATGGTTTCTGAACATGAGACCGATGATGAAGAAATGGTACCTGAGATACGGGTTAGTGGAGCCAGCCAGGATGCTGGTCACCAAAGACCAGAAGACCATGATATTCACTGAACCGCCCATACTCTGGGAATACCTACAAGATCTTGAAGCACAAGAGCTGGACACTTCGCAACTGACCGACTTTGATCGGCACAACAAAGGAGAACATCACCATGATGGCCAGCAGGGAATGAGGAAAGAAGAACCATTGGACTGGGGCCAGGGGGCCGGTTGACGGCTGCTAAATGCAAGAAGATGTCTAGAGACAGACAAGCAGCTGGGAAATCGAGATCCCCACTCAAGAACTGATGTAGGAAGGAGATGGTTTTGGACAAGGGAAAGGAGAGACAGGACTTGTGAAGGACTAAGCTGGAAACCGGGCAGCCATCTAATGGGGGCATAATCCGGGACAATGGACAGACATTCCACCAGGAGTGGAGGCTTGCATTTGGAGGTACTAGTGCACAGAGAACTGATGGCAAGTGGGGAGGAGGTTTAAGGCTGTGGAGGTCCAGGAGTAAGGGGTTTGTCCGCGTAAAATGGAAAATGATAACCCAAACCCAGCCTTAATGAGGAAGGAGAAAGAATGTGTGGACATAATGGTGAGAAACATGAATGGTGATGAATATGGGTGGTTGTTTTTGCAGGTCTTGAGTTCACATTATTTTCGACTGTATGGGTGATACTTGTTTAAGTTCACAAATGGATCTGGAATTAAACTGTTACTTTCCTAGGAAGTAGAGGAGGGAGTAGGAGCTGTAGAGGAGCTACTTATTGGTGAGATCATACAATGCAGCAGTGATGGGGGGATGATCTGAGGGTAATATCGCTGAATGTTGATGGGTTAAAGCATTATATCTAGTGGAAAAAGACCCTGAAATACTTGGCGACCAAACAAGCAGATATTGCGCTTCTGGAAGAAACTCACCTAAACAAGAAGGGCGCAGAGAAACTGCTTAAGGATTGGGATGGGAAGGTATACCACAGCAGCTTGGCAAAAGGAGTGAGATAAATGCTTGTTTTGTGCAAAAGGTTTCGATTAGCCATAATGCACATAATAAATAAAATAAAACACATTTTAAACAAGACAGGGGGGAGTACATTCCCCTGCCTCAGGCCATTACAAGTAAGTAACTCCACAGTAACAGAGCATTTATGATGTGACCATATCTGTACTACCATGTCTCGATGCAGATTAATGAAAATATTCAACAACCAGTCAGGGATCTACCACACCTTCAATTTTCCCAGGCTAATGATCTGTTTACAATGTCAAGGACATTTAAAGATCAACACTGGCCAAATATAGATCATGCACAAAACAAGGGCGGCACTGGGATTCCCTCTGCTGGACATTAGTTCCGGTTACCAGAGCCTTACCCAGGTTCTTTAGCTCACTATCTTTAACAGAGGAGAAATATCCCAAACATATCCGTCTTTCTCCTACCCTGGGCCAGTCCAGCACCGGAATGCTAGGCAATTCTCCTCTGAACATGAGTACTAACAGCAACCCCAGACACGTGTTTCAGTCTGGTTGGACCTCATCAGTAGGGTAGAGCTGTACCTCTCTAAGAATAGTGAGCAAGGGGTCCATGTCTGGGTTCCCCTAGTAATTTAGGGTGACAAGGAGGGGGAAATAAAGGGAGGACAAAAAAGTGATCTTACAAGGCCTTGTGTCAGTCAGATCAGGCAAGTGCGCAGAAGAGGGAAGGGGGAGAAGTGGCAGGGGGGGTAAAGAAGAAGTGCAGGTCACTCAATAAGTGCAGCCAGCGGGTGGCTCATAAGTGCAGAGCGAAGAGACTGTAGGGTTGCAGGTACAGACCCTTAGGTGCTGGGGTAGCCCGGAGGCAGTGTATGGGCAACTGGACACGCAGGAGCCTGGGCCCAAGTTCAGAGTGTATCCTGGTGACAAGTGCACGGAGCAGTCAGGTACATCAGCGGGCAGAGGAAAAGAGAAAGCGGAAGTGAAAAGGAAGGTCTTGAGTTGCTACCAGAATCAGAGGTGGTTCTGCTCAAGTTTGAGAGAGGCAGGGAGGCTGTTCCAGAGGGAAGCCCCATCGAGGAGAGAGATCTGCCTCCAATGTTCTGCTCAGAGAAGCGTCTGACCCTCATAGAGGTGGAGGTGGATGAGCGGAGAGCTCGAGAAGGAAGATGTTTTGGAAAAGAAAGTTGGAGGTAGAGTGATCCCAGGCCCCTGAAAGCCTTGTGGACAATGCAGACGGTCTTGAACTTGATCCTTGCAGCCATGGGAGCCAGTGAAGATATTTCAGAGCTGGAGCGATATGATCCCTGGGCTAGAGGCCAAGGACAAGTCTTGCAGTCCTGTTCTGGATAAGATGTAATGGTCGAAGTGTAGAGGCAGGCAGATTAAGAAAGAGGATGTTGCAGTAGTCCAGCCTATAACGGACCAGAGCTCTGGAGACAGTGAGCTTCTGAGTGAAATTTAGAAAAGGAAGAATACCTCTGAGGAGATGCAGCTGATAGTTGGACTTCTTAGAGACATCAGAGATGTGAGGAGAGACGGAGAGGGTGGAGTCGAAATTGACACAAAGGTTCTTAGCCTCACAGGAAGGAGCAAGAAGAGGTGTCCCAATGAGAAGGATCTCAGTCTTTCTGGCATTAAGGCAGAGATCATTGGCAGCACACCATTCATGAATTGCGGCCATACAGTCTGGTATGAGAGAAGGAGCAGAGACCACTGAGGGGAGCCTAAAAGTAAAGCTGGGTGTCATCTTCATAACACTGAAAACTGGAGCAGGAAGTAGCTATGCAGTGGGAAAGAGGTAGCAGGAAGTGGTTGAAAAGCCAGAGAGAGAAGGTAGACCTCTAGGGAAGACCACAAGTGGAGGGATAGATAAAAGAGAGGAAAGAACCCAGTTGGACCTGAGAGGGTCAGTTGGTGAGAAAGGAGATCAACCAGGCCAGGGCCTGATCATTGATACCTAGGTTGCAACGCAGGCAATTGAGCAGAATGGCATGGTTCACCGTGTCAAAGACAGAGGATAAATTGAGGAGAATGAGGGCAGAAGAGAGATTGGAGAGCAGGTGTTCACAGTTTCTCAGGAGAGCAGTTTCTGTGTTTCTTGCAGCTCTAAAACCAGAGGACACAACCAACAGATTCAGTATGCAAATTAAGCTGGGAGATGCCCAGATCTTCCAGGAGTTTGCCCAGGAAAGAAGCGATGGAGATTGCACGATAATTAGCTAGAGAGGACGGATTGGCCGAGAACTTCTTCATAAGGGGGTGCACAAGTGAGTGATTCAGGGGGAGGGGAAAGTTCCAGTGGCAAAGGAGTGATTGCTTAATAGGCCAAGGATGGAGCAAGGGAGTCAATGTGGTCCTTGATTGTTCTGGATGAACAGGGGAAAACCTGCTTTGATGAGACTTTCATAGATCAGACTCTAGAAAGATCGTCTGGGCTGAACAGGGGAAAGGAGGAGAAAGCAGAAGGAGTGATGGCCTCAGACTGGCCAGGAGTGATAGCGGAGGAGGTAGAGAAGATAGAAGAAGAGAGGGTGGACAGTATGTCCTGAGTTTTAGTGGTGAAATGAGAAGCCAAGGAAGTGCAGAGGGCTTGGGAGAGAACACGAGAGATAGAAACTGCAGCAGTATTGGTCAGCTCCTCGCAGAGTTTGGAAAGTTTGGCTGAGTTGTTAGATGCTGCAGAGATGCGGGCTTCGGTGTAGACTCTCTTCTTAGAGAGGACAGAAAGTCTGTACTTCCTTTGGAGCAGGCGGCAGGCCAGTTTGTCAGGGGGTGCGCCTGATGCCCTCCGCTTCCTCTCCACTGCCCAACACTTGCGTTTAAGGGTGGCGAGGTTCAAATCGTACCAAGAGTTGCACTTGGATTTGGGCTTCAAGCAGATCCTCATGACAGGGGCAAGGACACCCCAGAGTGTTAGAGATAGATAGATGCATGTTAGAGAGGGCTTTGCCAGGGTATGAATCCGCCAAAGGTGCAGTAGGAGGAGAGAAAGTAGTGGCAAAAGCCTCAACTGACAGACGCTTTGTGGGTCGGATGACCGAGAAGGTAGGTGTCAGTGCTGGAGTTGGCTTGACCTGAGAGAGACATGTGGGAGGAAAGGAGAAAGTGATCACTCCAAGAGAGAGGAGTGGTGAGAAGGTTAGAGAAGGGGAGCTCTAAGAAGATCAGAACATCCAGGGTATGCCCTTCCGAGTGAGTAGGGCCAAAGGGAAAAATGAGAGAGAGAGAGAGAGCGAGAGCACGAGAGAGAGAGAGAGAGAGAGAGAGAGAGAGAGAGAGAGAGGGAGAGAGAGACAGAGAGAGAGAGAGAAAGACAGAGAGAGAGAGAGAGAGAGAGGCAGAGAGAGAGAGAGAGAATCACAGAGGTTGTGAAAGAGTCCCGAAGAAGTGCTGGTAGCATACAGGTGGATGTTCAAGTCTCAGAGTAGGAGATGTTGAGAGGTAGAGGCAAGGAGGGAGGTGGGGTGGTCGGCCCACTCAGAGAGGAAGATGGCGATATGGCCAGGCTGCCTGTAGATAGTGAGAACATTGAGAGAGAGGCCTGGAGAGATAGAGAACCTGCACACCAAGCATTCAAAGGAGGGGTAATCCTGCATTGGAATGTTAGAAGAAGGGATCCACTCAGGAAAATCAAGACAGTGGAGAGGGTACGCCAAAGAGTATGTCGGTAAGGGTATGCCTGAAGGAAGCACTGGTGCAGGTACCAGCGATAGGGAGGCCTGTGTTTGAAACCAGTATGTCCCATTTGAGCTTCTTCCTGCCAGACTTAGTAAGAGGGATAGGATAGTTGATAGAAAAGTGAAACAGAGAGCACCATAGGTGGCGTGGGGAGGAATTAGGGGAGGAGATAAAGCCCAAGCAGAGCAGATGGAGTCATGCAGTGGGCCAGACAGGAGGTAGGCACACGGGGGGACACAAAAGGGAGGGAAGCACAACAAAGAACAAGAACAACAGACCTACAAATCAGATGCAATACAGAACCAACAGTAAAGCACAGAGCACAACAGGGAACATAGAAGCAAAGAATGCAGATGCAATACAGAACCAAAAGCAAAGCATGGAACACAACACAGAGCCTAGAAGTAAGAATGCAGATGCAATACAGAACTTAAAAGCAAAACACAGAGCTCAACTGGAAACCTGGAAGTGAAGAGTGCAGGCAATGAAATGTAATGCCACAAATCGTGGCGAACAACACAATATCAAAACCGTAGAGAACAACACAATGTCAATGCCCTCCACAAGACACAGAAAACAACAGGAACCTAAAAAGAAAGAAGAATGCAGGCAATGCAATAGAATGCCAAAACTGTGGAGCACAACACAGTGTCAAAAGCAGTACAAAATAGATCAAAGAAGGGAAGGGCTTAGATGAGAGAGGAAGGAAGGGACCGCAGGGGGGATGGAGCTGCACGCATGCAATGCGAGGGAGCGTACGTGGCTAGAGAAGCAAGGGAGCACATGCAGACAAGTTACGAGGGAGCACACGCACGTGAACAGGATACAGGGCCTACGATGCAAGGGAGCGCATGTGGGTAAAGAAGCAAGGGAGCACACACGGCCCAGTTGTGAGGGTGCGCATGTGGCCTGAAGTTGCAGGGGAGTGCACATATGCAAGAGGGAGAGGGGCACAAGGTCAGGGGGTTGTGTGGAGTGTAGCAAAGGAGGGTGAAATCATCTGCGCTCTCAATCTGCACTGCTACCCCATCACCGCCATATACCTGCGTCGCTCAACACAGCGGCCTTGTCCTGTGAGGGCTTCACCGTGCAGAATCCAAACCTCGGTTCTTATAGGCACAGAATCATGACTGCAACGAAGTGTGCTACGTATAATCGGGCAGCTTCTCCTGTGCACCTGAATCGCTCACGACCACGGCCTTGTCCTGCAAGGTCTTTGCTGCAGAGGGTCCGAGCCTCGGTTCTTATAGGAACGGAAGAGTGGATGTAGCAAAGCATGCTACGTATCATTGGGCAGCATCTCCTGTCCCCCCTGCATCGCTTAACTCTGCAGGCTTGTCCTGTGAGGGCTTTGCTGCAGAGGGTCAGAATCTCAGTTCTTATAGGCTAGGCACGGAGGTGTGGAAGTAGCGATGCATGCTACGTTTAATCAGGCAGCATCTCCTGTGCACCTGCATCGCTCAACACTGTGGCCTTCTCCTGCAAGGGCTTTCCCTATAGTCAAATTAACACTGCTGTTGGCTTCCTAGTATTATCTGTTGAACCCCAATGACACAAACATGAACAAAAAGGCTCTTTTAGAGAAAAGAATAGCTTTAATCATCCTACGCAACCTAATGTGTTTCCAAAAACTCTGATGGAAGAAGGATGGGAGGCACATTGGAAGGATTTGCATTGATAACTTTGTTTCCTGAACATATGCCATGAAGTATGTAAATGAGCATACATTCTATGGTTCTGAGTTTGCCAACCTCTGGTTTCAGAATGTGTGCCCTATTATGCACCAGGATTTCCTATCCACTCAAAAGAAAAGCCACATGACATCAATTTGAGAGCTAATGAGATAGTGTTGCTTGACCCTAAGCAAAGAAGCACCAATCCTGAATAATGTTTCAGATGGTCGAGGTGGCACACGGAACGCTGTGGAAACAGAAAGATTGGCCTGAGCCCTGGGAAGAAAAGGATAGGAAATAATCTTGACTTTGTGCACAATCATGGAAGCCATTTAATATGTGTGAATTGATAAAGACTGAAATGTTTCACCATTTTGACCAGGGTGCAGGGGAGTTCTAGAGCTTAATGAAGGGAGGGGAATTTCAGGTAGCTAAACCTAGCATCATCTTCTATATAAATAAAAATGTAAATGTTTGTTTGTTCAAAATCTTAAATCTCCAAAAGTTCTTCACAGATTGCTTTGAAATTTTGACACAATGTTGCATTCCAATAGGCACATGTTTTTATATACCTACTATACATAGATGTCACACCTGTGACAGGTAAAAACATGCTTTTTTCTGAAAAACAGCACCATCTGTTGGACATAATAGCAACACAGGCTAAACTGAACATTTTACTGCAAAACAGTGCCATATGTTGGAAGTAAACGCAACACACACTGTTTTACGATTCCGGCTCAAATACGTGCCGAGGAAGCAGCAGAGCGACATGCAGCCAGACTTTAGGATGCACGGTTGCGAGCATGGTGATCGCATTCTGCAGCTTCAGATCTGCTTCGTTCTCAACAGAATGAACGCGACAGGCAGAGAGTGGCTAAAAGAGAGAAACAGCAGATCAGCATCAAACACGACTCCGTGCTCAGCAATCACGCGTCACTCAGCATTACAATCGCCTTGCATTCCGGTACAACCCAGCTGATGATTCAAATTTGAGCGGGCATGTTCTCATCAGCACCATGACTGAAGTGTGTCCTTATTGCAAGGCTCTGAAATTTAATGGAGAAACGAAAGGAATTTGTTGCACCGCCGGGAAAATTAAACCGCCTCAACTTGGAGACCTGCCAGAGCCATTAAAAACTGCCCACACGCATTGTCAAATTAAACAAATTAGAAACATGCACTTTCTCTTTTCTTTCTTTTCCATTTAACCAGACTGAGCCATAGCAACACATGGCCAGGGACAGCTAGTTGCTAATAAACAAGATCTCTGATTTGTGATCACTACTTCTTAGTCAATTATTCACCATCCAGCACTTGATTGATTTAAGGAAATTCACAAGTGTATCATTAAATGTTATTTTTGAAGTAGGCACTTGCAGGGGAATGAGGGTATGAATGAATCGAGGGCGCTAGTGACCCAAGCAAGATGGCTGCTCCCCTGTGAGCTCCCACACGGCCCAACAAAATCCTGATTAATCCTGACGCTCCCGGTGGAATACCGCTTCTAAACTGCAGCACACGTTGCCACAAAGGCCCCAGGCACCAATCTGGTGGAAAATTGACGTTCACTAGAGCCCGGCGCAGCCAAAATCCCGACCGACACTCCTAGTGGGGGAGACCTGGAGGCCCGCCGGCACCCGTCTGCTTTCACTAGACCTGCCGGCGAGGCGTCAGTGGCCGCAGCAGAGAACAGCAGTGGGACCCCGAGCATAGAGGGGCTGGAGCGGCTCCAATTGGCCCCTTGCGGCTCGGGAACACCAGGGCTTCATCGCCGACTGCAGCGGGAGCCGGCTCTGGAGAGCGCTGCCTGGTTGAAGGAAGGGCGCGGGGATCAGCCAAGCCCCGCAGGCACAGACTCCTGAAGCTCTGCAGCAGACTGGGGCTTGCGAGAGGGGCCGAAGCCGGCGAGACAACATCATTGCCCTCCCCCCACTTGAGTGCGGTGCGACGCCGTCCGGGAAGGCCCTCCTGGCAGTGTGGAAGCTGCTCGGGCGCGGCGCCCGGCCGGGCCCTCCCCCCGGCCCGACACTGCTGGCCATACTACGCTCCATTCCAACAGCGGCTCACAGCGGGCCCGCCTGGCTCAAGGGAGAGAAGACGGCGGGGCCCTCATGCCCACGCCCTACAACACTGCAGAGGCGCAGACTTACCCAACAACTGAGGCCTCGGCCAGACACAGCGGAGGTAGGAGTGGCCCTCGAGCCGCTGCGGGAGAGGGACAGAACATCCAGGTATGGCACCTGCCGCGCGGCAGGGGGCAAATTCAGCACTCCAGGGACACAGACCATCAGAGTCCACGTGCAGGTCCCGCCAGGCTCCGAGGCTGAGGGGTCAAGACCATCCGTGTGATCCCCCCTCCCATTGTTCACTGCAAGAGACACTGCCTTTGCAGCGGGGAGGCTGTGGCGGACAGCGCAAGCACATACCGTGGTTGGCCCAGCCTCCTTTAGCCGCCTTCCTGCTCCCCTGCCACCACCAACCAGCAAAAAGTAGGACAGCACAACTGTTCCCATGCAATTTCGGGCTACGCCACTAATCCGATGAGTGATACCACCCCAACCCATCATGCACTTATTGGGACCCTCGCTCAGAACCAGGAGAAGTGCATCCTTCAGCCGCACCAGGCAATTCAGCAATCCTGCAAACTCCTCAGTGGCACACACCTCCCTACCAAACAGCGTGGTCGCCTAGAACCAACGCTCGGCACCAATACCTCAGACCACCAGACGGTCGAACCAGCAGAACAACATCCACACAGCGCACGCAAGCTCGCGATGGGGAAATCTGACAAGCCGCAATGCAAATTGAACTTTGAAGAGGGCACTTTGTCCAAACAACCAAGACATAGTAGCGAACCAGAATCACCACCACAGATAGCAGGCCAAGAAGAGTGCAAATCACATACGCTCGACATTAGAGCACTGCTCCTAGAATTGAAAAATTGAATCAGCAGTCTGGATAGTAAACTGGACGACCACTCATCCAAGGTAGATCAGGTTCAACATAGACTAGACAACCACAGCGAGCGCCTAGATGGGGCAGAGCAATGAATATCCAACCTCGACGACGGAATGACATCCCTCACCACCAGAGTGGCGACTCTTGAAGCCCAGATGAAAACAACCAATGCACGGAACGAAGACCTCGAAGGGCGCTCTAGGAGGAACAACATCAGGATAGTTGGGGTAAGGGAGAAACAACTTCAAGTCAAAATGGAGGTCCATGTGGAGGAGATGTGCAAGTCCCTCTTTGGCTCAGAAGAACTTTCGCATTTGTTTGTCATCGAAAGGGCCCACAGAATACCGGCATCAAAACCCATAGTCAGAGCACCCCCCCAAACCAAAAATCGCAAAACTCGTCAAATGTAAGGACAGAGATGCAATCCTTCGAATGGCCAGGGAGAAAGGCGAGCTACAACACAACCGTGATACGGTTCACTTCTACCCTGATTTCTCGCCAGCCATCCAGGCCCAAAGAAGGTCCTTCACTAACATCAAACAAAGACTCCGATCCAACCAAATCCCTTATTCGATGCTGTTTCCCGCTCACCTAAGAGTACAACACCGGGGAAGGAACCCGATTTTTCACACCCCAGAAGAGGCACACGCATATCTGGATGAAGCCAGTTGCAGTCCACCAGAGAATAACCAACCACGTGCACAGAGAGAACGGGCCCAATGGAATCCAGCATAGGCAATAACAGGCAACAGAACACCGCATTAATTGAAATAATATTCCACCGGAACACACCATAAGGGTTTGTACACCCCACGGCCGTGCGACTTGGGAAGATCCTAGCGCCCCTAGCACAGCAATGTTCAATACCGCCAGTTTCACGTTACTAAGTTGAGTATTAATGACGAGCGAGTTTGGGGTTGCTCGTGAAGAGAGGGATGGGGATTCACACCAGTTGGGAGTTAACAAGTTGCACCAAGTTCGAGGCTACCCACATGCGCTGCCCACGAGGAGACCACGCGTCACCCTGCACCCCCCATCACCACACGCCGCCATCGCCTTTTAATGGAAAACCACCTAAAACTGCTGGCACAAAAAAAACAAAGGACAGCACCTTCACCGTAGCCACGTGGAATATCAAAGGAGGTAACCAGCCAGCCAAAGTGAGAAAAATGACTCAATACCTACGTCGACACAAGATCGATATAGCTTTTATCCAAGAAACTCACCTATCCCCGACCACCGAACGCATCTGGGCAAAGGATTGGGGCTGCCACCGATACTTCGCCTCATTCTCGTCTTATGCTAGAGGAGTGGCTATCCTCATCAATAAAACAATCAACTTCAGACTAATCTCAGAAAGGAGAGTGAGAGAGGGCAGATCCCTACTAATACACAGAACAATCAATGGCGAGGACATCACTCTGGTAAATTCATACAGACCAAACACTGACAGCCCCAACAACATTGAATGGGTAATGACCTAACTAAACTCCGTGGGGCTCTCCACGATCATATGGGGTGGAGACTTCAACACAACATTCAATCCCTCTAAGGATAAATCACATACATCGGCAGCAACCTCTTCCAAAGCAAGCATGCAAATTAGAGAAATATGCGGAGCCTACCACCTTGTTGATATCTGGAGAAACAAACACCCTGACACCAGAGACTTCACCTTCCACTCCTGGGTACATAAAACCAGCTCAAGAATAGATTATCTCCTGGTGTCCGCACTCAGCCGTCTGCAATGGGGAGAGTGCAACATCCAACCACGAGAACTGTTGGATCACTCCATGGTGTCCCTAGAATGTACCACCGCACAAGCAATCAAAACTACTCCACATTGGAGATTTAAACCGAGAGCGTTACAAGACACCGTCTTCGCAGACGAGCTCCGATCAGAAATAAAATCCTTCCAAGGCATCAACCAAGGTTCAGTAACCTCAGTCGGGACTCTGTGGGAGTCCATGAAGTGCTTCACCAGGGGAGTCTGCGTGGCAAAAGAATGCGGAATTCTAAAACTAATACGAAGAGAACTGTATACTAGCGAAACTCATATTAAAGACCTCGAGAGCTCCCTTTTAGTGAGCAACAACATACAGGTCCTCACTGAGATCAAAAAGGAACTGGAGACTTACAGGAACACAGCTGAAAGAGAGGTGAATTCCTCGACCGACACCGTAAAATTCGCCAATACGGCAAAGGACAACAACCCGGAACCCTCCTGGTGAGATTTATAGCAGCCGACAGAAAACCTAAATCAATTGAATCAGTGACTGACCACTCCGGCAACCCCGTCCACTGCGCTATCGAAACTGTCGAAACATTCTGCCGTTTCTATCAGGAACTGTACGAATTGTTACTCCGTATGCCCGAAGGAGCTGACGCAATACCTTAAAACAGTGGAACTCTTCTGGGTCGACTCGGCGCCCAGAGAACTTTTGAACGCCCCCATCACCATAGACAAGATCCTCGAGGCCATCACACAAATGCACCCGGACCACGACTTGACCAGCGAATTTTATAAATTCTTTGCTGAGCTCCTCGCCCGGCTACTCCTCCAAGTGTATGAGGAAGCCCTGACCAACGACCAACTGCCCCCAACCCTATACATGGCCAACATCATACTCCTGCACAAACCTGGCAAAGACCCAACCCAATGCGGCTCATACAGGCCCATATCATTGATAAATCTTGACAACAAAATCTACGCAAAAATCCTAACAAAGCGACTACTGCCCCTCATGCCCGCCATGGTACTGGCTGAACAGGCAGGCTTCAGCCCTGGAAGGAACACTTTGTATGGGATAAGACAAATGTTTGGAGCAATGGAAGCACTCGACGCGGAGAGCCAAGCGGTGGCGGTTCTGCTAGATGCCGAAAAGGCATTTCGACTCAGTCGAATGGACCTTTCTCTTCACGATTCTTAAGAGGATGGGTCTGGGCAAACTCTTCATACACCTGATCTTGCTACTTTACAAAAAGCCAACATCCAACATCATACTAGGAGGTCTGCAAAAAGCTGACATTCACCTCAGAAGAGGGACCAGACAAGGCTGTCCTCTTTCCACACTGTTATTCGCTCACGTAATGGAACCATTGGCTTCTAACCTGCGCCTGCACCACCTCCACAGAGGCCTTTCATTCGGGCCCCACAAGATGATCATCTCCTTGTACGCAGACGACGTCGTCTTGTTGCTCCAGAACGCCGAGGAGAAGACGACGTCGTCTTGTTGCTCCAGATCGCCGAGGAGAACCTGAACCCCGTGATGAGAGCAGTTATTCAATTTGGACGCTTCTCAGGATTAAGAATTAACAATACCAAATCAGTCATCTTCCCACTCACCGCCGCGACCACTGAATTCACAGACGACTTTGGCTTCCAATGGCAACACTCAAATGTGAGGTATCTCGGCATCCAAATGAAAGAAGACATTGTATGCGATAACTACGAGGCCACATTGACCTCTATCCAACTCAAGATCGACAGGTGGAGGTTGCTGCCGCTGACCCTCTGGGGTAGAGTATCACTGGTAAAAATGATAATTCTGCCCAAAACTACTGTACCTATTTGTGAATATCCCTTTGCTGCTCCCCCAGAGGCTCCTGCAACGCATTAAAAGCATGGTCCTTGACCTCATCTGGGCTAGTAAGGTAACGAGAGTTGCATACACCACATGGACTCTACCAACGCAGCATGGGGGTTTGGCCCTCCCAGACCTAGATCGCTACTACTGGGCCGCCCACGCACAATTTTTGAGCCATTAGTACGCAACACAGTTTATAAGGCCCCATGTACAAATTGAGAGGGCACTCGCAACTCCACACCTCCTTCGCGCCATCATTTTTGGTCAATTCCCAGCCAGCCAACGATCAATGAACCCCGTCGCCACCACCTACTTAATATGGAGAAAGATAGCTAAGAAAAATGACGTCATAACCAGATTCTCCCCGCTTCTCCCAATCAAACACATCCCAGGAATCCCAGTCATATCTGAGAAAGTATTTTTGCTATGGGCAGCAAAACTCCAGTCACCTAGGGCCATAAAGCGGACCCACTCCTGTCTTGAGACGGGGCCTGGGCGGCCTCGCCCACACGTGCCACAGAAGAAAGGGCAGGGGATAAGTCCTCCGGCCCATGACACCGTTACCCGCACAATGCCGCGGAGCAGCCGGAGAGCCTCACACCAGAGCGGGGCACCCCTAGGGCTAAGAGGCGACTCCATCACTGAGAAGACCCACGGAACCTCGCCAGGAGGGCCCCACTAGAGATACCTTCTTGGCAGGAATACAAGGAGAGCCACCCTAGAGCAAGCCTCGCCCAACAAGACAATCCTCTCGCTTCAACGCTTCCGCTGGACACCCTCAGCCTGGAGTGAAAATCCCGTAGCCACCATGCCTGCAGAGGACACCCCCCGTGGCACTCACTAGAGAAGACCTTAAAGATATCCTCCACGAGATCAAGGATATCCGTACTGACATCCAGGACTCCGTGGTGGACCTCAGGGGGAGAGTGGACACCCTTGAGGAAAAAATGGAGGGAATGGAAAACAATCACCTCCAGATGGATCTGCTAGACATGAAATATGAAGCAAGGCTAACTGACTTGGAAATGAGGGAGGAGGACATGGTCCTGAAGATGGATGACCTCGAAAACAGGGAACGCCGAAACAATCTCCGCATTATAGGGGTGACCCAGCAAAAAGGAGAGACAGCAACGGAGGTGGGGCAGAAGGTTCAGCGCCTGATAAACCAGCTCTTTGCGTTGGAAGGGGGAAAGGAAGTACAGCTGGAAAGAGCGCACCGAGGAGGTGGCGGCGGGGGGGGGGCCCTAGATCAATTGTGGTGCGCTTTCTCCGCTACAGAGAAAAAATTGAGGTTTTGGGAAAAGCTAAAAAACTGGGAAGCTTCCTCTTCGAAGGGGACACGATTAAGGTCTTCCAGGATCTGTCCGCACTCATGCTCACCCGCAGACGAGTCTGTCGCCCGCTCACACAGTGTCTGGACATAAGATATAGATGGTTGTTCCCCTTTGCACTTTCCTTCGAGAGGGAAGGAGTGGACTATAGAGTGATCAACGGCAAGGAGGCCTCACAAGTGTTGCAGGTGCTAAAGGGAGACACCCAGACTGAAAATAATGAAGAGTAAACACAAGCATCGGCAGAAAACAGTAGGGAACCGGAGGGCCCCTGTTCCACGAAGAGGAAAACGAAGGGTAGAAGAAAATTCAGAAAACCAAACACCCCAACGAGGAGTGATGCAGATGGCCAAAATCATGGATACGCTCCAACGAAAGTGACAAAGGTAATAGTTTTACATCCCCGGCCGGGGACACGGAGTAAATCAGGAGAACTGTGGTGGATGGGCGTAATTCCACCCTGATGGCTTGCCCGTTGGCAGGCGTCCTGAACATGCGTGTGAAGGGGTAGGGGGCAGACAAGGGAATTGGAGTTATACACTTACAGATTCAGCGTAAATCCAATCACAAATGGAACCAGTGCAGCTCCCATGACACCGGATGGTAAAGGACAACAAGGAGAAGTCCTAATGTTGGACAATGAGAGGAGGGGCCGGGTCGAGACCCTCAGTCTGGGTTCACTTAATGTCAAAGGGCTAAACTCGCCAGCGAAGCACTCCCTGCTGGGGAGGGAAATCAAGAAGGCAAGATTGGACGTCCTTGTGGTGCAAGAAACTAGAACGATAAAAGGGCAGGAGAGGGCCATCCCGGGAGCACACGTGGGTCAGACTTTCTGGGCATCCAGCCACTCCAAAAAAGGGGGTACAGGCATTATTCTGCATAGAGACAAAAAGCTCACGGAAGTGTCACGGTGGGAAAGGGAAGATGGGAGAGCGATAGTAGTGTCGGGTAACCTATGTCATTCAAGAATCTCCCTGGCAGCAATATACTGCCCCAATGTGGGCCAAATGGAATTTCTTCGTGAAGCGCTGGGAGAAGTGATGACTAAGGCAGAGGGACTCCTACTCATGGGGGGGGGATTTCAATATGTGGGCAGACCGGGAACAGGACCATAGCCGAAAAACCACCCCTCAAGACAGTAATGGGAGAAAGCCACAGGGGAGCTTCCGAGACCTGATGTGGGAGTATGGGCTGGTAGATATCTAGAGGGAACAGCATCCAACCAGGAAGGGCTACACTTTCTTCTCCGCAGCCCATGGCACTAGGACCAGAATTGATTACCTATTTGCGGGACATCAGCATATGAGTAGGATAGAGGCCTGTGAGATAAGATTGGTTAGCTGGTCGGATCACGACATGGTCTGGTCGGACATCAGCATATCAGGCCTGAAGCCCAGGGACTCCTTATGGAAATGCAATGACTTCCTCCTTAGGGACGCTGTGTTCAAGGAGGAGATGACAACAGCAATCAGAGAATTCTTCGAATTCAATGATACGGGCGAAGTTAGCTGTGAGATAGTATGGGAAGCGGCGAAGGCCACCTGGAGGGGCAGACTGATCCGAGAAGGGTCCTCCAAGAAAAGGCTCAGGACCCTCCTGGCACATAAATTGAGGTCGGAAATACTCCACCTAGAACAGTCGGAGGGTAAGGGGGAGGACGAGAAGGAGAGGGACCTGGATAATGCCAGAGGGAAGAGACAGGAACTAAGGGAACTGGAAATGGGCAAAGTAGTAGCCGGCCTGCAACATCTCCGCCAAAGATATTACAAGAAAGCCGACAAGGTCGACGCTATGCTAGCAGCCAAACTTCGGGGCCAGAGAGCGGATAGATGGGTGACTAGGATAACAAGCAGTGAGGGGGGAGAGAGATCGGACGTGGAGGGCATAGCGGAAAACTTTGCGGGTTACTATGAGAGCCTTTATGCAAGGGAAGGGAACATGGATCAGAAAGCGCTGGGTGCGTACCTCAACAGGATCTCTCTACCTGCCCTCAGCCCCATGGTGGCGACCACCTTTGATGCCCCGATAACGGAGGAGGAGGTACTCAGGGCAATTTCAGGTTTGAAGCTGGGTAGGGCCCCCGGGGAGGACGGGTTCACTGCAGGCTTTTACAAGGCCTTCTCGGGCAACCTGGCTGGTTTTCTGGCAGGCCTCTTCTCCAACATAATGAGAAAAGGAAACCCCCCCCGTCTTTTGGTAAAGCCCTAATTACAGTGATTCCGAAGGAGGGGAAGGACCCAGCAGACTGTCGCTCATATAGACCATTCTCACTTTTAAATGTGGATGCCAAACTATTCACTAGAATCATTGCCACTAGGCTTGAAGACCATATGCCCAGGCTCATCCATTCGGATCAGGTGGGTTTCATAAAAGGAAGACAGGGGGCGGACACCCTTAGGAAGACCCTACATCTCATGAGGGAGGCAGCGCCAAGGGGGAATAATCCATTCCTGTTATCTATCGACTCCGAAAAGGCATTTGACCGGGTGGATTGGGGTTTCCTACATAGCGTGCTCCAAAAACTGGGTCTGGGGGAGGGAATCCACCAGGCGATTAAGGCCCTGTATGTGACCCCATCAGCTAGAGTCACGGTAAACGGTCACCTGTCTCGCATCTTCAACCTCCAGAGGGGGACCAGGCAGGGCTGCCCCCTCTCCCCACTTCTGTTCGCCATGACTATGGAAGTACTTGCAGAATATATTAGATGGTCCGTTAGAGTGCAGGCCATTGACATGGGTGACCGCACCTTCAAGCTGGGACTTTATGCTAATGATATCTTGCTACATTTGAGAGACCCCACTAGGTCGGTCCCAGCCACCCTACGGGCGATTGAATGGTTTGGCAGTTTCTCAGGCTTTAAGATAAACATAGGTAAATCGATGATCTTCCCCTTTGCATCAGACACGGATAGGGACCTGGAGGAACTGAACCCTCTGGGCCTACAAATCTGCACCGAAGGGATAAAATATCTGGGAATCAACATTGTCAGACCCAACGAAGATTTAAATCAAGCTAACTACCCACCCCTGTTTGACAGAATATTTAAAGACATGGAGAGATGGGGAAAAGGTCAAATATCCTGGATGGGACGAATAAATGCCATAAAAAGGAACCTTTTCCCTAGGGTGCTTTACGTCTTCCAGATGCTCCCGCTCGAAGCCCCGGATGCATACCTCATAGAAGCTAAAAGGCGAATACTGAAATGTATATGGCAAGGCCAAAAACCCACAGAGGGATACAAGACCCTCACGCTCCCCAAAGACAGAGGAGGACTTGCCCTCCCAGACCTTCAGACCTACCAGAGAGCGGCCCAGCTTAGAGCATTTGCCCCTCATCTTAGAGAAGACCCCGATAAACAATGGATATATCTAGAGAACTCCCTCCTGAGCCCAGTCACAGTAGGAGAATGGCTATGGGTCCCTCTGAAAAAGTTCCCTAACAGAATTAAGACCCACCCAATTCTAGGCACCATGTTGAAGGCATTGGCAGGAAAGGGTAACAGCGATAAAATAACCACATGGCCCTCCCCCTTGAGTCACATTTGGTCCACACCGGTATTGGAAGAAATACCTGGGCACGAACACTACCAACCCTGGTTTGACGCTGGACTATGTAGGGTCGGCCAACTTGTGAGAGAGGAGGCGTTCATAGGCATCCAGGAACTGGAAGAAGCACTTGGAATTGGTATTCTCTCCCCTCTCCTATACCTACGGCTTAAAGGAGTCCTAATGAAACCCAAACTAAAACCATGCATGCACCGAAAGCTCACCCCCGTCGAAAGAATCTTGGGCACCCTCGTAGAAATTAAAGGACTCATATCCCTCCTTTACAGAGCCCTATTGACTACCAGAGAAGGAACGACTAAAAGTCTTAGGAGAAAATGGGAAGGGGACTTAAACATTAGACTTGGAGACAACTCTGGAGGTGCCTCTGTAATAGCGCATACAAGACCTCAATCTCCTGCCAGTATAAAACACATGCCGTTAAACTTCTTCACAGGTGGCAGTACAATCCAATCAAACTCTCCAGGATGTTCCCGGATGTTGTCCCCACATGTTGGCATAGCTGTGGAGAAAAAGCAAACTATTGGCACATGTGGTGGACATGCGATAGGGTCCAGGTGTTCTGGACGGAGGTCCTCAGCTGGCTGAGGGAGGCAGGAGAGGGGCCTTACCCGCAAGACCCCATGTTACTAATATTTGGATTGCAACTAAAGGCCGAACATGGGGAAAAGCTCCCAGACTTAACACACTCTCTGTTACTGGCGGGTAGAGCCGCTCGAGATAGAACCTGGAAGAGAGCTGCCCTTCCCGGAAGGAGAGAATGGGTAGCAGTAGCCAAGGACATCTACTAAATGGAAAAATTAACGGAAGCAATGCAGGGCTCGAGCTCACATACAGAATCCGAGTAGCTACAGTTTATGGAGGCATTTGGCAACGCAGGAGACGAGACCTGATGACCCCGTGGGGGGAGCGACCCAGCCCCGCAAAACCCACCCGAGCCTAGAACATCTTGTGCTTGACCCAAGAGAGTCGGCCTATCACCGACTGACATGAGCCCGGGGGGAGCTGTCCCGAGATGCTTCCAAATGGACCAGCTGAATCTGTACTCTGAGATAAGAGGGGGGGAGGGCTGGTGGGGGGAACGGCAGAGATCCGGGGCATCTTTATGTGTGTTTTTTCGATAACGAGCCCGTAGTTGTTTAAATTGGATGTGTCACTTATTCATTTGAAAAACTAATAAAACTGATTTAAAAAAAAAAGGACCATGCTCGTTGTGATTCATTAACCTCTGACTCAGATCATATTATGTTGCCCCTTAAGGTAATATAAACATTGGTTTTGTGTCCAACTGTCTGGATAATATAAAAATCCATGTGCCGAAATAGTTGTGCATGCATTTATATTGTGATGGTTAAATGTGTTGTGATTTACCTGAATATTAATATTTTGGGGAAAATCTCAATGGTGGATTGCCACCTCTTACCCTTGTTTATCATGAGTATCTTCCAGTCTTTGTATTGTGCTTAGCATGTCATGGGTTAATTCTTTCCTATGATGTGACAATAACCATTGTTAGTATAGATTTAGATATTGGCCTGATTGCATGTTTCAATATTGTAATCAACTGGTCGTATTAATCCCTCCTCCGTGCTGTTTCCCGTTATGTTATACTTAATTTTTGGTATATTTTAATATGCACACATATTGAGACAAGAGTTGAATTACGCGTTAAGCTGCCCAATTAAGTAAGAAAATATTTTTGCACACACGTTAGTGGGTATGTTGTTCACGTAGCAATCAGAGTGAGAGAGAGGCCTGTGTTAATATCCCTCTACGTATTTGGCTGCCTAATCAAATTGGAAGAAAGCTTCTGCAAGTGTGTTAATGCGTGTATTATTCATGTGGCAAAGAATCATTGAGTGAAATTAAATTGTTGTTCTAACGGGCGCATTCAGTTTCTATTGGTTTAGCCATGAGGAGGGTCTTCTAAGACCCTAGGGCTTACCTGCAAGTTCCTGCGCCCGTTTGCGTCTGTTCACAAAAGTGAAGCCGACTTCTGTATTCTGTGTTTATAGATGTTGCTAGAGCTACAATTGTAGTCCTTTCTCCATCTTGAGGGCACCGGCCATACTTTGGGATCTGATTGCGCATTCTTGTGGTTAAGCAATGGTTTGTAGCCCATAGTTGCTGTATCTTTTAAATTAGTCCCGATGTCATACTGGTACTTTAAATCCTCTTTGTTAATTATTGAATAGCAGCAAATTATGTGCCAAAATATGAAATGATATGCCTACCTTGGTCTTAATAAAGCCATAAGAGTTATGCAAATTCTCATAGCGATCCTACTTCTTAAATGTGTTTATTTTACTAAGGGTTTAAAACTGGCCTAGGTATCAGATTATAATTCGATTTTGCGCTCACTTTCAATGTGAAAGGAAATAGGCCTTTAGTTTATTATGGCAATGGCAGAAGCTTTTTCATTTATATTAGAAGTTGAATTAAAAAATAGATTTTTTTCGGGTTTAACTCCTGCTTATCTTGCCTGGCACGATCATATTGTAAGTGATGATATCTAATTAAGCTCCTAATGATATTGCTTCAAGAAGTTATGTTTGGTGTCCATTTATTGGGTCATGTATAATCCCTATGAGTTATATGTAGTGTTCAAACAAAATAACTAGCTGACACAATGTGTGTACTTCAATCAATATAGAAACAATATGTATATTATTGTCTCCCTACAGGAATGATGCCATCTCACTGTCTGAATTGAGCCCTAGTTCCACTTTTCTGAAGCGACAAATCAATTTGGCTTCTTCTTGTCATAGAGGTAATTCTTTATTTCCACCTCTAGGGCCTAGAGTGAACTTCTGAAGTCCAATAAACTTTATTTCTTGTTTGTCACACAGTTGATGTTTCTGCTGTCAATGATGTGCCAGGGGTAGTGTTGTATCCTGGCTTCCGATCAAAGATAAACGTTCCCAAATTTGTGTACGCACTTACCAAATTGTGCTGCCTATATACATAAGGCTACATGTGCACACAATCGCATAAATTACAAATTTAGAATGACAGATAATGTTGTCTTTGATCCTGACTTGAGTTCCTTTTGAATTTTTAAACACATCTGTGCTTTCCAGAGCGGACCTGCACATTGGCCATGTGCCACATTTTCTAAAACTTGTCTTCTGGTGTTGCAGCCATGTAGTGGTGTGTTGCTTCTTTATTTCTGGAAGCGATGACAGACTTAAATTCGTCTTTAGCGTTCTTGCGCTTCTGTATATCATAGATGGAACATTTCATACAAAGTTAAAAATACTTGGATCCAGTTTCAACAAGTACCAGTTCTTTTTGAGAATCTTTATTATTTGTTTATTGTTCGGACAGTAGGTAGTTATGAATCTGACTTTTTCTGATTCACTTTGGTCCCTTTTACCTTGTATTAAGGTTTGTTCTCTGGTTAGTTGCTGTGCTTTTTCATGTGCTGTTTTTATACGTTTGTTGGCGTATCCTCTAGCTTGGAACCGCGATGACAAAAGGTCACATTCTGTGTCAAAGATTTCCTGGTCCTCCCTTGTTCCCCCAACTTGCCTCGTCGCGATTTGAAACACTTGTGTATAGGTGTGCATTAAATAGAATAACATATCACACCGTTATTCCCCATTATGCAGATTGGCTCCTCTGTGCTGATTTTCATGGGTCTTGATAATGTATGTTCTGCTCTGATCTGCCTCAACATCCATAACTGAAGATGTTTATCCTTTCCCATATTATGTTCCATGTGATCTGGATGTCCACAAGACTCTGTTGTTCTGTCTGGATCATGTTCTATTGCATTGGGTAACACTGCCACGTAGAGGCTTCATTTTGTCTCACTCAAGTGTTCTACTTCTAGGTTGCTAGTGGTGTCTTTTACCACCATCTATGACGGGGAGGACATTAACTCCAGTTTAATACTTTATTCTCAATGTCAGTTGTAATTCTGGTACAGGCGGTCTATAGGGAAGTCCATTTCAGGTGATATTAACTTTGGATCAAGGTGGCGGGTCATTGGTGTTTTCATGCTTCACAATAGTGGCATATTTTTAACTTTGCAACCCAGCATTGGACATGTTCCCCATTTGTTGTATTTTGCATATTGACGTAAAAAAATATCTCTGAGAACATGGTTTCAAATAACAATTGTAATGTCTGTTTCTAAGCAGGGCTATCTGTTGTAGTTGGAATTAATTGGGACTGCACTGAGTAGAACATCTGCGTCAATTATTTCCAGTTTATAAGCAGAGGACTTTGTCTAATAAATGTTAATAATGTTCTTCCTCCCGGTAGCCAATTGTCCTTGTTTCCTCAATAGATGATGTACATCTGCGTAAGTGCACTTGCATTTGAAGAATTGCTCTGCCTTTTAATAGGCCCATAGCAGAAGCGAAGCAACATTGCTCAATGTAAGCCTTCGGGCCAAACAGACACTAGCTCTCGCCATGACGCAACCATCACCTAGTATACATGTGAACACGCAGTGTGCTCTCCCCAAGTATGTATTGTAATTAGGACGCAAGTATGACTGTAAAATACATAGCTCTTTGCTTATTCCAATGATAGCATGAATACATTAGAAAAGAGGATGGAATTCTGATTTGCTAATATACGTTCTCAATGATTGCAATTTCGCTTGGCGGTTTCAAGGTTTTCTCATACACGCGTTTTCACAGCACGGTTGTGTTCAGGCACGGAAAGACAAGGGACTAAGGCGCTTGAGTGTGGGCCTTGCGAACTAGCTGCATGTAGATGATTGCAATGCGAAAGAAAACATAAAAAAACGTTCGCCATCTTTTCTATTCCCTGAGAAATCGTTAAAAAGGAAAGCATAAGACATTATCCAAAACGGAACACATTAATACAGAACAATCTAGACGAGTGTAATGGCATTACCCAGAATTTAAGTGGTGAGCCTATGCACTTAAAATGGTGACATCCTTACACTACAAAACTGTTCGATTCAGGCATTTCTAATAAAAGTAAATCAGGGCCCAGCAATTGGAAAGTGCAGCCTGCGCACACTTTCGTGGAATAGAACAAAATGTAAAGAGGCTTAATGCATTGTAAATCAGCCATTGATTCTGTGTACGTTAGTGCAGAGATAAGAGCTTTTCAAACTCCCAGAGAGTGGTCAGGCGCAGGCGCGTTTTAGCTTTATTGACTGGAAGACCATGCTTGGATGCATGCCTTCACCCCTCAAAATAAACATCTGCAAAACCGCAAATGGAAATGATGATAACATTGTAGGTATTGAGCCACATGTGGCCCTGCCTCTAATCCACGAGAGAACGCCTGAAGCACACAGGTGGACTAGCACGACCAAATATTAAACCACATTGATCTTCTATGTTACTAGATCCGTTTCTTCGGGTGAAACTCTAGTAGCACATGAACATGCTCAGATCTCAAGAAAGGGCTGGTGGGGTCTTGAAAGACTTCAGTCCTCTTCGAAGCTGTGGTAGTATTTCCAGAGAAAATGGAGGCAAGCATTTTTACGGTTACCATCACTCGCTTTGGTAATCCGTCAAATTAGGTCATGGCCGTCTCAATCCCCATCTTGGCATCCATTTCCAGAGAAAATGGAGGCAAGCATGTTTACGGTTACCTTTGCTCGCTTTGGTAATCCGTCAAATTAGGTCATGGCCGTCTCAATTCCCATTTTGGCATCCCATATGACTTCTGAAAGTGAGAGACCCCCAAAAACTGCCGGTGATTCACCCAACAGAGTCAATGAAGGTACATCCCAGGAGGGAATAAGACCAGGACCAAGTGAGAGTGTGATTAAAGGTTTCATCTAAAATTACGGCAAACAGAATCTACTCTGCTCATGCCGAGAGCGCTCTGCAGAAAACATGTTACAGTTTAGTTATATACACAAAAAACGTCATCAGTTGTGGAAAGGCCTAGGGGGCACAGAGACATTCGGGTTTGGACAGTAAGAGTGGTCACCTAGAGGTGCCAGAAGGTAGGCGATAGTTGATTGGTCCACAGGCAGGTGACGAAATGGCATGGTTCTCGGGGTCAAACGTTTAGCTGGGCTCAGTGGCTTGGCATCCGGAGATCGATTCATTGACATTCTATCTGCAACATTTTGCCCTTGTGGCCACACATTCTCATCCATTCAGAACTCTGACCTGTTTGTCCGACGTCAAGGCCTGTATTGTAACCCTTGTGAAAATATAGCTTCAAGAAAGGCTTATTTATTGCTTGGTCATGAATTATTTGCCATTATCAAAGGTATCATTTCCCTGTCGACATGTATTTAGAATATACTAGGCACGGGGTATAGGCTAAGAGATCAGTGTATGGTCGGGGGTGTCCATTCCATGTCATTGACAAGGGGAATTTCAGAATACATGGCTAGGATGACCGGATTACAGGAAGACACATATCATGATAAACATACACTTCATTGAGGAGGGCTCTGGGTTTGAATGTCCAAACACCATTAACTCTTTGTTGATGTCCAGGTAATTGGGGGCAAGCTAAGATCCCCTTTGCAGTTTGGTCCCACACTATACAATGGCTCATGGCTTTCAGAATGTTATCAACATGCAGTTTTTTACACCTTGCTAACTATTTTACACTTGAAAGACAAAGATTAAAAGCATACTTTCATCTTTGTATGACTAAATACCTTTACTGCAGAAAAAGAAAACAAAGAATTTGTTGACGAATAGCTGGATATTAAAACATTGCTTCTGACTTGAAATTCACTTATTCACATCACGCTGGTAGCGGCTAAGGATCTGCGAGGGTACCAGCTAGGGGTGACTAACTTCTGCATTATATTTATCTAGCATTATACATGTAATTACATTGAGTTCTGTCAGGAGTGAGGTAGCAATGTGTGAGTATGTACAAATTTATATTCCGTTAACCATTATAACATTGCATTTAGTATTGCGAGCATTTCAGAAATATAAGTCGACATGTATCATTCTTTCAAAATGACAGGTTAACATGAAAGTTTTCAGTTACACACGTATATGTATTTACATGGTTTACTCATAAGCCTTCTCAGCTTATTAACAGCTTTGCATACTTTTGCATGAGACAGAAAAAGCATGCTTACTTTCATTTATGTCAAGGAAAAATAGGTTCACTGGTTTGGGGTCTTTTTTCAACTGTTGATTTGCCCTAGAGTCCACAGGGATTATATTTTTATGGCCGGGGTCTGTGGGGTGCGGGGCAGGTTTTTAGCGACAGATAGCCCTTGCTCTAGGCTGTATCTTGAGTCAGTGAAGCGAGTCAGAAGGCAAATGATACAGTGTAGATTTTGTTGCGTTCTCGCAGCCAGCCTTCTCATGGGAACCAAGCAGTTGGGTGGAAAGCAGAGGGGAGGAGGTAGGGGGGAGGATTTTGCCTACTGTGTGCACTCGATGGAGAGGTTGCAGGCTGGAGTGAACCACTGGCAGCCAGTCACTATTACAAAATGGAGTCTGTGCTTCACAAAAATTGAGTCTTAATCACCCCTGGTTTCAATGTGCAGGGTGCTTGTGGGGGAATCGCAGCATCCAGCGGTAATCCCGTACGAAAAGGGTCACGGTTCCCGAAGGTGCTCTGGACCCAAAGCAGTCGTGACTGGGTCCACCCAGGAAGCTCAGGAATAAGGGAGGAGGGTGCCAGTGCCCTCTCCTTCCACTCATTTCACCGAGGTATGGGACATTCAATCCAACAAACCTACAGCCAAGTGGTCAAGGTTTTTTCTTCATGTCCCCTCCAACCTCAGAATATAGTGGTACTGAATCTGTTACTGTCACTTTTTTCCTGCACAATATACACGTAATGAGGGCCCACAATGCATTGCATGGTGTGACCAACTGATATTCTATTCTGCTCACGTAGTGTAGTATACCCATACTATACGTGTGTTCAAGGTGGTGACCTGTACTGCATCGTTGCTGAGGTACATGTCTTACAAGAATAACGAAACTCACTCCTTGTGAGTCTGGGAGAGGTCAACAAGCCACAAAACATCATTGATGAAATGAGGTAATGTTAGCAAAGTTGTGTAGCCCCTCAACCAAGAACAATCACAGCCAAATAAAGCCATGCTTCACTAAGTACATTGAGCATGGAGTCCATGTCTGAATTACTCTTGGTAATTTAGATTAAACCCTTTGTATTACAAAATTAGCAAATGTGTGGACGCTCCTCTACTGAGAAGCAGCATGGCCGAATAACCTGTTCTCGGGGTAGTTTTCCACACAGGAGGGTCTACAACCACCGTTTAGTTCACTATACCTTTCAGAGAGGATACACATTAATTTGCTTATCAATTAATGGGTGTCAGGCTGATGCAGAAGGACATACATTTCACTTGTGCCTTCATTCTTGAGTTAAGTTCTAGTTCCATAGAGGGTAGACTAGCTGTGTAATGGACAGATTGCAATAGCCAATCCATTATTTTTTTGATGAACACCATATTACACTGAAATAGTTGAGATAATTAAATTCAATGCATTTGAGAATGTAATTCAATCAGCAATTTCTCTAATCACTAAAAAAGAAATACACCAGAAAATCATTTAATTTCTTCAGCATTGCAGCTCAGTTAACCCGCCACAGACAATATCATGGGAGGGTCTTACTTATGTTTTTACTCTAATAAACTGTTCATTTGTGGGCTGATATTAAGGGAGAGGTCATGTCTGCTATTAGTTACCCTTTGTATCTTGTTTTTTCCATTGCAGTCTGATATTTGCAGGTTTGCTTCTTCCAGATTCATTTAGGATTCCAATTCCATAAAAGCAAAGAAAAAAAATCTAGGACTGGATGAAATATTCACGTTCGACATGGGCAACTTTGAGTGCTTTGTTAGGTTGAGTCATCCATTACCACAGAGTTCAGACACTAATTTCTCTGGAATCCCTCACTCTCTGACACATAGCACAGTCTCTTTAACATTAACAATGTTCTCAAGGTCACTATCATGTGTCTGAAATACATTAAAACATTATTTGATTAGTGTAGTAGATTCATTTTCATGCATCGCTGCAAACCGGATGGAAATTGCTTTATCCGAACGACATAAGTGAACATTTCATAAAAATTCTAGTTAAATGCATATGTTTTAGATGCCATCCACAATTATTTAGGGGCATTGTGATTCCTGTACATGCATAGTTCAGACTGATACCATCAATTTCAATTAAGTAATTCATTTTCTGTCATATCACTGTGGAGAGACATGCATATATTTAAAGATAGCTTCACTGGAGAATTTAGCAGAAACCTGATCTGAGGTTCCCAGTGTCATAAATCACGCTAGTATCTTATGTAAAAGGATACAGGTATAACCATGAACGATACAAAGTGGTAGGGTTTCTTCGGATCCTTGATGAGGCAAATGGCTTGAAAGTAGTGAATTCAAAATAGACCTTCCAAATTATACCACTCTCTGACTAATCAAAAGGCAGAGAGAGGAATCACTGGAAAGGGCGTGGGAAAACCCTTGGAAGTCAGCCTAGTATACAATAAGGTATAATGAGGAAGTGTCCCAACAATAACTCTCACTAATAACTCAGCAATAGCAATTAGAACAACACTAACTTGTGGATTCTGATAATTGGAGGCTCCGCCAACAAGTCTCTGAAGTAATCCAAATAAGGGAACAACAACAAAAGGAGGGAAGGGTAGTAAAGGAAAACGTATCCCGAACAGCAAGAGGCCCACGCTAGATACCGGGTTGGTGCACCACAGGATAGCGTCCAAAGTACTGTGCACAGTCACCTTCTAATTAACAGTTGTCGGCAGTACTTCCTTTCCCACGTTGAACAGAAATAGAGGGTAGAAATTCACCTTTTGTTTCATCACAGGGGTCTGCATTTAAATCAAAAGCATAGCACAAGGTGCGTGTGTAAATGTATGTGCAATGGTACACACAACCAGGAAACAGCACGTTAGAAGTGCAGGAACCGCGTGTGGCTTACACGCAAACAAACTTACACGCAGCCGGGAAGCCGCACGTTAAGAGGTCAGGAAACCACGTGTGGTTTTACATGCGACAAACTTACACGCAGCCAGGGAAACCGCACATGAAGAGTTCAGGAAACCGCATGTGGTTTTACACGTGACAAACTTACACGCAGCCAGTGAAGCCGCACGTGAAGAGTTCAGGAATCCACATGGAGATTTTACACGCTGAAAACTTACACGCAGCCAGGAAAGCTGCAGGTTAAGAGTTCAGGAACCGCGTGTGGATTACACACCAACAAAAGTACACGCACCCGGGACTGCCAGAACTCGCGTGTGCAGGAAAATCTGTCTGTTGGTCTTCTGTAGACGGCCACCGATGGAAGCATGTAGAAAAATACACGCAGACAAGGAAAGCTGCCGTATCTTCCTGGAAGCAGCTACAGGAGTTTGCGTGTGGAGCAAACACGCAGAAGAAAAGCCAAAGAAATTGCTGAAAAGATGCGAGGACGCAGATCTAAGTTTCAGCTACAAGATGCCATGTTGTTTCAATCAGAAGCAGTGAACGACATCCACGCGCTGCTTATAAACATAATGCAGAAACTCACGTGACAATCTCTAATCACGTGAATTTAACGACGTGAATAATGCAAACGTCGTTTTCCAGGCAAGATATCAAACAACCTCCATTTAGAATAGAAAGGCTTAGCAGTTCTATGGGAATAACCAGTTCTGTGTGAAGACAGTGTTACAGGTCCCGAGGTAATTTGCCTGCCATGGATGACACCCAGAGAGAGCCGTCAAAGCTGTATCACTTTGTGACACAGTAATCAGCTGGACAGGGCCATGCAAAGGGAAGGGGAAACAAGGTCAGGATGCTTGATGCTTGGCTCTCCTGTGTCACATGACTTAGAGCCGATCTATAGCTAGACATTTGGATCATACCAGGCTCGAGCCTTCAGTGGCTTTACCGACTCTAATGCTACTTGTTAGGGTGCTGGCGATATTTAGGGACTTGGATGGCCAATCCTCCTAAACAAATTGAATCATTTATAACAACATAAATATCTTATGGCTAACTGAAAGGGATGATGTTGGATCAAAGTAGATTGAAAAAATTGGAACCATCATTACATTCCATAATTATACCATACCAAATCATCTAAGTCCTTGTTATCAAATCCAATGAAATTTTTATAGGAAAATATGGGTCATGTTTCAGTCTCATTTCGAACCAGAAGGCTGGTTGCAGGGACACAACAATGATGAAAAACCCCCAGTGATCTGTGATCTTTGCACATGTTCCAACCATCAGGTAACAATTAAACCGTGCCTCACAAATATTGGCTTAAACCACTCTTGATAAGGGAAAAAAGCTTGATAGTTTTGTAAGGAATCAAAATGTTCTTTTACTGCAGTGAACCGCCCCATTCTCTGCATGGGTGCAAATTATTTGTGAGGTGTCTGGATATTATAGCAACTGCAATTACAATTAAAATATGCCACACTAGTTACGGCTCACCTGCAAGTTGACTTAAAAATTGATGACATAGCATGAAAGCTTCATAGGTGTGCCAATGTATTCTAAATCCAGAATACTACATGAACATTGTAATTTGCTTCTAGACTCTTGGCACAGCTGAAAGCTGTGACCATTGGCCATGCCATAATGCCATGGACACTTGAACATGAGGCTTTTGGCCATGATCATAGGCCATGGCTGGTGAGGTCTGATTAGGCATTAGTGCTGGATGTATGCACCTCCTTGGCATTGGCCTTCCCACTTTTTTAATCATTGGCACAACATGTGCATTGCCAATGGCTACTGGCCATGGCCAGTGTGCCCTGTAGAAAATATAGCATAACAACACACATGATAGTCAGTGAAAAAAATTAAAAAACTTTAGTTAGGAGAGTATGAAAGTGATCTGATTTATTGTAATGAAATCCTTGAAATACAGCAAGTGCAGGAAATGATGGTCACCTTAACATAGCATCCCCTGTTGTAAAGCCCATGGGCAGGCATATATATATATATATATATATATATATATATCACTTCAAAAAAAACTTTGTTGAGGGGACGTTATGGTTAAGATGCCCTAACAAAAACCTGTACACTTCACTAAAAAAAAAAAAAAACTTTCCTCCTCCCCTTTATGCTTAAAATTAAAACCAAAAAACCCCTGAAATTCGACAGTTATGGTAAAGTAAGCCCCCAACCCTGCCACCACCCATGTGCACTGCTAACACTAACACCCAGACCATGAAAGATGTAATTTCAAATGCCAATGCTGACATCAATGACAACATCACTTGTTTAGCCCCTTTCTTTTCCTTCCCTGCCATAATATATATGTGCATTCAGTAAAAAAATTTCACTAAAGGAATGTTATACTTCACAGTGCAACGAAACACCACTGCACATTCCCCCATTATAGTAAGCTAAGCAACCATAACTCGCACCATCTACGTGCATTGCTAAGACTAACACCCAGGACATCAAAGATGACATCACAAATATCATTGACGACATCACTGATGACATCACTTGCTGTGTTAAATTTGTCTATCGCTTTGTTGGGATGAAGACGGTCACGAGGCACACCCCTGCACCCCTACAAAAGGCCACACCCCCGAGCACATCTTCATTGTCCTTCTAGCTATAGCAGATTGAGGTGTGCTGCCTTTACTGCTGTAGTGACCAAAAGGAAACTAATCGGTATGGCTTCCATGGCTGCTGTTGGGTCATTAGCCTCTGACCCACCCGCAAACCCACCACCACCACCACTTCACCAAGGGCCTGCAGAGAGATATATCATTGAGGATGTAGAGATTGAGGAAGAAGAGGAGGAAGAGAATGAAGTGGAGGAAATCCGCACTAGGAGCACTCGGCAGGAGTCGTGGGTGTGGCGGTTGTTTTCCGTTTATGGGAAAGTACCAAAAGCACATGTGAACCTGGTGAAGTGTAACCAGTGCGAGGTGGTGTTGAGTCGCGGTAGATTTGGAGCATACAGTTTTGGTATGACAACCTTGAAGCGACACATCACTTTGTTCCACACTGTGGACATTCGCAAGGTGGTGCCATGTAAAGAGCGTAGTCGTTTGAGTTCCTCTACAGCATCCTTGGTATCCAATCCTCCCACCACAAGAGACACTCCTATGGGGAGCACTTCCCTCCAGCTGCCTCACAAGCCATTTGCAATGCTTTTGACCCTTACCTTTCAAAGGTGACAGTAGTGTGCACGTATTGTGATGCAGTACTCTGCAGGGGGAAGAGTTTTCGAAGTGCTTTTGAGGCTGCAGTTATCGAGCACCAGAAGATCTGCTCCTTACCTAAATAAAGCTCACCCTAAATCTTTCTCTGTTCAGTTGCCCATTTTTATCCCCATGGTCGGTGTCCCTTCCTTACCCTTATTTCGCCTCTTCTCCTAGTGTGCCATGTGCTGTTAAGCATTGAACCTAAAAACAACAAAAATTACAGAAAGGATCTTTTCAGAGCCACCTTTCTCATTATAACAATAGAACTATGAAGTGACGGTCGTAGACCCCTGCAGAGTTCTGAAAAACTTTGCGGACAGTCGTAGAGGAAAAAAGGGAGGGTGCAAGCGGAGCAAACACAATAAAGTATACGTTGGGAGTAAATGGCAGCTCTGAAAATAGCCTTTCGGTGGTGTGTTGTGTGGGTCAAAAACAGTGGATTGGGGTAAACGGATTGTCAGATAGGTAAGTGTGATTGCAAAAGAGGTCGCAATGCATTTTGTACATTGCGAAGAAAAATCTGATTGCCAGCATATGTGAGGTGGACTCCATCTCTGCGGAAAATGAAAGTGCTGCGAAACAAAATGTTTTCATTGTGGCAAGAGGACATGCCAACATCTCTTAAAAATGCACACACAGCCTTATTCACATTGCATCTCGCTTTCTCCATTTATGGACCAAACACAGAAGAACGCAGCCATATTTGTCTTCGGGCAATACGGGAAAAAAGTATTTGACAATTTGGAAATATGTCCATGAGCTTCGTGAGTCCTTCCTTCATTGCAAATTACAAAGAAATTCCAGATACATGGCCTAAACTGTTTCCTCCACAATGAATGATCAGTATATCTGGAGGACGCTCTGTCAGTAAAGTAACACAGAGAGGTACCAAGTCCAGCCATCTCATGCCACGCAGCACGCCATGCCAGTGCACTTCCGCAGGAGGAAATCTGAGATTTGTAGATAAACTGCAGCTTTCTGCATGCACCTTCAACCAATGTATCCATTAGTCTCCCAAATTCAGATAATCTGTTTTCGAGCATGGAAAGCCATGGCTGTGTGGTCTCCTGTGAGGGAGAAGACGGTATTACTAAAATATGTCGATCAGAACACACCTACTGAACTTTATGGACCAATCCCTAGCTCCGCTCATTCTCATTTACATGTGGCTCCACACTTGAATCCCCGGTGGTGATATGTGCTGGCTGCTAACTACCGCCATGTTCGCGGACATGTACAGGATTAGAGTGTGAGGACGGTACATTAAAGTACTGTTCCCCTTTTTCCCCTTTAAGGTAGGTTCTGAAAAGAGCAATTTTTTTTATTTTTGGCCAGATACCGTACGGACGTCTGGTATTTTATGTATTTTTGTTGTATTTTTTGACCTTGCTTTACTCTTGCAAACATTACAGAACCTTCTCTAAAGCAAGCCTTATGTTCCAAAAGAACATCGCATTTCCCAAAGAAGATAGCGCAACACCATCTCCTTCAAAGTAATGCGCATTGCTTGGAGCAATGTTATAGTGGCTATAAAAAAACATACCAACTTGTAGCATGAATGCACGCATGCCGCGATTGATGATACACCTCCCGATGCTTTGATCTGGACAAAAACAGAAATGTTGTTCCATTGTACTCTCGGGAGTAAAGCAGGAAAAATTGCTTTTGTTGTTGGGAAGATGGTCATGAGTGCTTCAACCAACTGTGCCAAATCTGGCAACAAAGTACGTGAAGTCACGCATCCCAAATGTCAAGCACCGTAGTGCAAAATTACCACATGAGGTGTGGTCATTCTACGCATGTCTCTACAAACTTGCAGAATTGCCACAGCATTGACATCAGTGTCAGCGCTCCACACCACCTCCACTCCTCGCACATCGAAATGGTGCGCCACATGCCTACTCTCGGCATAGTGTTGTAAGCCTTGCACAAAAATGTCTCCAAGCATCAAAACCATGACCCTCTCCACCTCTGCCATCTTCAGTGTGCGCACCATCTTTCGACACAAAAGAGTGATGTGAACATCTGATTGGCTGATGTCTACAGTCGCCTTTCCATGCAGGATTTGCTGTAGAAACCCGTATGTGACACGCCCTACCAGCGGACAGGCGTTGCCTATGCGAGGCACGTAACTCTTACCCAGTCCTTTCACCCTTTCTACAGCGGTACCAAAGCGAGTCCCTCATTGGACACAACTAAGCGGTCTCACAATCATCCACCAATCACATAGAACATCGCTAATTTTAACTCCGTCATCAACATTGCGCACTTCAAAATTACTGTCGATGATTCTGAATGGAAGTTGCATACCATTGCAAAGCACCTACTTCACAAGCTACTGTGCAAGGATTGCGAATTTCTACGTACAGCTCCATGCATGTCCACATGCATCAGTATAGAGTACAGGTATGTATATTTTAATCAGAGAACATGTGGAAGCCTTATGATTTAATTTAGACAAAATAATGCCGCTAAATGTCCACAGGGAATACATAACAATGCTCCACCTTTAAATTGCAAGATTGCCGATTTGTTATTCACAAATCGCACAACTGCTTACCCTCTTCCGCATAACCTGTACATATGTTGCAAGCATGCCTATTTAGGGCAGACCTCAATTTTGTATGTGAAAATGTCGAAGTTGTGTACACTGTACGGCCTTCAGTAATGCTACTTGCAATGTGATCGCATGAGAATAGTAAGCGTTCCCGATTGTAGTCGTGACATTTCCTTCTGAGGGTCTCCCGATTTTTCGACATCGTGCTTTTCATTAACAAGTACAAAATGTTTCCCCATCTAGTACTATGCCCTATCACTTACAAACCTCTCTCCTATGCATAGTACACTTTGTAAACAACAAGGCATTTCCATACCCTTAAACGTTTTAGTTATTTTGAAGGACCTTCAAGTACCATATTGCAAGTACTATGCAAAGACTGCACAGAGTGAAGTGAAATGTGCACATGCACTGGGTTGAAATATGAAAGCTTAATGCTCTGATGAAAGAAGCACAAATAATGTCTGCAGTATCATGCCTGCTGCAAACATACAAAGTGATTGATTTTGTTTTTTTTTTTATTTGCAGTGAAGACTACTCTCCTGAGAATCAACAGCATCTACACTGCACACGACATATCTGTAGAAACCTGGACATCTTGCACAAAAAAAGAAGTAGAGTGCAACCTTTATATTGTAACTACTCCTTAAAGAGGCTGCATGGGTTATTTGTTTATTTTGGGCACCAAAGCAAGCAGTGATTTGTAAACCATTCTACCTACAAATATCTATTTATTGAACAAAGAATAACAGGCAGAATGGCAGACGAATCCATGTGTGTTTGGTACTCAAATAACACAGGTAATCCTTAGAAGGTTAGATTGTGAAAAGAAGTTGCTGTAGCAAGTTTTTGGCATTTCGGTTATTAATAATGGTTCTCGTCACAAGTAGGCCACTTTGTACTCTCATCTGAAGCACACTGTAGTAGTATACAAACAGTAAAGTAGCGTTACCAAATCATTGTTAGAGTTCACTGTATGTTGACACACCATGACAAAGAGCTTCCCCATCAGACTTATGCACACATGCACACTGCAAACATACATTGGTCAACAGACCAAAGTATATTTTTTTTCTCAACAGACACCAAAGAATGCCTACCAAAAAGCAACTCTGTAGAAAGGAACGCAGAATTAGAGCAAATAAAAATAAAGGTGCCCTATGTAAGCATCCACCTAGTTTGTAGAGAATCTTGGTACAAACCAGCTAATGCAGTTGGGTAACAAAATAAAGGACGGCTCAACTACCGAAACTGTACCTCCTCCACCAAAAAGTGTCACAAAACAGAGAAATGGCAAAAAAACGTCTGCCAGTACAGCTAACAATGTTCCTAATAATCCTGATACTGTAAGAGAACCCATAGTAAAAAAAGTATTTTAGCAAAAATGTTTCATCACAGAGTCCTTCAGAATCTACTAAGAAGAGGACCAAAATCATCCTCACCCCTTAAAACGTACCGTAGAAAGTTAATTCTAGAAGCACTCGTGGACAGTGCAATCCTTCTCAAAAGGAAGTTGTTCATATTAGTGTTAAATAGGATGAAAGCACTAACAAAACTAAGTACCAAACTGCAAAAGAAACTCAGCAATAAACGAAATGTGAACAAAAATAATTTCTTGCATGTTTGTGGTGGTGAATGGAGTCACACAACAACCACAGAGCCATATTTTAATGAAGAAGCATACAAACAAAATCAAACAAACATAATTGCCATCCATAGCAGTGCACGAGGGTATGAGAAAATCAATACTACCATCATGGAACAAGAAACACTGCTTACAAAACTATCTCCTGAAAACTCAGAATTACCTCTCGATTCAGCAGAACCACACCGTCCAGTATACAAATGGCCGTGCACATCAATGTGTACCATTCCAAACAAAGCTTTCAAATCTTTACGTCAGTTCCTTAATCAATATGTAAAAGGTAAAGACAAAAGTAAAATGAAAGTGCTTTAAAATATGGATATTTGTGCAGTGCGGAAAGACACACGACTAAAAGGACATTCATTAACCTGCATTTCTGGGCCTATTTGCAAAAGTACTTTCCATGATATCAAAAGAATATCAGTATATTATTCCAGTGTAAGAAATTTAGTGTATAAAATATACTATGGGAGTTGGCCACCAGGGGGCGCGCGGATGCAGACCTTGTCCGCGTGAGCTCCCGTCGCACGGTCCCCTAAATCGGTTTGAGCCCCCGTTTCTAGGGACCCCCCCGGACTCAAAGTTGGCACAGAGGTGTCGGAAGGTCCCCCCCGCAACACAGCGAAATCCCGTCCAAAATCGGACAAGAATTCCAGGAGAAAGAGGCTTGGGCGCTTCGCGCCGAAAACGAAACCAACCCTGCCCAGAGCGGGCACCACGCAGCGGTGCCCAGAGACCTCGACAATCTTCGCGCGCTTCGACCCGCGGTGAGGGGGCAGCGCTCGGACACCCATGCACCCCACCCTCACAGGAACGACCCACTGGTGGAATCCGTGATCTCCAGCACCCAGCCGAGCCCTGCGCTGTGAACACTGCCAAGGAACGCATGGCGCTGAGCACATTGGCCTCCCTCCCCCAGCTACAAGGCGAAAGGCGGCCCTCCTCGCGACGTGGCTGCAGCGGACCCCGCCGAGACACCAAGTAAGTAAGTGCGCTTACTGGCACTCCCCGCCTGCCCCCGCCTGACTCCACACTTGCAAGCCGCCCCCCCACCGAGGAACAAACCAGCCCAACGCTGTGGGTTGAGGCCCCACACGAGGCGGTGTAGGCCCTGGAAACCCTGCTGCGCCCGACTCCACCGGAACCCCCAACCACACAGACCTCCACAGGCGGGGCCCTGCTCTCCCAGGCCTACGGGTGGCAGTTACGCCGCGGGGTACCCGCGGCTTCCCTGCACCGCACGTGGTGGAAGGACCGTAGCCCCCGGTGCACCCGGACAACACCAAAGAACACGGCCTCAAAGATTGGACACAATCTATCGCTCCTGTTAGAACCCCACCACCCCGGACCCCGCGGAAAGCTTTCTCCACACATCCAAAGCCAAAGAATATAGGCGCTGACCACGGAGTCACAGAGAGAGGGACCCAGGAAGAAAAGCGGGACAAGCCCAAACAGCTCACCCACCACCAAGTGCCCCCTGGGAGGTCGGACGGGGGCGGGTTGCCGAGGGTCTCCCGAAAGGTCCGCACGGCCCGTTGGGACTATCCAAGCACTGCGGGGCCCGCAAGAAGTGGGTGACCCCGAGACACGCATGCTGCACAGATCCACTGAACGTTGCGACTTCAAGGCACTATAGAAGAGGAGTAGAACCCTCAATGCTTCACATTGGGAGCACTTTCTAGACTCAGCTCTCCCTAAACATACTGGAGAACTGCCTCGTTACACACCGCTGGGGGAATGGCCCCCTGACTCATCATTGTCCTCTCGGACACACCAACGATACCAAGAAAGATACAGGGGCGTGTGCCTCCTCAGTGGTGTCCACAGTCCTAACGAGCGAACTCACCTAAAAGTCTAGGAGAGATTCTCACAAGCGCATGAACCCCCGACAGAAGCTCGCCATTTACGCCTACAACGCAAATCCCGATCCCAGCGGCGACCTGAAGATGACGTCTCCGATAAACCCGACCCCGGATGGGGACACAGCGGCAACGAAAGGCGACATTGCAGGCTTGCTCGCAGAGATCAGGAACATAGGTGCCAACATTGGCGGAAAAATTGATAAACTTACACAGCGGATTGACAACATTGAGGACAGGGTCGAAGGGATAGAAAATAACCAGGCCTCAATTGATACCCTTGAAACCCAGATGTCTCTAAGGATAAGCGAGCTGGAGAAGAAGGAACAAGAGTGCAAGTTGAAGATGGATGATTTGGAGAATCGAGAAAGAAGAAATAACCTGCGTTTTTTCGGCATCCCAGAAAAAGAGGGGGAAACTGAAGAGGACCTGAAAACGACCATACATGATATCATAAAGCTCCTCGTTGCTGATGATAATATTGATGAACCCAAAACGGAACGCATCCACAGGGCGGGGGGACCACCCGGAGGACCCCGGTCCGTCCTCGCCCGATTCCATCATTATCAGGACAGATCGAGGGTGCTAGAAAAGGCGAGGAACGGAGGCACCATCACCCTGAGCGGGGCACAAATAACAATCTATCAGGACCTCTCCTCTTTAACCCTCGCAATGAGGAAAATGTGCAAACCACTCACCACATGGCTTAAATCTCGAGACATAAGATACAGATGGGGATACCCCTTCTCCCTCTCCTTCGATCACGAAGGATCGAGAATCAGACTGAACTCGGAGAGAGAAATTAAGGACTGCATCCTTGACCTATTAGGTTACCAATCTCAAGAAGAATCGACCGATCATGCACCCCGCGAAGACAGGGAATGGCGAATACAAGGCCCGAAGAGGAGGAAAGTTAAAGGCTCGAGAAAATACCGTAGAGGAAATGGCTCGCCAGAAGGATTGAGTTGATCTCATCTCCTCGCAGCCCTACTCAGCTAATTTACATGCCGGAAAATAAGATTGAAGGACATCTCATATGTAGGGTGTCTCGATCCTACCCGCGCCCAGCTAACTTGTACACCTGGAGGCTCTAAAGTTTATATTGATGTATACACTGCAAGGGGACTGTGAAGTAACGGTCTCCACTGGTGGTTCGGTTATGAGCCAGTGCTTCCAACTCGGCTCAATCGAACGCCACCGAACACATGGGGGGAGGGGGAGGGAAGGAAGGGGAAGGGGAATGGAGGCTGACTTCGCATCAGCGATTTGGATGAATAGAGCACACGGGGAGATGGGTTTGTGGTCCCCCGGTCACCATGGGGAAACAATGGAAAGATCAGCGCGTCCTTATGACCTAAGACACCACCGTCGTGATGACGGCTGAGGCATGCTCCGAGGGCATCATGAGGGTGGGCACATTGAATGTGAAAGGCCTGAACTCACCCACAAAAATGTCCCTTGTCTATAGAGAGTTCCGGAGATCGAAATTTGATATCCTTCTCCTACAGGAGACTAAATACGTGAGAGGCGAAGAAAGAACAATCTTGGGGAAGCGAACAGGGCTGGAGTTCTGGGGATCGGGCTCACTGCGCAAAGGTGGGGTGGGGATCCTGATCAGAAAAGGAATAAACCTATTGGTCACGAAGGTTTGGGCAGACGTAGAGGGCCGAGCGCTACTTGTCACAGGTACCATAGGTAAACTAGCTATCACGGTGGCCACGATTTACTCCCCAAATGTAGGTCAGATCCGATACCTCTCCAAAACAATACCCAAAATCATGCTAGAAGCGACCGGCCATGTAATACTAGGTCGGGACTTCAACATTTGGGCGGACCCCGATATGGATTGGCACCCCGGCAATCCCCAAACAAGGGACAAACCTACTGGGGACTACACCCAATTTAATAGGATGATGGAATTGTATGGCCTGATGGACGTGTGGCGTTGTATGCACCCCACAGATAAGCAGTACACCTTCTTTTCAGCCCCACACAACACACACACCCGCATTGATTACCTCTTCTCCTCGAGAGACCTATGTGACACAGCCTCCTGTTCAGATATCGTTGCAACCTCATGGTCAGACCACGATATGGTACGAGCCGATTTGGTGTGGGGCTCCCTCCCAATAGGGAGGGGTAGATGGCGGTGTAATGAATCGCTTTGGAAAGATGCAGTTTTTAAACAAGAAATGCAAGCCGCAATTGAGGACTACTTCCAACTGAACGATAATGGTGAGGTCTCCAAACAGGTTGTCTGGGAGGCGGCCAAAGCCACATGGAGAGGGGTCTTTATGAGAGAAGGGGCCAGTAAAAAAAGGGAGAGAGCTTTGATTGAAAACAGGCTCCGCAGGGAAATTACCCAACTAGAAACGGGAACAATCAAAAGTGGGGTTGCTGACTCTGAACAGGTCTTAGAAGCCAGGAAAAAAAGGGAGGAACTCTGTCTCCTAGAACATGACCTAATAGCCCGCAAACTTCTCCTCTTGAAGCAGAAGTTTTACGAGAAAGGGGACAAAGCGAACGCGTTATTGGCAGCCAGACTACGGGCCCAGCAAGCCGACAGAAGGGTTCACGAACTATCTGATTCAGAAAACACCCCGGTAGGGGCCCAAACCACCATCCCTGAAAAATTTGCCGATTTCTTAGAAGCTTTGTATACCCCCGACGGAGATCCCGACACACCAGGCATCCAAACATATTTAAAAGACATTGACATGCCCGAAATTACAGTCACAGAGGCGGAATCCCTTGACAGCCCCATAACGACTGTGGAGATCCATGAAGCCATAAAGAGACTTACACCAGGTAAATCCCCGGGGGAGGATGGGTATTCGGCAGGATTTTATAAAACATTTGCAACACAACTCACTCCCTTCCTCACCGATCTCTTCAATCAGATCTTGGAGACGGGGAAACCCCCCGACTCATTCACGAAGGCGATCATTGTGGTTATTCCAAAGGAGGGGAGAGACCCTGCGAGATGTGGCTCATATCGCCCAATTTCCCTACTAAACTTGGACGCGAAAATTTACGCCAGGGTCTTAGCCGCTAGGATCGAATCGTTCCTCCCCCGTCTCATCCACGCTGACCAAGTAGGATTCATATTAGGCCGTCAAGGCGCAGACACTATGCGCAAAACCCTCCACCTGATACACACCTCTCATAGTCTCCACACCAACCCTGCACTGCTTTCTATTGACGCGGAAAAGGCGTTCGATAGGGTAGAATGGGACTTCCTAATAAAGGTCCTTCAGAAAATAGGACTAGGCCCCAACTTGAGAAAGGGTATACAAGCGATTTATTCAGCTCCTTCGGCATCGGTCCATGTGAATGGAGAATATTCTAGGTGGTTCCGATTAACGCGTGGTACCAGGCAGGGATGCCCCCTCTCAGCCATTCTGTTCGCCCTATCGCTAGAACCAGTGGCATGCAAAATCAGAAAAGACCTTGGTGTAGAGGGCATACGTTTGGAGGCGTAGAGTACAAGTTAGCGCTATATGCAGATGACATACTACTACACGTAGTCAACCCAGAGACCTCCATCCCTCAAGCCATCTTTCTAATCGAGGAATACGGCCGCCTGTCAGGGTTCAAGATCAACCGTGCTAAGTCTGTCCTCTTCCCTCTGCAAGGTGACCCAACTACGAATGTGGCAAGATATTCCTCCCTGGGGCTAACGATCGAACACCACACATTACAATACCTAGGAATACGAATCACCAAAAATATTGACTCTCTCTACGAAGCAAACTTTCCCCAGCTCCTAACGAAACTCCGATCAGACCTCGCCAGGTGGGATAAACTCACGATTTCGTGGCTGGGCAGGCTCAATGCGATAAAAATGACTTGCCTTCCGAGGTTCTTATACCCATTCCAGATGCTCTCAATCCGGATCCCACAGCGGTGCTTCATAGAGGTCAAGAGGGAAATTCTAAAATTTCTCTGGCAAGGAAAGAAGCCCCGAATAGCTTATACCACCCTCACACTGCCCAAAAATAAGGGAGGGGTAGGACTACCTGACTTGAGAAAATACCATGCAGCAGCCCAGCTCCGTCTACTTGTCCCCCACCTGCGCAACTACAGTGAACCACAATGGGTAGCAATGGACAACCACTATCTAGCGCCTGCAACACTTGGGGAATGGATGTGGGCACCACGGAAATGGGTGATGAGAAGAACGAGAGACCACCCACTATTTGTAGCCCTGTGGGAAATCTGGAGAGAGGGAGCAGATATGATACGCATTACAACGTGGCCGTCCCCACTAAGCCACTTATGGTCACCAGGTATCAACAACCATATCCCCAACGTAGAAAGATTCCAAACCTGGTACGAGGCGGGACTTGCGCGGGTAGGCCAACGTGTACGCACCGACTCCTTCATTACCTTGCCAGCCCTAACGGAGACCTTAAACATAGGAACTCTTTCCGCTTTTCACTACATCCAAATTAAAGGGGTCCTGACGAAAGATGTGTGGAAGGATAAATTGAGCAGAGAACTCACCCCATTTGAAAAAAGGCTAGATTCCAAAACTGATAGGAAGGGATTGATCTCTATAATGTATAAGTTGCTGTTGGAGGGCGGTACTGGGTCGACACACACTCTCCGAACACGATGGGAAAACGACATGGGGATTGAAATTGTAGACGAACTGTGGGACAAAATGTGCACCATGGCCACACGCACTTCAATATCAAGCCAATACAAACTACACTCCATCAAACTCCTCCACCGTTGGCAATACGACCCACATAGACTGTCAAAGATGTACCAATCATCATCCCCCCACTGCTGGCGCGAATGTGGTCAAACAGCTGATTACTGGCATATGTGGTGGGACTGCCCTAAGGTCCAGATTTTCTGGGATGAGGTCCTTGGCTGGATAAGGCACACGGATGGGATCCAGAGAACTCTGACCCCGCAACTGGTGTTGTTTAGTCTTGAGGCGGAGGACGGAGAATGGACAAAGGTCCAAGGAGTAGTCCCCCACCTATTACTTGCGGCAAGGGCACTAATAGCGACCAAATGGAAATCATTGTTGACCCCGAATAAGAAAGAATGGATTAATGTCACCCTAAATCTCTGCACGATGGAAAGGATAACTGCATCACTCCATGGTAGAGCGTCACAATGTGAACTGTTATGGTCCGACTTTCTGAACGCATACACGTCCACTGCAGAACCAACCCAGAGCGAAGATGGGTCTCTGCCCTGAAGAGGGCCGGACCGGACCACCCCCCCTTCCAGGGCCTATCCTCCCATCACTTTACCATACATCTCTCCCCACGCCGCTAGACGCAACCACCTCAGGCACACAACTACACCCCCCTCATGGACGCGCCCATAACTGAACTCCATTGACCTAACCCTGACCCACAACTTATACCTTGACCACGATGCCAAAAATCTCCAAATGACCAGTCTTCCATTCTAGGGGGGAGGGGGGAGGGAATATCAATTCTAAATTTGTTGGGGGAAAAGGGAGGACATAGTTGTTTATACTGTTGGTCTCTCCACGTTCTTCTGATTATGTATGCTCTTTAGTTGTACCTTCCAACCAACAGGAAGAACTTGACCTGAACAGGTACTCGTTGTTATTCCAAATGATAATCTCATTCTGTACTTCCTTGTTCATGTGAATGTTTAATTTGAAAACTCAATAAAAACAAATTTAAAAAAAAAATATATACTATGCAAAAAGTCCAGCTTCAGAATTAGGCAATTTAAATACCACTCTTCTGCATGGTACACCCACATACTTATAAGATTGACGATATTCAGAAAAAGTATTTTGGAAGTGAGAGCCACGTAGAAAATGCAACAGTTTTGGAACATAGTAGCGACAATTCTGCACATAGCATCCTTCTATTACACACATACAGAAAAGAAATAGTAAAATTTAAAGGGTCATCGGCTGAAGTACCAAACCATGTGTGTGTGTGTTGCCGCAGAACGTTTTACAAAAGGAACACAAAAAATGTGGACATAGCATACAAAATAGAAAACAATGAAGACTCTAAATGGTTTGAATTAGCTTTGTACCTTTTAGCTGAAAACAAATATGAAATAACTGAACGCCTAATATGTTGCAGTTACTGTACTGCAAAATTAGACAACAACCACACTCCTTCACTTGCTATTACAAATAATTTGGAATTGTTTCCATTACCAAAAATCCTGCAACAGCTCAATTTGTATGAGAGCATAATAATTCAAACAGTTCACCCATTTCAAGCAATTATACGCCTTCATCCAAAAACAGCAAAATGACCTTCCTCTGAATTGGTGAAAGGCATTAGTGGCAAAGTAGTTTATCTGCCATTAGATCTAACGGAAAATGTACACACTCTAGTAGTGGAACAATCAATAGAGCATTCTTTAATAGTCTTGGTAAATGGAGTACCAACAAAGGACAAAAGAATTTGGCAACAATTAGTGGATTTACACAAAGTTAGACAAGCATTGCAATATCTAAAAGACAATAATGAGTACTACAAGGAAATAAATATTGATGAAAGCTTAAGGCAAACAACTGAAATAATTCAAGAGCCATCAGAAACTGGACAATTCGAACTTCTGGATCCAGCTACAGTAGCCACTCTTTTGGACCATTACATAATTTATCCATTGCATTCCGATGAAAGCATAGATGATGCACTAGAAATTTACCAAATGCAACAAACGAAAGCGTCACCAATGAGTATTTGGGAAAAAAGTATAGAAGCACATGCTTTTCCACTGCTATTTCCTACTGGCAAAGGTGGAAGATACGATGCTAGACCCACTCAGATTGGGGCATCAGAATACCGCTCATTACGAATGTATTTGCAAGATCCCAGATTTAGACAAAATGTGGAATACATATTCCACCTACTCTATGAAAGTGAATTAGCAACACTATGTTATGGAGTTGCACACATTCTTAAATCTGGAACGCACTTTTAAAATATGTCAGCTATGCAGTTAATACAAAAAGTACAAGAAAAAGATGAGGTTTTACAATCAAGTATAAAAAATGTGTTTGCAAACATGTGTGGTACAAAGGAATACTGGTTCAGATGGCATGGAGACGTGCGTTGCATGATCAGAAACCTTGGACCAGCAACTTGGTTTTTTACGCTAAGTTGTGCAGAATATGCATGGGAAGATTTACATGAGTTCCTACGCATAGCAAACAGCAACAAAAACAACATAGATATATTAACACCTGGAGAACATTGCTCTCTAGATCCAGTTAATGTCTCAAGGTATTTCCATCATAGTTTCATTGCAATGCTACACTTTATTTGCAATAAAACTGTTCCTCTTCTTGGAGAAGTGCAGCACTTCTTTTGGAGAAAAGAATATCAAGCGAGAGGAGCACCACATATTCACACGCTGTTATGGATCAAAGGTGCACCGAAATTTGGGCACGTCAGTGATAGCAATGTTTTGCATTTTATCCAAAAATATGTCACATGTGAAATCCCTTCACAACAGACACATAGTGAGCTGCATGGGCAGATTTTACAATTTCAAAGACACAAATGTGGGAAATATTGTCGCAGCAAATACAAAAACAAAGATAAATACTACACCAAATGCTGCTTTGGTTTCCCTAGACCAGTTACAGAAACAGGTGAAGTAAACAACTTCATGTTGTCAGTTCGACATAGTGTTAAAGGTAAATCACCTAAAAACACGTATTACATAAAAAGAAGGGAAGAATCAAAATATATCAATGATTACAATGCAATCATTGCCCTATTATGGAATGCAAACACAGATGTGCAGTACATTGCAGACAATTCAACTGCTGTTACACGATATGTTACAGCCTACTTAACAAAAGCAGAAAAAACAGAGCTTCAAGACCTCTGGGATGACCTAGCATCAGACAAAACATTATCACAGAAATTGTACAGCCTAGGCAGAAAAATGCTCTCTCATAGAGAATGTGGGGCCTATGAAGCAGCAGATCTTTTAACCGGCACTGCTTTGTATGGAAAATCAGACAACATAGTATAGCTCAGTCTTGGTCCTGCAAAATCTAGAAAAAGAGTGCTAAAATCATATGAGGACATAGAAACAATTGCCAGAAATGATCCCAAGAGCTAAGACATTCTAAAAAACAATTTACTGGACACATACTATCCGAACAGGAGTACCACTCTGGAAATCATGTGTCTATACCACACAGCTCAAAACCCTGCAATCAAAAATAGTGTAAAATCCGATGAAAGCAAACGTAGATATAGAGTGACCGATTATGAAGGGAGCTTAGTGAAACTTAACAAACGAAGCTTAATTAATCATGTGAAATTGTCAATAAAAAATCCTCAACAGAAAGAACTATATTACATGTCTCTGTTACAACTTTTCAAACCATAGAGAAAAGAGGAAGACATACTAGATAATTAGGAGTGCTATGAAGATGCTTTCAAAGCAAATGAAAGCACTATCACTGATGTGAACTTTACGCAGTACAAAACAATGTTACACAAAGAGCAGCAACAGGAAGAAGAACTTCAGGCCCAACTAGATAAAGACTCTTCCGACTCTTCCGACAGTAGTCAACCTTCTGCAACAGGAAGTCAAGAACCATTAGGACAACCTCTAATAGCAAATGAGGCTGAAGTAGCTATGGCAGAAGTGGAAAACACCATGTATCAGTATCAAGAAGATACAGAAGACTTAACTGTATAAGCAAAACTTAACAACGATCAGTGCACCATTTTTGAAGACGTAACAAATCAAATTGTACATGGTGTACAACACGAAAATGAAGAATGTACCTGCCAAAATTACAAACCTATACTGCTGTACGTCAGTGGTGAAGCTGGATCAGGGAAAACATTGTTAATCAAAATCATCAGCAAGTTCCTTCAACAATTGACAAACAACAAACTGCCAGCTGTTGTAACGGCCTACAACATAGGCGGTGTGACTTTACACTGATTACTACTGCTTCCAGTAGAGCATCAAAATAAATTAGACTACTACAACATTTCTGCAGAAGTTGCAATGGAATTACGCAGAGTATTTAAACAAATGAAAATGCTACTAATAGATGAAGTGAGCATGGTCTCCAACCTAATGTTGGATTTGATTCATTTCAGATTGCAAGAAGTACTTAAAAATAATAACGAAAAACACTTTGCAGGGAAACACATTGGAGGTCATTACGACCCAGGCGGTAAGTACACCAACTTTACCACCATGGTCTAAACTATGTTTACACCATGGTGGATGGCGGATTTACCGCCCCATTCCAAGGTGAGTGGGGCGGTAAATCCCCATTTCCCATTTACCCTTCCCCATTCCCATTTTTGCCCCATAGGGCATAATGGGAGTGGGGAAGGCGCTAATTACGGCACCTTAAATTACGGTGCCGTAATTAGCACCAAGGCGGTTTAGCACCATGGATTTTAACGCCTGCTAAAAGCAGCCGTTAAAATTGGAATCAGGCGTTAAGGGTTAACGACGGCGTTAACCCTCAACGCCTGGGTCGTAATGACCTCCATTATCGTTTTCGGAGATCTTCTACAATTGACACCAGTGAAAAGTGAACCGATTTTTAAAACCTTAGGCCACAAACTCTGCCGGAAAACTGTTGGTAGCATAGGTAATGTTAACCTTTGGCAACATTTCCAATACAGAGAATTAACTGAGAACATGCGGCAATCTGCAGATCTCACTTATGCCAACATCTTAAAAAGTATTAGGGCCTCATTACAACCCAGGCGGTAAGTTCCCTACTTTACCACCATGGTGTAAACTCCGTTTACACCATGGTGGATGGCGGATTTACCGCCCCATTCCAAGGTGAGTGGGGCGGTAAATCCCCATTCCCCATTTACCCTTCCCCATTCCCATTTTTGCCCGATAGGGCATAATGGGAGTGGGGAAGGCGCTAATTACGGCACCGTAAATTACGGTGCCGTAATTAGCACCAAGGCGGGTTAGCGCCTTGCATTTTAACGCCTGCTCAAAGCAGGCGTTAAAATGGCAATCAGGCGTTAAGGGTTAACAGCGCCAACGGCGCCGTTAAACCCTTAACGCCTGGGTTGTAATGAGGCCCTTAGAGTTGATGTATTATCGCAAGAAGCACACGCTGTATTGAAAAGCCGGCATATACATGCACTTTATGGCGATAATGCATGTGCAACTGATGTTATGGAACAAATAGCGCACAAAAATGTCAATTTTATAGCATTAATGCCAACTCTTGCAAGCTGTTTCAAATTCAATGAAACAATGTTAAAAAAAGAATTGCAAGCAATAATAGAAATTAGCGCCACAGACAAACTAGACGTACATGGTATGACAGTACCCATGTGTGAGCAAGCCACAACAAGACTAAATAGTTTAGAAAATTCAATCTCCAACCATCTGGGTTGGAAAAAATATTGAAATTATCATTAAATTGTAGAGTAATGCTTAAACGTAACCTTGACGTAGAGCAAGGGCTAGTTAATGGAGCACTGGGCACAGTTGTTGGCTTTCAATCATACCCACGTGATAGCAACATTCAGTTTGTAAATATTCACTTTGATGAAGTTTCAGAAGTGAAAAGTATAGGGCGCTCAATTGCTCGATTCCTTCTCTTCAAAGACATGTATGTACGTAGAGAGCAATTTTCTCTAACTCTTGCATATGCAGTTACCATTCATAAATCCCAAGGTCTTACCGTAGAGAAAGCATTGATAGATATCAGAAACACAGTGTTTAAAGAAGGCATGAGCTACGTAGCATTATCACTCTTACGTACACTTGATGGACTATTGCTAATAAACTTTGATTCAAGTAAAGTCAAAGCTGATATTCCTTGCATTCTAGAATACAATAGATTGCGATCACTGTACACAGTGTTTACAGAAAAGTAAATGAAACAGAAATGCAACAGAATGCAACAGCAAATTCCGCAAAGAAAAGAAAAGAAGCTAAAGTTTCATCAATTGCCGCAAACATAGAAGAACCTATTAGGGAATGTAAACCAGGGACGTCGGCAAAGAAGCAACAGAAAAACCGAAAAATGCACTGAGATACAGAATTTGCTCGCCCATTCAAATTTGCAAATGAAAGTTGGGTAGGTTGCTATGCAAATGTCAATGAATATTCTATTTCAATTGCCACCAATTGTTAACAATATTTACCTGCACAGTACAGACCAATTGTGTTTGGAAATGTTAGTGCTGCATAGAAATGCAACAAGCAATCCTGACAGCACATACAGTGTTCATGGAGTAAGGCAACAATTGGACGACTGTTCTGGAATGGTGAGATTCACTATGAACTCACAAGAAGATCCACAAGAATTTCTAATGTATATACTATTAGTATTGGAAAACAAAAGCATACCTGTAAATGAAATCTCCCAAATTTCGTACATGTGGAAATATACATGCACTCTCTGTAGCAAAGTGATACAGGAAGAAATCCCAAATGAGCGATTTGTGTATGTTTCCATACCAAATAGTGAGAGCATTCCATTTCAGCAACTTGTACAAAATGCAAACCATGGCAGATTATGTAGTATTTGCAATTCAGACAATCACTCCACCTTACTGACACAATCACATTGTGCCTACATAATACTTATGCTTCTACGTTATAATGCAGATGGCACCAAAAACAACTGCAAACTGACTGGATTCACACACGGTCAAGTGTCACTTGGAAAGAAAACCTTTACAACAGTAGGAATAATCTACCATGCAGGAGCTACAACCAATGCAGGTCACTACACTGCATACATTAAAAATAATTCGGGATGGTTTGAATGTAAGGTATCGAACTACCCAACAGGATGGAAGAATGACACAAATAAATGATTATCACAGATCGTTGGAAACAAATGCACAGGTAGAATATGCCTATAGGTATCTAACTGGGTTCCCAGTCAATTGGTCGAAAACATTTGGTCGACAGGACAACTGGTCGACACCATTTGGTCGAATGGCAAATGGTCGAATTTTTTTTTTTTTTTTACCCCTTTTTTGGGTTTTTTTGGGGGCCCCCCCCAACCCCCTTTTTTTCTTTTTTTTTTTCCCCCACACGAAAACCCACAAAACACATATATATATATATAAAAAAAAAAAAAATTCGACCATTTGGCATTCGACCAAATGGTGTCGACCAAATTGCAGTCGACCAGTTTGCTGTCGACCAATTGACTGGACACCATCTAACTGTTGTTAAAAATTGGCAGGAAGGCAACAAACAAAACATTAATGGGAAAGATGAAGGAAACAGGATATAACAACGACACAAATGAATGAGTATCACAAATCTGTAGGAACAAATGCTCAGTTAGAGTATGCCTATTCAGGTATCTAACTGTTGTTAAAAATGGGCAGGAAGGCAACAAACATAACATTGATCAGAAAGATGAAGAAAACACTGAAAGGAAAAAATGAAGTAGTTAGTACCATAGGAAATGAAGGTTTTCTTTAATCCGACAAGGATTATTTTCCCCAGACCCAAGGATTAGAAAAGCAAACACAGAAACTG